>NW_006778108.1:1279728-1322760 GCF_000442215.2 Lipotes vexillifer | reverse complement strand
CAGAGTTGAGGAGAGATCACCGGGTGAGACGGCCCCGCACACGGCGTCGCCTAACCCTCACCTCGCGTACTGGGCGGCCTGGAGCCCTGTGGTTGGGGCCTGCTGTCCGGGCGGGCAGTGATGGGGGGCGTCACTGGGAAGCCTGCTGAGGAGAAGGAGCCCGCAGTGATGGGCTCTGCCTTCCAAGTTCTGCCTTGAAGAACTTCACTTAGCTTAAGGTTGGCCGACGTTAAGGAATTGTTTATTCTTTTTACATTTTACACACATGTAGGTTTATGGTAGAAAAGTACAAAATACACGAGAGAAAATTTGCTCATCACCTCTGTTATTAACTGTGTTAAAATATAGGTGCATGTCCTTCTACATCTTTTCCTGTTCTTGAATATATATGCACACTTTTAAAAAGCATGTTGTATATACAATTTTGTGGCTCTTCTGTTTCATTCATCAACATTTGTAGCTTTTTCAACAGCTTTCCAAGTCAGTAAATATGATTCTCCAAAGTGGTAGTTTTCGGTTTGATGGGTATGGGCTTGGCCAGGCCCCTGCTACCAGTTTTGTTTGTTTGTTTTTGTTTTTTTCCTCTTGACCATGGAGAGTTTTATCCTTTCTGCTATACTAATGTAGAGTGAAAACTGGTGAGGGAAGGACACACTTGCAGGCCTGAAGCCAATTTGCAAAGATTTGACTTGCAGTGTACACCTGAGCACTGGGCTTTGTTGATAGTGTTGATAGTGTTTTACAGTTTTTTTGTAGGGCGTTAAGAAATGTTTAGTAATTGTGAAGTCTGAGATTGGTTGCTTTTCCAAACTTATTCTGGGGCACTCTCTTTTTCTAAAAGAGAGGTGGTAAAAAGGACAGATATGTTAGAATACCAACTAGGATCTACGTATTTAGTATGCAAGACAGTGAAGAAAGAAGTGGCACCAAATGGCTGAAACAGGTTATTTCAACAAGGGCTTGGGATGACTTTGCCAGGGAAACTGGCCAACAGGCAGTGGCTCCCCCAGAATTCCCTGCTGATGGCAGAGCTCTGATTTGCAATATCATTGTTATTCATGTAGCAGGTGACATCTCTGACGGCACATTCAAGGGTATTTCCCTGCAGCTGGACCAGAACACACCGCAACACCGTGGGGTCCCATTAGAGTGTTTATCTATATTTAGATCCTGAAAGGGCTAGTGATGGGCTCAGGGATTACAGAAATAACCTTTCATGAACAGGATTAAATCCCTCTAACAAAACAGGTTTGCTCATCCTCACTGATTGCTATGGTGGCTATAGGTGTAAACCTTCCTCTTCTTTAAAGCCACGCAGCCTGTAAATGGAAGGTTTGTTTGCTTGTCCTGGATAGGAAGGTCATTTGAAAGTGGAAACTTGGAATTTGAGTGCTTCAGTCTGGCTAATTCATGTTGAAAATAAGCTCATCGTCTCCTTTTTCTGCAAAAGTTACATGTTTGCTTGTAAAGGAAAAGAAACAAGCCCCAGGAGGATCAGAGCTGAGAGGACGTGGAAGGTCTCCCAATAATAATCCTGCAGAGCCACATCCCCAGCCTAAGAACGGCTTCAAGGATGTGTACCACTGCACTGCAGACTTAGGCAGCCTGACGATCTAAACAATAAGTTAAAGTGATTTTATTTAATATTTTTATTTACTTTAAAACAGTTATGCAAGTCCTTGTGATTATTGGAGAAAAAATTAGAAAACACAGATAAGCCAAAAGGAAAAAATTAACTGTAATCTCACCACCTAGTGGTAACACTGTAAATGCTACAAACATCTTGTGTTCCACATCTTTTTTTCTGTGCAGGTAGAAACATTTGTTTTTATTACACAAAATAGTACAGTGCTATGCTGCACCTATTGTTTCATGACTCTCAAGCACTCAATCTTTGGTAATAGTAGAAACGGTTGAAGCTCAGTGCTCAGAGGAGGAGTTTTCAAGTAACCTGCCTGGCAAATCAGCAAGTCAAAAAATCTGGCTACAATTAAGAAGTCAGCTCTTGGCAGGAGGCAGGCTTAGTTCTAAAGACGGCTCCAGGAGTCTCTGAAGTGATGGCAAGGTCAGGACTCCACTGCAAACTCAGGGACGGAAAACAGCTGGGTGGTGAGGGATGGCTCACAGAAATCCAGGCTCCTCAAGTCCTGGCTTTACCGTTTAGCCTGTTTGACCCTTGGGCTTGGGTGGATTTCTTAACCTGTCTTGGTCTCAGTTTCTTCATCTTTAAAATAAGGTCAAGCTAGGTAATCCATCCCTGAGTACCTTGATGTTCTAAAACGTTACAGCTTTGTGTTTGCTGATAAAATGTTTCCATTTTATATTAACATTCCATCCACAAAGAATTTAAGAATGCTTAAGCAAGATAATGCTGCAAAAGTTTCAACTTCATAGAAGACCTCAAAGAGAAAGTTGGGGCAAGACAGTAAAGGTAGGAAAATGGGTTAAGTTCAGATACATGGTCAGGAGACAAAATGCAGATGTAAGTTCTGGCAACCAAAGCAAATTGCAGATCATGCCCAGTTATGGGAGTCATGAAATCTCTGCAGTAAATTCTAGAATGAGCAGATGCGAGATTTCTTCCATGGGTCTTTAAAGGAGATGTTGTACGATGTGGACAGCTGGCCTGATTGCATCCTTGTAGTGGATGGACTGGCCAGTTTACCATGGCTCTTCCCCATGAGCTCTTGGCATAACCATAATGATGGACTAAGGAAAAGAGCTCTGCCACTGGGTCCAAACAGCTGTCCTAAATATTTCTAGTAAGATAATCATGATGAATACAATTAATCTTATGGTTTGGCTGGATCTGGGAGTTAAAGGAAGCTGATCTAGAGCAGTTTTTTGTTGCCTTGGCTGCACACATCCCCTACTTCTGAAATTTTGTTTGAATTAGGCAGGAGTGGGTCCAGCACTGGGCTCTTTTTGACCCACTCAACTGTTCTGATGTGTTTGCCCTCATCTGTGTGAAGTTGACCTTGTATCCCATGGGCAAGCTTCCCTGATAGCAGAGAGCTCAGAGTTACTTTCTCTGGCCAGAAGCCAGGGAGGGGCAGGTGTTTCATGTTGCTGATTACCCTTCCAAATGGAAGGTAGGCTGAAGCCATCATTTATGAGATTAGGAAGCTTTGGGTGTGTGCCGTGATTTTTCTTAGAAGGCAGTCTGACCTCTGCTCCTGCAGGCTGTGATGGTTAATTTTGTGTGTCAACTTGGCTGGGCTATGGTGCCCAGATATTTGGTCAAATATTTTTCTGGTTGTTTGTGTGAAGGTGTTTTCTAGATGAGATTAACGTTAAAGTCAGTGGATTTTGAGGAAAGTAGATTACCCTCTGTAATGTAGATGGGCCTCTAATCAGTTGAAGGCCTGAACAGAACAAAGACTGATACCCCCACCATACCCACCTCCCCTCTCTTCCTCTCCACATCCCTCCCCAGCCAGAAGGAATTTTCCTGCAGAAGGCCTTTGGATTCCAAATGCCACTGCTTCTTGGGTCTTCAGCCTGCAGGCTCACCCCAGCAGATTTTGGTCTTGGACCCCCATGATTATGTGACCCAATTCCTTAAAATAAATCTCTGTGTATATATCCTGTTGATTCTGTTTTTCTGGGGAACGCTGACTTACACCCAGGT
The DNA here is from genome assembly GCF_000442215.2 of Lipotes vexillifer. Lineage (NCBI taxonomy): Eukaryota > Metazoa > Chordata > Mammalia > Artiodactyla > Lipotidae > Lipotes > Lipotes vexillifer. The sequence continues at coordinate 1,319,129 of NW_006778108.1, read as the reverse complement.
GCTGTGGATGGCTAACCCTCTGTATCTTTATGAAATATTATAACCGATCTCATTTCTGCATCCTAACCCTTTATAGATGATTTTTTTTTTTTGCGGTATGTGGGCCTCTCACTGTTGTGGCCTCTCCCGTTGTGGAGCACAGGCTCCAGACACGCAGGCTCAGCGGCCATGGCTCACGGGCCCAGCCGCTCCGTGGCATGTGGGATCTTCCCGGACCGGGGCACGAACCCGTGTCCCCTGCATCGGCAGGTGGACTCTCAACCACTGCGCCACCAGGGAAGCCCTATAGATGATTTTTTAAACGTTTATTTTATGTGATTTCAGACTTTTACAAGTTGCAAGAATGATACAAAGAATTCCCATATGCTCTTTGTCCGGATTCCCCAAGCATGAAACATTTTTAACTTGTTTGTTATGTCTTTCTCTATATATAAATACATTTTTTCTGTGAACCATTTGAAAGTAAGTTTTAGACTTGATACCCCTTTACCCCTGAAAACTCAAATGTGTGACTCGGAAAATCAAGGAGATTCCCTTATACAACAAGAGCATTTGGAAAAAACTCAGGGTGTTCACACCAACACGGTGTTGTCACCTGCAGACCTTACTCAGCTTTGTCAGCTGTGCTGCTGATAAGAAATACAAGGAAGAAAACTGAGAGAACTTTACACATCTTCCCAGATATACCTCCTTTTTTCCCGCCCATTAAACAGAGCAGGCTCTAACCCATATGGAAACCCACACATGTTAAGACATGAAGCAGGTAAACAGCAGGCAACAGATAGCTGGCTCTACCTTGTAGAGAATGGGGCTCTTAGGATATGGCGAAGGGAAGAGAAATGAACACAGAAATTTAGAAAGGTAATTGGACAACTGAAAAGTCTGGTTAAATTTCCTCTAAGATCAGGAATAAGACAAGGTTGCCCACTCTCACCACTCTTATTCAACGTAGTTTTGGAAGTTTTAGCCACAGCAGTCAGAGAAGAAAAAGAAATAAAAGGAATCCAAATTGGAAAAGAAGAAGTAAAACTGTCACTGTTTGCAGATGACATGATACTATATGTAGAGAATCCTAAAGATGCTACCAGAAAACTACTAAAGCTAATCAATGAGTTTGGTAGAGTAGCAGGATACAAAATTAGCGCACAGAAATCTTTTGCATTCCTATACACTAATGATGAAAAATCTGAAATAGAAATTAAGGAAACACTACCATGTACCATTGCAACAAAAATATCTAGGAATAAACCTACCTAAGGAGACAAAAGACCTGTATGCAGAAAACTATAAGACACTGATGAAATAAATTAAAGATGATACAAACAGATGGAGAGATATACCATGTTCTTGGATTGGAAGAATCAACACTGTGAAAATGACTACATTACCCAAAGCAATCTACAGATTCAGTGCAATCCCTATCAAACTACCAATGGCATTTTTCACAGAACTAGAACAAAAAATTTCACCATTTGTATGGAAACACAAAAGACCCTAAATAGCCAAAGCAATCTTGAGAAAGAAAAACGGAGCTGGAGGAATCAGTCTCCCGGACTTCAGACTATACTACAAAGCTACAGTAATCAAGACAGTATGGTACTGGCACAAAAACAAATATAGATCAATGGAACAGGATAGAAAGCCCAGAGATAAACCCATACACATATGGTCACCTTATGTTTGATAAAGGAGGCAAGAGTATACAATGGAGGAAAGACAGCCTCTTCAATAAGTGGTGCTGGGAAAACTGGACATCTACATGTAAAAGAATGAAATTAGAACACTTCTTAACACCATACACAAAAATAAACTCAAAATGGATTAAAGACCTAAATGTAAGACCAGACACTATAAAACTCTTAGAGGAAAACATAAGCAGAACACTCCATGACATAAATCACAGCAAGATCCTTTTTGACCCACCTCCTAGAGAAATGGTAATAAAAACAAAAATAAACGAATGGGACCTAATGAACTTAAAAGCTTTTGCACAGCAAAGGAAACCATAAACAAGATGAAAAGACAACCCTCAGAATGGGAGAAAATATTTGCAAATGAAGCAACTGACCAAGGATTAATCTCCAAAGCATACAAGCAGCTTATTCAGCTCAATATCAAAAAAACAAAGAACCCAATCCAAAAATGGGCAGAAGATCTAAATAGACATTTCTCCAAAGAAGATATACAGATTGCCAACAAACACATGAAAAGATGCTCAACATCACTAATCATTAGAGAAATGCAAGTCAAAACTACAATGAGGTATCACCTCACACCAGTCAGAATGGCCATCATCAAAAAATCTACAAACAATAAATGCTGGAGAGGGTGTGGAGAAAAGGGAACCCTCTTGCACTGTTGGTGGGAATGTAAATTGATACAGCCACTATGGAGAACAGTATGGAGGTTCCTTAAAAAACTACAAATAGAACTACCATACGACCCAGCAATCCCACTACTGGGCATATACCCTGAGAAAACCATAATTCAGAAAGAGGCATGTACCACAGTGTTCACTGCAGCATTATTTACAATAGCCAGGACGTGGAAGCAACCTAAGTGTCCATTGACAGATGAATGGATAAAGAAGATGTGGCACATATGTGCAATGGAATATTACTCAGCCATGAAAAGAAATGAAATTGAGTTATTTGTAGTGAGGTGGATGGACCTAGAGTCAGTCATACAGAGTGAAATAAGTCAGAAAGAGAAAAACAAATACTGTATGCTAACACATATATATGGAATCTAAAAAAAAAAAAAAAAAAAAGGTTCTGGTGAACCTAGGGGCAGGACAGGGATAAAGATGCAGACATGGAGAATGGACTTGAGGACACGGGGAGGGGGAAGGGTAAGCTGGGACAAAGTGAGAGAGCAATATTGACAATTGACATATATATACTACCAAATGTAAAATAGATAGCTAGTGGGAAGCAGCTGCATAGCACAGGGAGATCAGCTCAGTGCTTTGCAACCACCTAGAGGGGTGGGACAAGGAGGGTGGGAGGGAGACGCAAGAGGGAGGGGATGTGGGGATATATGTATACGTATAGCTGATTCACTTTGTAATACAGCAGAAACTAACACAACACTGTAAAGCAATTATAATCCAGTAAAGATGTTAAAAAAAAAAGTCTGGTTAACAATGCCTTCAACAGGATCTTCTGGAATACAATTATATGTAATTTCAGTTTTAGCTGAGTGTCTTTTCTCAGCCTTGAAACACCATTATTTTTTTAAAGGTGAAAGTAGCTCTGTTGAAAACACTAACTTATAACACTTAGTCACAAGTGTAGTTTGACATGGTCCAGATCACTTACTATAAATTGATTAGGCTCTGGCTATCTGTCAGGGACAAGGTGGCCTCCATGATTATCTGGCTCTGGGATGGCGTGAGTAAATGCTTTGTAGAGCTTAATGGCACATAAGGTGGAAGGCAGAGGACTGTGACACTGACATCATGTAACACAAAGTGAATTTGTTTCCTGCAGAAATAAGTGATCTCTGAGTGTAAAATCCCTATAGATTTTACAGGGATAAAGTACTGTAATTTTATCATATTTTACATTTTCCAAGTTGACTTTGTGCAAACAGACCTGTGTTCTACTCCTAGGTACCAGTACCTAAAATAAAAAACGAAATTCGTGGTCCACTTTGAGACACAACCCACCAGTTAGGGGAAGCCAAGGTTCCCCAGCACTTGGCTCTGAAAGAAAGTACGAGTGTGACTTCATAGGTTGGGCCTTAAGAGCTGTGGTAGATAACGCTCAGCATCCTCACACAAGCACAGTAGTGGTTTTATAAAGCTGTTGCCTCCAAAAAGCCCCTCAGATGCAGTAGCATGTACACGGGGACATGCTCAGTGAGGACAGGGGTGGAAGGGCCCCTCCCCCCAGCAGCCCTCCTCTCGCTGAGCTGCTTGGGCAGGGCGGCAGGCTGGAGGTGACCTCAGTGCCTTTGTAGAGGCTGGGGGGGCCAGCAGAGCTGACTTCTGTGTTGGGTCAGTGGTCAGTGTCCCTGTGTCATGTCAGGGCCAGCTCTGGCTGGCAGGAGCCACTCTGTGCTGCGAGAGGGCAGCTTATGGGTTAAGACACTGCTGCGGCACCAACAGAATCTGATAGACGAGGAGTGAGGAGGCTGTGTGTTCCTGGCGCAGGTGGACACCTTCCTGGCCAGATCTGCCTGTAGAATCGGGTTCTTGCTGGTGGTGAAGTCGATTGCCCCAGTCTGTGCTTCAATGCCCTGAGTGTTGAAAGTTATTTCTTTCCTTTTCCTGCAGAGTGTTCAGACCCTTCTGTTAAACAAGGACTCTAAACACACTTAGGAGAGGGAAAAGAAATTGGAGGTCTCTGAAAGTCCAGTTCTATGTATTAATCTCGGTTGTATAGAGAGCAAAATGAGGCTCTACCTATTCACGTTAAACTCCATTTTCACAGAGTTCATTAACTCCTAAGATTCTTTAGGAGAGTAATATGTTGTATAATGTTTGTGTTGATCATATTTTCATCTGTGTCGAAGAGCTTTGTTTATGCTTTTCTGTGATGTTACCTGTTGGTGTGGGCTTTGCATGTAATAAATAAACTCAATTTATAAAAAACTTAAGGCTGCCTCTAGGCCATTTAACACTTGTTACAGCCATATTGCAAAGAAGGGACTCTGCAAGAAAGGTCAGTGACCTAGTTCGGGCCTGCAGACGGCCTCCCAGAGCTGTGTGGCAAGGTTAGGGGGTCCCTGCTGTTCTCAGGCTCAAGCAGGTGAACATCTGGTTCTCGATTGGCACCCCTGAGCCGGGAGGCCCTGTCCAAGGTTGCACAGATGGCGCCGGGGAGGCTGGAGGGGCTGGAGAGGTAGGAAGGGGCTGGGCCGGGCCTGCGATGGCCTTGGGCCTGCAGCCGCAGAGTTTGCTCCTGGCAAGGAGCTGGCCCTTTGCAGGTGGTTTTTGTCCAGAATTGTCACCCTGTTCTTTAGGTTCCACACCCCTCCCTGAAAATCTGGCCAGGTGAGGGGACCAGCATTGCCAAGTTCCAGGTAGGCATGGTGCTATCAGAGACATAAAGTGACCAGGTCGCCCCACCGGCCGCTGCAGGAGCCGGGATGGGACCCAGTCCGTGTGGTTCAAAATCTGTGCATGTCATTGGCCGGCTTCTCAAGTGCCCTCTTCAGTTTGATGGTTTCACGCTGAACCATCTTAAGGAAACTGGGGAAAACAAAATCAACATATGTGAGGAAACAATAAAAGTTCTCAAGTCACACAGACAAAAACAGCAACAGAAAACAAGGCACAGACCCTGAGTCCTGAGCTCCAGCCAAGCACAGCCTGCAGCGGTGCCTGGCGCAGAGCTGACTGTGGTCGGTCCTTTCTGAGTGGGCAGTGCTGGGGGCACCCTGGATGCCATGCTGCTCCTGCTGCCCTTGTGTTCAGGATGCCGCAGGAGGCTGCCCAGGCAGGTTTACAGAACTAAATACACAGCTGAACCCTGGACACCCATGTTGAACTTGGGAGGAAAATGAAAGGATTCAGAGGCTTTAAGACTGGGCCCAACATTTTATCCCTCAGCACCCGTCGCTTAGAAAAAGAGAATAATCAAGCTATTTTCATAGTGCTAGTTAAAAGTTGGAAACTTTAGCAGAAAGATCGAACTACAACTTTTAAAATACATATTTATAGTTAAAGGCAAAATAAAAACATCTTGATCATATCCCTGACCTGCCAACGTTTTTTCTTTTAATATTATTTATTTATTTTTGGCTGTGTTGGGTCTTAGTTGCAGCACTCGGTATCTCTCATTGTGGCGCACAGACTTCTCTCTAGTTGTGCGCAGGTTCCAGAGCGCGTGGGCTCAGTAGTTGCAGTGCACGGGCTTAGTTGCCCGTAGCATGTGGGATCTTAGTTCCCCGACCAGGGATCAAACGTGCGTCTCCTGCATTGGAAGGCGGATTCTTTTTTTTTTTTTTTTTTTTTAATTTATTTTTGGCTGCTTTGGGTCTTCGTTGCTGCACATGGGCTTTCTCTAGTTGCAACGAGCGGGCTTCTCATTGCAGTGGCTTCTCTTGTTGAGGAGCACAGGCTCTAGGTATGCGGGCTTCAGTAGTTGTGGCTCATGGGCTCAGTAGTTGTGGCTCTCAGGCTCTAGAGCGCAGCCTCCGTAGTTGTGGCATACGGGCTTAGGTGCTCCGCGGCATGTGGGATCTTCCCGGACCAGGGCTGGAACCCGTGTTTCCTGCATTGGCAGGTGGATTCTTTTTTTTTTTTAATTATTTTTAAAGGTTTTTTAAATAAATTAATTTATTAATTTATTTATTTTTGGCTGCGTTGGGTCTTCATTGCCACGCACAGGCTTTCTCTAGCTGTGGCGAACGGGGGCTACTCTTTGTTGCGATACGTGGGCTTCTCATTGCGGTAGCTTCTATTATTGCAGAGCATGGGCTCTAGGCGTGCGGGCTTAAGTAGTTATGGCATAAGGGCTCAGTAGTTGTGGCTCACAGGCTCTAGAGCGCAGGCTCCGTAGTTGTGGCGCACAGGCTTAGTTGCTCTGTGGCATGTGGGGTCTTCCTGGACCAGGGCTCGAACCCGTGTCCCTGCATTGGCAGGTGCATTCCTAACCACTGTGCCACCAGGGAAGTCCTGGAAGGTGGATTCTTAACCACTGGACCACCAGGGAAGTCCCCTGCCAACTTTTTTTTTTTTAAATATAAATCTGATTCTTTCTTTCTTTCTTTCTTTCTTTCTTTCTTTCTTTCTTTCTTTCTTTCTTTCTTTCTTTCTTCCTTCCTTCCTTCCTTCCTTCCTTCCTTCCTTCCTTCCTTCCTTCCTTTCTTTCTTTCTTTTCTTTCCTTTCTTTCTCTCTTTCTTTCTTCATTTTTGGCTGTGTTGGGTCTTCATTTCTGCTCACGGGCTTTCTCTAGTTGCGGCGAGTGGGGGCCACTCCTCATCACGGTGCACGGGCATCTCACTGTCACGGCCTCTCTTGTTGTGGAGCACAGGCTCCAGACGCGCAGGCTCAGTAGTTGTGGCTCACGGGCTTTGTTGCTTCACGCCCTGCCAACTTTTTATAAAACCTCTTGGGAGAACCCCATAAATAGGCATGGCCTTCATGTGTGCCTAGAAGGAGGGAATGGCTGCTCAAAACATTCACTCACTCTCTTGGACAGCTGGGTGTTGTCGTCTCAGTGTGTTTTCACGTTGATTACTAAGCGCCATCTAGAGGGAGGTGTGGTACCGTGCTTTGGGAACCCCATATCATAATAAATCAGTTCAAGTATAGAGTAAATAGTGTCCAGGACAGTGAAAAGTCAGGAGGAAGCAATGGGCCGTGAGCAGCAGTGACAGCGGTGGTGGAGCAGAGGGCAGCTCTGCAGAATCACTCGTTACACTGCGACGTGTTTGTGATTTAAAGGACCCTGGAATTTTTTTTGCATGTAAGCATGTTCTTTCAATTTGTAGATTTAATATATATGTAAAGTTTTCTTAAATTACATGTTGAAAAGTTTTTTAACATTTTATTCATTTTCTTTCTTCAGGAACACTAATTATGCAGATGTTAAGTATTCCTTGTCTTCTGTATGTGGGGATTTTTCTCTCCAGTCCTCTTCATGATTTTCCCCCACTTTGCTCACTTTTCCAGCCAGGTTTTTGTTTTCAGCTGTGCCACTGTTTTGCATTCAGTGCTGCCTCCATTTCCGTGGTGGTTTTATCTCTTATTTATTTTACTTCTTTCCCGTGCTTGGTTGAGTCCCTTTGTTACCTTATCAGTGTTTCTTGATGTCTTAGATGGGTCTGTGTTTATGGATTTCATGTGGCCCTTGGTAAATGTTGGGTGTTCTTTGCCTGTTGTATTTCCTGTCTGTTCTGTTTTTCTTCTCAGGGTGTAGACCCTGAGCTCCATCTCTGAGTGGAGGGGATTCTTCCTGAGCCAGTTGCTTGCAGCTCGATGATGGGGCAGGGCCTGCTGTGTGCAGCATGGTTCCCAGTTTTGTGATGTGTGTGTGTGTCTGTGTGTGCATGCGCACCAGGTGTGAGCGAGTGTGCGCTGTGGGTGTGAATGCATGTACACGTGTGGGTGTGTGAGTGTGCACGCATGTGAGTGTAAAGTTCTTTGTCCCTTCATCGGCCTCAGAAGGCAGAGACCAGCAGTGGACAGTTACCCTCATCCCTCTCCTGCAGCTTGGTGGTGAAGTGACACAAGGGGCAGTTTCTGGCTGAGTTCTGCCTCCCTCGGTTTCCACCTCTGTTTTCCTAGGGTCAGTGAGTTTTAGGGAGAAGTGGGCAGAGACATTTTTATCCTACCACCTTTACAACTGGAAGTATTCTATCTTACATACAATATTTATTGAGATAAAATTCAGATACCATACAATTCACCCATTTAAAGTGTACAGTTTATTCAGTGGTTTTGATATATTCAGAGTTGTGTGCAACCATCACCACAGTCAGTTTTGTAACATTTTCATTACCCCAGAAAGAAACCCCACGCTTTTTAGCTGTTACCCACCCTAAACTCCCTGTCCGCCTGTCTTAGGCAGCTACTAATCTACTTTTTGTTTCTGTAGATTTACCTATATTCCATATAAATGGAATCATACAATATGTGGTCTTTTGTGATTGGCTTCTTTCATTTAGCATAATGTTTCCTAGGTTCATTCTCATTGTAGCTTTATCAGTACTTGATTCCTTTTTATGGCCGAATAATATTCCATTGTATGGATATATCACATTTTATTTATCCATTCATAAGTTGGTGGACATCTGAGTTGTTTTCACCTTTTGACTATTAAATACAAGTCTTTTAGTGGACACAGGATTTCATTTCTTTTGAGTATATGTCTAGGAGTGGAATTGCTGGGCCAAATGGTAAACTGTTTAACTTTTGAGGACCTGCCAGACTGGTTTCCAGAGTAGCTGCACCGTCTTACATTCTCATCAGCTAGTTTTCAGATCCTTGCTAACCATTTGTTATTATCTGATGGCTTATTGATCATAGTTGTACTAGTGGATGTGAAGTGGCATCTCATTGTGCTTTTGATTTGCATTTCCCTTATGATTCATGATGTTAGGCATCTTTTCATGTGCTTATTGGCAGTTTGTATTTTCTTTGTAGAAATGTCTGTGCAGATCCTTTGCCTAACCTACCAGTGGGCTGTCATTTTATTATCGAATTGTATATATATATTCCTGATACAGATCTCTTACCAGCTATGTGATTTGCAAATATTTTCTCCCAGAAGAACAGAGCTGGAGGTATCACGCTGTGACTACAGTCACAAAGCTACAAAGCTACAGTCATCAAAACAGTATGATACTGCAACCTAAATGTCCACTGACTAATGAACGGGTAAAGAAGATGTGGTTCATATATACAATGGAATATTACTCAGCCATAAAAAAGAATGAAATAATACCATTTGCGGCAACATGGATGGACCTAGAGATTATCATACTAAGTAAAGTAAGTCAGACAGAGAAAGACAAATATCATACGATATCACTTATATGTGGAATCTAAAAAAAAAATGATACAAACGAACTTATTTACAAAAAGGAAACAGACTCACAAACGTAGAAAACACACTTACAGTTAACAAAGGGGTAAGGGGGATGGGGGAGGGATAAGTTAGGAGTTTGAGATGAACATATACACACTATTACATATAAAATAGATAATCAACAGGGACCTACTGTATAGCACAGGAAACTCTACTGAATATTCTGTAATAACCTATAAGGGAAAAGAGTGAAAAAGAATGGATACATGTATAACTGAATCACCCTGAAACTAACACAACATTGTAAATCAAGTATACTCCAATAAAAAAACAAAAACAAACTAACTAACAAAAACCGGTATGGTACTGGCGCAAAAACAGACACATAGATCAGTGGAACAGAATAGAGAGCCCAGAAATAAACACACCCACTTAGCGGGCAGTTAATCTAGGACATAGGAGGCAACAATATGTATTGGGGAAAAGACAGTCTCTTCAACAAGTGGTGCTGGGAAAACTGGAAAGCTACATGTAAAAGTATGAAATTAGAACACTCCCTCACACCACATACAAAAATAAACTCAAAATGGATTAATGACCTAACTGTAAGACCAGATACTATAAAACTCCTAGAAGAAAACATAGGCAGAGCACTCTTTGACATAAATTTTAGCAGGTTTTTTTTTATCTTAAGACAAAGGAAACAAAGTAAAAAATAAACAAATGGGACCTAATTTAAACTTAAAAGCTTTTTTTGCACAGCAAAGGAAACCATTGACAAAACAAAAGACAAGACCTACTCAATGCGAGAAAATATTTGCAAATGATACAGCCAATAAGGGGTTAATATCCAAAGTATATAAACAGCTCATACAACTCAATATCAAAAAAAATAAAATAAAACTGATTGGAAAATGGGCAGAAGACCTGAATAATCATTTTTCCAAAGAAGACATACAAATGGCCAACAGGCACATGAAAAGATGCTCAAAATCACTAATCATCAGAGAAATGCAAATCAAAACCACAATGAGATGTCACCTCATACCTGTCAGAATGGCTATCATCAAAAAGACCATAAATAACAAATGTTGGCAGGAATATGGAAAAGAGGGAACCCTCCTACACTGGGAACGTAAATTGGTGCAGCCACTATGGAAAACAGTATGGAGGTTCGTTAAAAAACTCAAAGTGTAACTGCCTTATAACCCAGCAATTCCACTCCTGGGTATATATTCGAAGAAAATGAAAAAACTAATTTGAAAAGATATTTTCACTGTTTACAATAGCCAAGATATGGAAGCAACCTAAGTGACCATCAACAGATGAATGGATAAAGAAGATGTGGTCAATATACACAGTGGAATACTACTCATAAAACAATATACATCCAAAGAAAATGAAAACACTAGTTCAAAAGTATGCACCCTAGTGTTCATAGCAGCACCTAAGTGTCCATCAATAGATGAATGGATAAAGAAGATGTGATATGTATATCACAGTGGCATATTACTCAGCCATAAAAAGAAGAATGGATAGACTTGGAGGGTATTATATGCTAAGTGAAACAAGTCAGACAGAGAAAGACAGATACTGTATGTTATCACTTATATGTGGAATCTAAAAAGTAAAATGAATGAATATAACCAAACAGAAATAGGCTTGAATATACAGAGAACAAACGTGGTTACCAGTGGGGAGAGGGAAGAGGGGAGGGGCAAGATAGGGGTAGGGGATTAAGAGGTACGAACCCCTATGTATAAAATAAATAAGCTACAAGGATATATTGTACAGCACAGGGAAATATTTTATAATAACTTTAAATGGAGTATAATCTATCAAAATTGTGAATCACTATGTTGTACACCTAAAACTAATATAAGATTGTAAATCAACTATACTTCAGTTTAAAAACATTTCCCCTTTTTGTGGGTTGTCTTTTTTACTTACTTAATTGTATCAAATGTTTTAAATGTTGATGAAGTCCAGTTTATCTGTTTTTTCTCTTGTGCTTTTGATGTCATGTCAGAAGAAACCATTGCCTAATCCAGGGTCACAAAGATTTAACCCCTGTGTTTTCTCCTAAGAGTTTTATAGTTTTGGCTCTTATATTTATGTTCTTGATCCATTTTGAATTAACTTTTTGCATATGGTATGAAAGAGGAGTCCAACTTTATTCTTTTGCTTCTGGATATCCAGTTGTCCTAGCACCATTTGTTGAAAAGACTGTTCTTCCCCACAGAATTATCTGGGCACTCCTGTTGGAAATCAGTTGACCATAAATGTGAGGGTTTATTCTGGACTCTCTGTGCTATTCCATTGCTCTGTGTGTCCTCCTTTATGCCAGGATAGTCTCACTGACAGTAGTTTTGTAGTAAGGTTTGAGATTTGTGTGAGTTCTCCATTTCCGTTTTCTTTTTCAAGATTGTTTTGACTATTCCAGACCCCTTGCATTTCCATCTGAATGCTAGAATCAGCTTGTCACTCTGCAAGGAAGCCAGCTGGAATGTTGACAGGGATTGTGTTGAATTTGTAGATCATTTGGGGATTATTGCCATCTTCACGGCGTTAAGCCTTCCAATCCATTGACATGGGATGTCTCTCCATATACATAGGTCCCCTGCCTGTGTGTTTTGCAGGTTGGGAGCCTCTTTCTACCTGGCCCATCCTTTCAGGCTGCTTCTTGGTTCTGAGGAGAGTAGTTTAAGAACAACTACAGTGAAGTGTGAAGTGATGGTGTGAATGCTGCTGGAAAAACCCAAAGGGCAGCACCACTAAAACGGCTGTTGGCTGGCAGATGGTCACCAGGTTTCCTCAGATGTTTCTGGTCAGCTGCTGGTCAGAATTCTAAACAAGGTATAAGAAAGTGCCTTCAGCGTGTCTCTGCCCACATGGTAGGTTCCAAAGCTGCTGGTGCGGGGCTCAGCAGGTCGCCCTCTGCAGGTGTCTCCGTGAAGTGCACAGGCCCCAGCAGCCCTCTCGCCACCTGAGGAGAAGGAATCCAGGCCTTTCTTCTCCCTGCATTCTGCAGCCCATAGGGAAATAGATTTTTTAGATTGTATATTTTGGAAATTTTATAGGAAGGGTAAAACCGTAGCGCAGCCAGCGCTCTCCCCTGGATTCACACCTGAGACCGAGATGTGCTCTCTCATCATCGTGCACGTGCACAGCTCACAGACACACACCTTTTCAAGGTCTGGTTTTGCTCTTTTACGTTTTACTTAGAGGAAATATTAGGTTGACAGAGTGTTGCAAATAGAGTGTAGCATGCCCACGTGCCCTTCACGGCTGCCCCCAATGGTAACATCCTGAGTGACCACAGCACAGGTATCAAGACTAAGAAGTTAGCGCTGGCTCAGCACTTCCTGTCAGTTCTTCCTCTGATGGCCTTTCTCTGTCCCGGACCTAATCCAGCGTCCTCAGGGCATTCAGTCGTCCTATTTCCTTAGTCTTCTATCTACAGTGGTTGTTGGTCTTTCCTTGTCCTCTGTGACCTTGACAGATCTGACGGGTGCTGGTCAGGCAGTTCCACAGATGTCCCTAACTTTGGGTCTGACCGATGCTTCTCACCGTCAGTCTGGGGTTGGGAGTTTTGGAAAGGAAACCGTGGAGGCGAGGTCCCCTTCTCATGACAGCATATCACCCGACCTGTTACTGGTGAAGTTAACCTTGATCATGTGGGGAAGGTGTCATCACAATCCAAAATTGTGAATTTGCAGTTTTCCCTTTCCAGGCTATTTGTCGGAAGGGAGCTGCCATGACCAGCCCACCCTCAGCAGGAGGGGGTTGAGCACCACAACACCTCCTGGAGTGAAGGCTATCAGAGAATTGGGGGGCATCTGCTAAAACCACCACGGCAATTAAGATTATTTGGGGAGAGACACTTGGAGGGTTGTGCAGAATATCCAGCCAGTCCCTAGAGCCATGGTGGTCACCTGCGCAGCTGTTCCTGTGCTGTTCTCATGGTGGTTTTCCATTCCTCCCATTCCTTCTGCGTTTATTAATCAGAATTCTTCTGTAGGGAAGCATTTTTCCCTTCTCTCTTCAAGGCCTTACTCATTTTTTTTTTGAGAGTTCTAGTTTTATTTTATTTTATTTTTTTAGCCGTTCTGTGCGGCATGAGGGATCTTAGCTCCCCACCCAGGGATCGAATCCGTGCCCCCTGCATTGGGAGCGTGGAGTCTTAACCACTGGACCTCCAGGGAAGTCCCAAGGCCTTACTCTTGACAGCTAGATGCAGCATGGAGCCCTGTATGAGAGCAGGACTCTGCGAGCCAGATCTCAGCTCTGCCACTGCCTCCCGTGGCCCATTGGGCGGTCGTGTGGGCAGATGGCACCAGGCGCGGGAAGTGTTGAACCCTGTGTGGCCCCCAGCAAGTGTTGGTGGTCGTCACCTCGTTTACATGGAGGTTTACCTCTCAGTCCCCCAAAGCCAGCAAACAGTCAGCAGGTGGAAGTAGACGTGCCCATCCGTCTATCCCGTTGTGTTGCCCGTGCTGTTTGCGCTGAGTACTTAGTGCAGGTGTCAGGAGCTGTTCATCCTGCAGGGCCGTTTCACCCCGTGTGAGCGATGTGGTCTCCTCCTCGAGGGCGTGGCTGGGAAGAGGCCTCGCCAAGCTCAGACCTGGCTCTGTCTGTCCTGGGAGTCTGTTCCCCACTACTGCCCCTCCCTGCCTCCCTACCTCAGGCAGTGGTTCGTTTCCATCCCCTTGGGGACTCCAGAAGGGCAGTGAACAGACTACTTTCGAAGGGCCCCCACTAGGGGGGCTGCCCCTGGAAAGCTGAGGTTGGCCAAGGCTGAAGGGAGTGAGCCCATTTTAGGGATGTGCAGGTAAGTGCAGGGTTGACTGAGCGAAGCCCCTAAGAAGGTCTTCTCGGCACCGGACTCTTCTCGTGTGTGGGGTGGAATGCACAGTCTAAGATGCTTCCTTTTGCTTCCTCAGCGCATCTACTATCTTTCCCTGGAATTCTACATGGGCCGCACACTACAGAACACGATGGTGAACCTGGGCCTTCAGAACGCCTGTGACGAAGCCATCTATCAGGTATGGGTCCTTGGGGCCAGGATGCTAGGTGGCCTCTCGTGGGCACTGAGTCTTATTCCAGGCCCTGCAGAGGTGAGCGCTGCCATCTGGGATGGGAGAAATGGCTCGGGCGTCGGGGAGAATGGGTTGGTGGGCGACACTCCTGCTCAAGGGGAGAAAGCACAAGTGGATGGGAGCTAATGCATTGGAGGGCAAGGACTGGGGTGCGTTGTGATGCCAAGGCTTGACGCTTCTAGACCTTTGCACTCCGTACCGCAATCCCAGGCGGGTTTACCACGTGGCAGAAATGGCTGGTATCGTCCCATTTCTCTCCACTTTATTGAGCCAGTGAGCCACCGCCAGCTCCCCTCCCCCACCCCAAGACACTGGTTCTGCCCTCTAGTTATAAAATTGCTCTTTCTCCCCTGCTCAGAGTAAGCACTGCCTGTGCCTGAGCTTCGTCTTTGACAGCTGTTCACTCAGAGGCCTCACCCTTTCACAGTTGATTTGCAGTTTTAGGGCAGAGCTGGAATAGGCCGTGTCTGTTTACTGTGTGTGTACCCCCTCTGTGGACACTGTCTCCCTCCCGCACCGGACGCTCAGTGTAGGATTTCTAGAGTGTGAATGGGCAGCACCCCTGCCCTTTGCACGTATGTGGAAGGGTCCTCACCAGAGTCGTTCCTTCCCCCAGCACCTGCCGCTTTCTTTGCTTTTGTTTGGTTTTGGTGTTGGGGTGGGAGGTGCTCTGGGGTCTTTGTTGGAAGCAGGGTGGTGTGAGCCTCCTGTGGCTGTCAGGCCCTGGCATCACAGGGGCTCCTGTCTCCCATCCAGGACTTAGGGGAGCCAAGCATCTGGGACAAGTAGTTTCAGTTGGCACAATAAAAACTTGGGGAAAAAATTGACTCCCCCAGATAAGAACCTTAGGCTCACAGTTATCTAAAAAGATGGAGGTTATCCTCCCAGGTGATTTGTCATTTGAGTTTCATTTACTGACTGTGAATGTTAGAACATGTCTATAAGGACCACAGAACAGTGGAATTTACAGTCGTACAAAGCATTTCATTTTTTGAAACATTTTCTCTGTATATAACTTTTTTTTTTTTTTTGCGGTGCGCGGGCCACTCACTGCCGCGTCCTCTCCTGTCGCGGAGCACAGGCTCCGGACACGCAAGCCCAGCGGCCATGGCTCACGGGCCCAGCCGCTCCGCGGCATGTGGGATCCTCCCGGACCGGGGCACGAACCCGTGTCCGCTGTATCGGCAGGCGGACTCTCAACCACTGCGCCACCAGGGAAGCCCCTGTATATAACTCTTACAGATAGTAAATATTTTAGGGAATGTTTATACCATAAATATGCATTATCTGTTTATAATGTTTTTAAAATATTTACTTTAAATGGCTGTTTATTATTCCTGAAGCCAATTTTTTTTTTTTTTGGCTGCACTGCAGGCTTGTGGGATCTTAGTTCCCCGACCAGGGATTGAACCCTGGCTCTTGGCAAGGAGAGCACAGAGTCTTAACCACTGGACCACCAGAGAATTCTCTGTTTATAATTTTCATTACACAAATAAGATGTTAATTGTAGAAACTTAGAAAATACAGGGAGGCATATATCTTTTTAAACATTGTACATTTTTTTTCCCTAAAAATGGTATTTCACTTGCCATTTAGCTTTTAATTAAGCTTGTGTTTGAAAAGTTTCCACGATGACAGAACTTGAGCATCTTCAGGCGCACGTTTGCCTGGCCTTCCTTCCAGGCACAAGGCGGGTACCAGACGCTGTGGGTGGGATGCAGGGCTGGAGGCCTCCTCCCTCCAGGCTCCCCAGTTACAGTGCAGTGTCAAAAATAAAACATGCTGCCACTGCATCACCCAGGGCTAGTTCTGGGAGCGGGTTGCACTAAAAACTAGAAATTCAGAAGAAGCCAGTATCTCCTGATAGAGCTATCAAGGACACATTTAAAATTTTTTTATTGTAGAGAACTTTATATATAGAAATTGAGTGTTACGATGAAATTCTTCCACATACTGTCACCTGGCTTCACCAGTCCTCAAGCCCTAGTCCTGGCCGGTCTTGTTTCCCTTATGCCCCCATCGCTCCCAGATTGTTTAAGCCAATGTCAAATATAATATTTCACTTGTAAATATTTCAATGGATATTTTTAAAGATAGGGTCATACCATTATGACCTCTAAAATATTAACAATTCTGTAATATCAGTTTTTCAGGCAGTGTACAAATTTCTCTGATCGCCTTAAAATTTTTTTTTTTTTTTTTTTTTTTTTTTTTTTTTGCGGTATGTGGGCCTCTCACTGTTGTGGCCTCTCCCATTGTGGAGCACAGGCTCCGGACGAGCAGGCCCAGCGGCCATGGCTCACGGGCCCAGCCGCTCCACGGCATGTGGGATCTTCCCAGCCCAGGGCACGAACCCGTATCCCCTGCATCGGCAGGCGGACTCTCAACCACTGCGCCACCAGGGAAGCCCTAAAATTTTTTTAAATAGTATGTTCAGAAACTTAGTTGCATTTGGTTAATATATCTCTTAAATCTCTCTTAATCTATGAGCGTTTCCTCTTTTTTAATTTGTCTGCCTTGCAGTGTACTTGTTGAAACCGTGTTTGTTCTGTAGTGTCCCCAGCTTGTGTTTAACCTGCTGCTTTGTCCAAAGGATGTCTCAGCACTTCTCCTCAACATTGTACTGATGGAGCTGGGCCATTTAGCCAAGAAAATGAAATAAGAGGTATCCAGATTGGAAAGGAAGAAGGGAGGCTATCTCTACTTATAGATGACATGACCTAGAAAATCCTAAGGATTCTAGTAAAAATGTATTAGTACAAATGAATGGGTTCGGCAGAGTTGCAGGATAAAGGCCAATATACAGAAATCAGTTGTATTTTTATATACCTGCAATGAACAATCCTAAAATGAAATTAAGAAAACAATTCCATTTAAAATAGCATCAAAAATAATAAAATACTTAGGAACAAATTTCCAAAAGAGACACAGACTTATGTTCTGAAAACTATAAAACATTGTTGAGAGAAAGAAAACCTAAAAATGGAAAGACATCCCCTGTTAATGGCTTGGAAGACTTAATGTTAAGATTGCAGGGACTTCCCCGGTGGTGCAGTGGTTAAGAATCCACCTGCCAGTGCAGAGCACACAGGTTTGATCCCTGGTCTGGGAAGATCCCACACGCCGTGGAGCAACTAAGCTCGTGAGCCACAAGTCCTGAGCCTGTGTGTCACAACTACTGAAGCCCATGTGCCCTAGAACCCAGGCGCTGCACCTACTGAGCCCATGCGCCGTCACTACTGAAGCCCACGCACTCTAGGGCCCACGTGCTGCAACTACTGAAGCCCGCGTGCCTAGAGCCTGTGCTCTGCAACAAGAGAAGCCACCGCACCACAACGAAGAGTAGCCCCCACTCACCGCAACTAGAGAAAGCCCACGTGCAGCAACAAAGACCCATGCTGCCAAAAAAATAAAGATTGCGAGACTCCCCAGACTGATCTACAGACTCATTGCCATCCCCAGTAAAATTCCATTTGGCTTCTTTGCAGAGATTGACAAGCTGATTTTAAAATCCAGATGCAGATGCAACAGATCAGGATTAATTAAAACATCTTGAAAAAGAAGAACAAAGTTGGAGGACTCACATTTCCAATTTCAAAACTCACTACAAAGCTACAGGTGTGGTCCTGGCATAAGGACAGACAGATAGAGCAGTGGAATAGAATTGAGAATCAAGAAATAAACCCTCATATTTATAACTGATTTTTTTCCCAATTTAAAAAAATTGAGGTAAAATATACATAATGTAAATTTACCATCTTAATTGTTTTTAAGTGTACAGTTCAGTGGCGTTAAGTACATTTATATCATTGTGCCACCGTCACTACCATCCATCTCCAGAACTCTTTCATCTTGTAAAACTGAGACTCTATATCCATTATATACTAACTCCCCATTCTCCCCTTCTCCCAGCCCTTGACCACCACCATTCTACTTTCTGTCTCTGAATTTGATACTCTGGGTACCTCACATAAGTGAAAACATACAATATTTGTCTTTTTGTGACTGGCTTAATATCTTCAGGGCTCATCTGTGTTGTAGCGTATGTCAGAATCTTTTTAAGGCTGGATGAATAATAGTCCACTGTATGTATATACCACATTTTGTTTATCCATTCATCTGTCCTTGGACATTTGGATTGCTTCAACCTTTTAGCTACTGTGAATAATGCTGTTAAACATGAGTATATAAATATCTCTTCAAAGCCCTGCTTTCAGTTCTTTTGTGTGTATATATAGAAGTGGGATTGCTGGGTCATAAGGTGATTCTGTTTTGCTTTTTGAGGGACCACCATACTGTCTTCCAGAGCAGCTGCACCCCTTTATATTCTCACTAACAGTGTAAAAGTTTCCAATTTCTCCACATCCTCACAAACACTTATCATTTTCTATCTTTTTTTTATTAATAGTAGCCATTCTAGGGCTTCCCTGGTGGCGCAGTGCTTGAGAGTCCGCCTGCCGATGCAGGAGACGCGGGTTCGTGCCCCGTTTCGGGAGGATCCCACATGCCGCGGAGCGGCTGGGCCCGTGAGCCATGGCCGCTGAGCCTGCGCGTCCGGAGCCTGTGCTCCGCAAATGGGAGAGGCCACATCAGGGAGAGGCCCGCATAACGCAAGAAAAAAAAAAAAAAAAAAAAAAAAAAAAAATAGTAGCCATTCTAATGGGTGTGAGGTGATATCTCATTGTGATTTTAATTAACATTTCCTTAAAGGTTAGTGATGTTGAGTGTCTTTTCATGTGCTTATTGGCCATCTATATGTCTTCTTTTGGAGCAATGTCTATTCAAGTACTTTGTCCATTATTGAACTGGGTTGCTTGGTGTTTTTATTGTTGAGTTTTAGGAGTTCTCTATCTATTCTGTATATTACTCCCTTATCAGATATGTAGTTTGTGCAGATATTTTCTCCGATTCTGTGGGTTGCCTTTTCACTCTGTTGATAATGTCTTTTTTAAAAAAATTACTTAATATTTATTTAGGGACTTCCCTGGTGGTCCAGTGGGTAAGACTCTGCGCTCCCAATGCAGGGGGCCTGGGTTCTGTCCCTGGTCGGGGAACTAAATCCTTCATGCATGATGAAACTAAGAGTCTGCATGCTGCAACTAAAAGGATCCCGCATGCTGCAACTAAAGATCCCTCATGCCACAATGAAGATCCCTCGTGCCGCAACTAAGACCCGGCACAGCCAAAATAAATAAATAAATAAATAAATTTTAAAAATGGTTAAGATAGTAGATTTTTAAAACTTCTTTATTTATTTATTTATTTGGCTGTGCTGGGTCTTAGATGCGGCACGCGGGATCGTTGTTGCCACGTGCAGGATCTTCGTTACAGCATGCGAGATCTTTAGTTAAGGCATGCGGGACCTAGTTCCCTGACCAGGGGTCGAATGTGGGGCCCCTGCATTAGGAGCGTGGAGTCTTAACCACTGGAACACCAGGGATGTTGCGATAATGTCTTTTGATGCACAAAAGGTTTTAATTTTCATGAAGTCCAATTTTATTTTGTTGCCTGTGCTATTTTTTTTTAATAAAAATTTTTTCATTTTTATTATTTTTTATTTTTTATTTTTGGCCGCACCGTGCAGCATGTGGGATCTTAGTTCCCCGACTAGGGATTGAACCCACACACCCGGCATTGGAAGCGCGGAGTCTTAACCACTGGACCGCCAGGGAAGTCCCTGTTGCCTGTGGTTTTGGTGTCATATATGGTCAATTGATTTCTTTTTTTTAAAAGGAAAAGTATACCAAAACAATTCAATAGAGAAAGAATAAATAAACGGTGCTAAGACGCTTAGACATCTACTTGCAAATGAATGAAGTTGGATCCCTACCTTACACTACATATAAAATTAACTCAGCGTGGATCAGAGACCTAAGTGTAAGAGCTAAAAATATAAAATTCTTAGAAAAATATATACAAGTGCATCTTCATGATTTGGCAATGCATTCTTAGAAATGACACCAAAAGTACAAGCAGCAAAAGAAAAAAATAGGTAAATTGGACAAAGGACATCAAAGGGCATAATGAAGAAAGTTAAAAGACAATCTACAGGGCTTCCCTGGTGGCGCAGTGGTTGAGAGTCCGCCTGCCGATGCAGGGGACACGGGTTCGTGCCCCGGTCCGGGAAGATCCCACATGCCGTGGAGCAGCTGGGCCCGTGAGCCATGGCCGCTGAGCCTGTGCGTCCGGAGCCTGTGCTCCGCAACGGGAGAGGCCACAACAGTGAGAGGCCCGCGTACCGCAAAAAAAAAAAAGATAATCTACAAAATGGGAGAAAATATTTGTAAATTATAAATCTGATAAGGGTCTAGTATCCAGAATGTATTAAGAACTCTTACATCCAAATAACAGAATGACAGAAAAGTTGCTCAGCGTCATTCATCATCAGGGACACACTCAAATCAAAACCACAGTGAAATACTACCTCACACCAACTAGCATGGCCGTAATCATAAAGACAGAGAACATACGGAGAAACTGGAACCCTCATATGCTGCTATGTTGAGAAGCTAGTGTATTAAATTAAGAATATGCAAATTATGGCCAGCTGAAAGACGAGGCACAAGCCACCCACGTGGGGTCGGCATCCATGCTCCCACTTTGGGGAAGGACACAGCCTGGGATCACTTTGATTGAAGGTACAGTTGCAATACACCCACATGAAGTAGGTAAAGTCACAAGACTTGTTGCTTACAGAAATGGGGGTTGGGGGGAAGAGAAGTCCTCTGTCACAGGTTGCCAGCAAGCAGGAGATAGAGAGCAGGGCAGTAAGCACTTAGTACTTACAAGGTGGTTTCAGGCCCAATTCTAAGTGGTTATTTTAAAAGGTTATTTTTACTGGGAAAAGCAAAGTGGGAACGTGGGTTGGGAATCCTCAGCTTGAGTCCTTATCTAAATGCCCAGACTCAGTGTGCGCAGGGCTGTCATACTGTAAAATGCCGAGGCAGCAACTCATCATCGCATCTGGTAGGAAAGTAAAATGGTGGAGCCACTTTGGAAAATAGTCTGGCAACTACTCAAAAAGTTAAGCATAGAATTACCGTGTAACCCAGCAATTCCACTCCAAGGTTTATATTGAGAAAAATGAAAACATACTTCTAGTGTGGGGGGGAGGGATAAATCAGGAGTTTGGGATGAACATACACACACTACTGTACATAAGATAGATAACCAACAACGACCTACTGTATAGCACAGGGAACTCTACTCAATATTCTGTGATAACCTATATGAGGAAAGAATCTAAAAAAGAATGAATATATGTATAACTGAATCAGTTTGCTGTACAGCTGAAACTAACACAACATTGTAAATCAACTATACACGAATAAATTAAAATTAAAAAAAGAAAGCATACATCTATACAAAAAATTGTACATGAATGTTCATAGCAGCATCATTCATAATAGTCAAAAGGTGAATACAACCAGGTGTCTTTCAATGTGGCATGGCCATACAGCGGACTACTACACTGTGATAAAAGTACTGACACAGGCTACAACATGGATAAACCCGGAAAATAATATTCTAATTGTAAGGAGCCAGATACAAAAGGGTGCATATTGTATGTCTCCATTTACAAGAAATGTCCAGAACAGGCAAATTTATACAGACAAAAAGTAGAAAAGTGAGGGAGGGAGAAATAGGGAGTGACTGCTACTGAGTAGGGGGTTTCTTTCTGGGGGGATGAAGTTCTAAAACTGGGTAGTGGTGATAGTTGTACAGCTTTGTGAATATGCTAAAAGCCATCAACTTGTTTGCTTTTGTGGTCTGTGGGTTATAACTCAATAAGAAAAAGTCAGGTTGTTAAGAGAGCTCTGTTGTGCTCAGTTTCCGTCTTTGTTTCCGAAGCCCACTTTAGGAAGGTTTTTTTTTTTTCCCCTTTTTTATTATTTATTTATTTATTGGGTTGCGCCAGGTCTTAATTGCGGCTGGCAGGCTCCTTAGTTGTGGCATGCAAACTCTTAGTTGCAGCATGCATGTGGGATCTAGTTTCCTGACCAGGGATCTAACCCAGGCCCCCTGCATTGGGAGCGCGGACTCTTCACCACTGCGCCACCAGGAAAGCCCCAGGAAGGTTTTAGACTTTGTGTCAATTAGCTACATCTGGGCCTCTTCTGAACGCTCTCAAAATCAAGGCAAAATTTGCCTTCCTAGGCTGAGGTGTGCCTACAACATTCCAGGTAAAAACGTAAAGGAACAAAACATCTTGCCCACATGCACCCTGGGCCTGTCTTCCTTGGGTGTCTGGTCTCTGAGCTAAGAGATGTGTCAGGAGTAAGAGGTTCCGGCGTCAGGTTTGGAAAATGTGGCAGTTAAACACATTTCTTAATGTTGAGCAGGTAACGTGTTATTAGGTACATCCTATCTCCCCCACACACCCCAAATATTTTGGTGGAACACACTCTTTGAAATTGCTGTAGGAGTCAGTATTTTGAAATTTAAAATTTGAAATTCGGAAGTCAGTATTTTGAAATCTTAATCAGATTGTTGTATGTGTTAATACCACTTGATTTAATAGATACTAAATCATTTCTTTATGACTAATGTTTTTAATTTTCTCACAACTTAGCTTCCACCCTTTGCAGTTCGTCAGATCCTCAAAGTGTGATCTGGAGACCTCCGGGGTCTCTGAGACCTTTTCAAGGGGTCGTCTGAGTCAGAACTATTTATTCTTATTCGCATGAGTCTGTGTACGGTAGGCCTTCCAGAGGCTCTACTGTGTGTGATATCTTAACAGATTGAATGCCATTAAAGAGATTTATAAAAATGTAGAACACTGCCACGCTTTTCATTATTTTTTTTGGTTGTTTTAAAAAATGTAGTTATTCTCCATTAAACAGTGTTGTTTGTGTTAATATGTAATGGGTTTGTTGTTTTAAGATGAATTCATGTATACTTCAAAAAATTTCTCCATTTTAATTTCTAATTTGATAAATATTGATAGATATAATCTCAATAAACAGTAACTCTTTAGGTCTTCCTGAAATCAAAAAGTTTAGAAACCACTGATCAAGGTAATTAATGAGGGAATTCCCTGGAGGTCCAGTTAGGACTCTGTGCTTTCATTGTGGAGGGTGAGGGTTCAGTCCCTGTTCGGGGAACTAAGATCCCACAAGCCATGTGGTGTGGCCAAAAAAAAAAAAAAAAAAAAATGTGTAAGAAATTGGAATAGGATGGATCAAACAGGAATGTGGACTCTATGAAAAACTCTCTTTTGAGCGACTTTGATCAAGTTACCAACACTCTCTGGGCCTCAGTTGACATCCGTATCACGAAGTGAGTAGGTCAGATGACATAAAAGTTTCCATACAGCATTAACCTTTTATGATTCTAAATGATTCAGAGCCGTGTACTACAATGCATTTTCAATCTTTCTCTCCTTCACGTGGCCAAAAAAAAAAAAAAAAAAGTAATTAATAAGCAATTTGTCAAGTTTAATACACTAAAGCCAGATTAATGGAACAATTATCCATCTATCCTAATTGAGAGCCTTAAGATCTGCATTCTTTTATTTATTTGTTTATTTATTTTTGGCTGCAGTGGGTCGTCGTTGCTGCGCGGGCTTTCTCTCGTTGTGCTGAGCGGGGGCTACTCTTCATTGCGGTGCGTGGGCTACTCATTGCAGTGGCTTCTCTTGTTGCGGAACATGGGCTCTAGGCATGCAGGCGTCAGTAGTTGTGACACACAGCTCAGTAGTTGTGGCGCACGGGCTTAGTTGCTCTGCAGCATGTGGGATCTTCCCAGACCAGGGCTCGAACCTGAGTCCCCTGTGTTGGCAGACAGATTCTTAATCACTGCGCCACCAGGGAAGCCCCAAGATCTGCATTCTTGAATGGTTTTAAATCAGGTGCTTTCTCTCTGATGTTTAACCTACCATATCTGTTTCACAAGATTGTTTGAATGCAGTTGGAATAGATAGGAAAAGTGCTTTTAGGTTTTGGCTTTAAAAGATGTCATGTGGGGCTTCCCTGGTGGCGCAGTGGTTGAGAGTCCGCCTGCCGATGCAGGGGACGCAGGTTCGTGCCCCGGTCCGGGAAGATCCAAATGCTGCGGAGCGGCTAGGCCCGTGAGCCACGGCCGCTGAGCCTAGGCGTCCGGAGCCTGTGCTCCGCAACGGGAGAGGCCACAACAGTGAGAGGCCTGCATACCGCAAAAAAAAAGATGTTATGTAAATATCATTAGACCATGGGAAAGTAGAGAGTTACTAAAGGCATTGGCTTCTTTTTAGGATACGTGTTATAATCTGTCCACTGTAAGTAGGTTAATAACGCGGCAGTCAATATCTCTGGCTATTAAACCATGTCTCATTTTGACTGTTAATTCTTAAGTCATTCGGCAGCTTTTGAAATACCTGGAAGCTTTCATTTTCATGCATTGATTAAACACCAGATTTTTTAAAAATTGAAGTATACTTGGTTTATAATATTGTGTTTCAGGTGTACAGCAAAGTGATTCAGTTTTATTTTTTTTTCAATTATTTTCCATTATAGGTTATTACAAGATATTGAATATAGTTCCCTGTGCTACACAGTAAATCCTTGTTGTTTATTTTATATATGGTAGTGTGCATCTGTTAATCCCATACTCCTAATTTATCCCTCCCCCTTTCCCCTTTGGCAACCATAAGTTTGTTTTCTATGTCTGTGAGTCTGTTCCTGTTTTATAAATATGTTCCTTTGTACTATTTTTTAGATTCCATGTATAAGTGATATTATATAATAGTTGTCTTTCTCTGTCTGGCTTACTTCACTTAGTATGATAATCTCTGGGTCCACCCATGTTGCTGCAAATGGCATTATTTCATTCTTTTTTATGGCTGAGTAATATTCCATAGTAGGTTATATACCACATCTTCTTCATCTGTCGATGGACGTTTACGTTGCTTCCATGTCTTGACTATTGTGAATAGTGCTGAAATGAACATTGGAATGCATATGTCTTTTCCAATTAGAGTTTTTTTCAGATATATGCCCAGGAGTGGGATTGCTGGATCATGTGGTGACTCTATATTTAGTTTTGTTTTCCACAGTGGCTGCACCAATTTACATTCCCACCAACAGTGTAGGAGGGTCCCCTTTCTCCACATCCTAACACCAGATTTTGTTTTTATTTTTATTTTTTTATTTATTTTATATTTTTTTGCGGTACACGGGCCTCTCACCATTGTGGCCTCTCCCACTGCGGAGCACAGGCTCTGGACACGCAGGCTCAGTGGCCATGGCTCACGGGCCCAGCCGCTCTGCGGCATGTGGGATCCTCCTGGACCGGGGCACGAACCCGCGTCCCCTGCATCGGCAGGCGGACTCCCAAGCACTGCGCCACCAGGGAAGCCCCTAACACCAGATTTTAATGTTGGATTTGCAAGTCTAAAAGAAGGCAGACTCTAACCCTTGATTGATATAAGCTCATAAGATTTAAATATCTTTCCACCTATCGCTGAGGGAAAATATTAAATAATATTAAAATGTTACCTCTGTTTTTATTCACAGTTGGGGCTAGACTTGGAAGAGCTGGAGGAAATAGAAGAGGATGCCGGCCTGGGGAACGGAGGCTTGGGGAGGCTGGCAGGTAACCCCAGGCTCCTGTCCAGGACAGACCTTTCCTGACACAGTGCCTTGGTCAGAGAGCAGTACGTGGCAAGGCCAAGATCAGCCATGCTCCCAGCACTGGTCTGTGGGGATAGATTGGTCCCTCACAGTGGATGGGACAATGTGTCCTCTGGGTCAAAATCTTTGCCACCAGTAGGGGAAAAAAATGCAAATTATATATTCTCTTTCACACAAAGGGCGCTTCATAATTATGGTCACCAGGCTTGCCAGTATTGGGGAGCTGGTGCCAGGAGGGGTTTGCAATATACCAACCACCTCCACAGCCAGTAACTGGGAAGAAGACAGAGGGCTAGGAACAGACACGCACAATTTATGAATGTGGCCCAGCTTAAAGCAGCTGTTCCTGCTTTACTACAGTAAACAGAGTGCTCTAAAATAGCAGAGCTGTTTCTCTTGGAGCTACTGCTCCTTTGGGCCACCCTATTTGAGAATATACCCAGTTTGAAGTTTGTGGGCTTTTTTCTGTTTTAATTATTTTCGCCAGCCATTATGGGGGGGGGGGAGGAGCTGGGTTAAGAACTTGGAAGTGGAAACAGCAGTCACGGTGAGATTTGATGTCACTGTGTCCTTCAGGGCTTTTGGGCACAGTGCTTCTGGAGCAGAGATGATCAAGTTCTGTGCTGCCCTTGTGTGTACGGGGCCCTAAAGTGATACCCTTTGCACTCCTGCCCCTTTTGAGAGCCGTCAGTCATTTTGTAAAGGGAGCGAATGCCCTAAAATTTATCTGGGTGACTGTGTGTCTGTGTTTCTGTTTTCAGAATTCAAGTTAAATTCTTCAAAAATTATCAGCACAGCCTATGTTTCTGTCCAACCCAGCAGCACCCGGCTCTAGGTTAGCCCTTGGCCAGGCATGCCCCGCCTGCAGGGGAAAGGCCGTGTGTGCCCCACTGGAGGGTGTGGGCTCTGTGTGGCCTGCGAAGGTGAGGTCACACGCACCACGCTAAGCCGTCGCTTCCCGCTGCAGACGGCGTTACAGCGTCCAGGCCGGCAGGCAGAGGGCAGCCCCTCGGGCTTCGGTCCCCATCGCCCTGGCGGCGTTCCGTTGAGCGTGATCATCTCCCCACTTAGTCCTTGCTCAGTCAGTAAAAACTGAACCTGTCCCCCAAGCTCGAGGGAAGCTCCAGGCCGCCCACCCTGAGGCCGGCGTGTCACCTCGTGGGCCGTTCCCGCCCCCGCGGTCCTCAGGCCGCGTCAGGCTGCTTCGCGTCCACTCCAGGCACCTTTCCTGCCACTGGGCGGCGCCAGCGGCCTTCCCCCTGGGCTCGTCTGGGCCCCTCTGGTTCCACGGCTCCCCTCGCCGTGCAGACCTGGGACACCCCCAGCCTGCGGTAGCTCGTGTGCAGCGTCCCTGCGAGAATGATTTCCTCAGAGCGAGAGCCCAGGCCTTAGTTTGTGGGTCTTCTTGTTCCTCCTCAGCAGAGGGCCTGACACCCCCAGGTCTGTGTGTGTTTGGTAAATTGGCATGTGTCTTATGTGCTGGTGTTTCGTTGTTAAGATTTTGTGTTCTTTTTAATCCACAAGTTTAATAAGCCTGCCTTCTGAATCTTTATTCAAATCATGGTGGTTTGCTTTCAAGACATCTTGATCGGAACAAGGGCTCCATTTGGTGGCACCTTCCGGGGGCCCTGGTGGCACTTTGGCACCTGGGTATTTGGTGCTGTGAGTGCTGAAACGTACATCTGCAGGCCCCACTTCTGTGCCTTCTTTACCAGTATGTGGGCAGATGTTCTGTGATGTTGCTTGGGTTTCAAGTAGAACGAGTGAGGGTGGGGGGCCTGCAGCCTGAGTGAGGCTCCCTGAGGGGGCGTTGGCGGGAGGGGACGGGGCGTTGAGGTGAGCTGAGCCTGGCAGAGTCCTCTGTGGGGCTCGTCCCTCTTCCCACGTCCCCAGGTAGCCCCGTGTTGATGTTGTCTTGTCCTGACCCTGGGCTCTCAAGCCGAAGGGCATCGGAGTGGGTTTCCATTTTCCTTTTCATGAGACCCGAAGGTGACTGGTCACCACTGGGCCACTGCCTGACGCCCTGGGGGCCGGCCCTCCGGCGCCTACTTGACTTGGTGTCTGAGCCTTGGCTCCAGAGGCCTTGGGTCTACTGATTGTCTTTGATCCCAAGAAATTCTTTGTGTTTGGACTTTCAGCCTGCTTCCTTGACTCCATGGCCACCTTGGGCCTGGCGGCATACGGCTATGGAATCCGCTATGAGTTTGGGATTTTTAACCAGAAGATTGTCAATGGCTGGCAGGTGGGTGCGATTTCCTTCCTTTGCTCACTTGCGGCTCTCATGCGCATGAGAAAATAGCCAGGCACCGTCAGTTCTGTTTTTGGATTTTCTGCTCCTCCTGGAGAGGCTGCGTGCCGGTCCTTGGCAGGGCAGGGGGGTGCAGAGGGGGGCAGGTGGGCAGTGCTGGGAGTTCTGGGCACTCCGTGCTTTCCACATCGTCCCCACAGCCGGCAGTGCCTGTCGCCCACATGTGCTCATTGCACACGGCTTCTGTGTGGCGACAGGACGTCTGGTGGGCTGGGGCCAGAGCCCAGCTGGGCCTCACAGGAGACACCATGGGTTGAGGATGCCACCAGCTGGTGTTGTTTTCTGTCGTCTCTCACAGAGCGAAGGCACCCCCCCAGCCCAACCCCACCGCAGAGGAGGATTGGCCTGGAGTCGCTAGGAGAACAGCTATTGCAGGCTTTGCTCCCACCTGCCCTCACTCTCTGACACCAGTGAGGTGGTGGCGTCCTGTGGGTTTAGGGGCTGGACTCTGCAAAGCAATGTGGCTCTTAGGAAGAATGAGCCTCAATTCTAAAGCGTCAGGCAGAGAAGTAACACGGTCAAGACCCTGCTGGTAAACGGGGGGACTCAAAACGCAGTCCCACCTTCCTTCTCTTAGGTGAGGTGGGTGTTTCCCCTCACTTTGGCGTTTCAGAAAGGAAGGCAGCACTCTTCCACTTGGGTGGAGAATAGTTTAAATAATTTGGGGTCTAAAAGTCACAGATAAAGCGGGGCTGGAGTTAGGATCAAAAAGCTGGTAACAGGAAAGCCGTACAGTCTAAACAAGCTAATGATCGGGGTGATGGAAACGTCCTCTGTCTTGATGGGGTTTGGGTCACACAGGTGTGTGCAATTGTCAGAACTTACCAATGTTGGCCTTAAGGTTTATGCATTTCACTGTGCGTCTGTTAACCTAAAAAATAAACACTGTGGTGGACTGTCCTTAATGACATGCCTGCTGAATGTTCAGGGGAGGAGTGGACAGATGTCTGGGATGAACTGCTCACTTTGAAATGCATCAGAAAAGTAATGGATGGATGGAAGGAGACGTGGTTATCAAGTATAGCAAGATGGTAGCAGTGACAGAGCCTGGGTGGAGGGTGTGCAGTTCACTGTCAATTCCTTGGCATTTCTGTGTGTTTGAAAACGCTCATAATAAAACGTTAGCCAAGAAAAGTATGGCCAAAAGTAAAAGGAAACAAAAGAGATTTGTAGCCACTGGTTAATTTATAGAAATACTCCCTCTGGCCTTGAAAGGAGAAATGCACTTTTCCTCCTGTCACCTTCTGGGTGATTTTAGTCACAGTTCTTTTTGTTCTTTTTTTTTTTATTATTATTATTTTTTATTTTTTTGGCCACACCTTGCTGTATATGGGATCTTAGTTCCCCAACCAGGGATCGAACCTGCACCCCCTGCATTGGAAGTGCGGAGTCTTAACCACTGGACCGCCAGGGAATTCCCTAGTCACAGCTATTTATGTGTGTGTATCTGTCAGATGTGAGCCAGCCTTTGTACATGTGTGGTCTGTGGCCCATTGTAGCTCTTTCGCAGTCGAGGCGATGTGTGTGTTTTTAAGACAGAGACTCTGAGGCTCCTCCCTGCCTGGTGGGTGTTACGGTTGTAAGAAGGAAGGTTTTGGTTTCTCTCTCTATCTCTTTGACCACAGACACTTCTTCCTTCTGGTTCCCTGTTCCTGTGCCTCTTGCCATCATGCATAACAATTTAAAGACAGTCCTAGGTTGATAGGCCGGTGGTAAACTTGCCAACTCCCACGCTTCTGTCAAGGGAGCTGCTCAGTCAGAATGCTTTTAGCGGAGTTTAACTGTAGCACAAGTAAATGTGGGCAGTGGTCACAAAGCAGCATTGGTGGCCAACAGGGGCCACAGACCAGCCTTCCTATCAGAGAAGGGGCTCCAGAAGGGAGCCCCCCTTGCCTCGTGTACTTGGGAAGATGCTGCTTCTGCAGACAGCTCATTGAACTGCTCTGTGGAGACAGCCAGGCTCTGATGTTGGAATCTCACTAACGTACAGGAGGCCAAAGGCAGGACCAGTCCTGTGATGAGAACAGTCTTGCGGAGAGTTCTGTGGAGATGGGAGCAGGGAAGCAGTAACCTCAGCCACATCACAGTCCTAAAAGCATGACCCAGATGCTCTTTCTGGGGACTTGACTTCCTTCTGTCTGTGACTTGGCCGTGCTGGACGTGTGGTGTAGACAGGGCCATCCTTCTGTCTGTGACTTGGCCGCGCTGGACGTGTGGTGTAGACAGGGCCATCCTTCTGTCTGTGACTTGGCCGCGCTGGACGTGTGGTGTAGACAGGGCCATCCTTCTGTCTGTGACTTGGCCGCGCTGGACGTGTGGTGTAGACAGGGCCATCCTTCTGTCTGTGACTTGGCCGCCCTGGACGTGTGGTGTAGACAGGGCCATCCTTCTGTCTGTGACTTGGCCGCCCTGGACGTGTGGTGTAGACAGGGCCATCCTTCTGTCTGTGACTTGGCCGCGCTGGACGTGTGGTGTAGACAGGGCCATCCTTCTGTCTGTGACTTGGCCGCGCTGGACGTGTGGTGTAGACAGGGCCATCCTTCTGTCTGTGACTTGGCCGCGCTGGACGTGTGGTGTAGACAGGGCCATCCTTCTGTCTGTGACTTGGCCGCCCTGGACGTGTGGTGTAGACAGGGCCATCCTTCTGTCTGTGACTTGGCCGCCCTGGACGTGTGGTGTAGACAGGGCCATCCTTCTGTCTGTGACTTGGCCGCCCTGGACGTGTGGTGTAGACAGGGCCATCCTTCTGTCTGTGACTTGGCCGTGCTGGACGTGTGGTGTAGACAGGGCCATCCTTCTGTCTGTGACTTGGCCGTCCTGGTCAGGTCACGTCACGTGGATGGAGTCGTGCGGTGTGTGGACTCTGCATAATGTCTCGAGGTTCGTTGATGTGCCCCAGGACCTCTTCCTTTTACTGCTGAATTCAAGCAATTCTTAACATCTTTTTACTTTGATTTATTCTTCTAATTTCATATGAGTTTTTTTTTTTAACAGTCCAAAGCGTTCATTTTTAAACAGAGCCTTGACCAGAATTGGAAACCTTTGCGCTGTAAATAGGCCGCAGTTTTGTTTCTGTGCCGGGCAGCATCGTCTGGATGGCGTGGTCAGTGCGGGTGGAGGGCAGGGTCTGCCAGTGCCCGGGACCATCTCCCCCGCCCTCACCTGCCGCCCTTCCAGGTGGAGGAGGCGGATGACTGGCTGCGCTACGGGAACCCCTGGGAGAAGGCGCGGCCGGAGTACATGCTGCCCGTGCACTTCTACGGGCGAGTGGAGCACAGCCCCGAGGGCGTGTGCTGGCTGGACACACAGGTACCATGGGTGCTTCTTGGTGGGTGGGGGGCTGAGCACGGGGACCCTTGTCATGTCGGCTCCCTGTGGGGCTTCCCTGTGGGACCCACCTCCCCACGCTAGGTCGGGACTGTCCAGACACCAACTGTGAAGCCACACTCTGTAGTTTAACAGGAGCCATGTCGGCTGAGACTGGAGGTGTCTCGTGGTGAGCGGGTCGGTGCTGGGAGGGGCAGGGCACTGACCACCCCCGCCCCGACCCCAGTAGAGGGGGTAGGACCCGCCCCGCGTCCCCGTGGGGCAGGCACTCACCCCTCGCTCCCGGTCCTGCGTGTGGGCCCGGCTCTCAGTGCAGCTCACTGGTTATTCTGAGCTGTCGGAGCTCTGGGTGTGTGGGGCAGCTGGGTGGATGCCCTGCAGTGGAGCACGGCACCTCCGGCCCCCAGCTGGGCCCTGGGGGGCCAGGGCAGGAGCACCGAGTGCTTGGCGGAACGCGGTGCCGTACCGGCGGGTGCACACACGGAGTCCAGCCCGGGCTCAGAGACCGCGGAGGCAGAGGAGAGGTTCTGGGGGGGCGGGGATGGATGGTGGTTGCAATACGTAAGAAAGATGCCACCAAAGCGATGTGGGCAGTAGAGCGTAAACAGGGCAAGCCCGTGAGTCACAGGGGTCAAGTGAGTCATCCAGACTCAAGTCTTAACTGGGGCTCATGGAGTCAGGGCAGGCTGGCGGCCTAAGATGCCAGAGTGCGTCGTATTTAATTTGGAAAAGCAGAGAAGGGGACCTGGCTTTCTAGGTGTGTGTGCTTGTGGAAGATGAACGGGAGGCCTGGAGACCACTCGGCACCCCAGGCGCCGCACAGCGAGGGCCTTGCCCTGGGGGACTGGCCGTGCAGAGGGAAGGGGCAGGTTGCAGATGCTTTGCAGGGCTTGTCAAGGCCAGGCAGGGTTGGGGAGCAGGGCTGCGGGGAGACGGGAAGGGAAGGGTGATGCTGGGGCTTTAACCCGGGGCCCCGCCCCGTAGTCCTTTGTGGCCATTGGAGCTCCTTCACCTCCTGAGGCCGCACACGAAGCACCCCTGAAAGCAGACCTGAGTGTGAGAAGCCCGTGGGAGGGTCTGCGGGTGGAAGTGACCTGAGGCTTGTGCACCTCTTCCTGTGCTCGGCAAGAGCAGAGCTGGTGCTTCTGGACAGATGGGGATCGGGATGGGGGTGGAGGGCAGGTCGGCTGTTTTCTGTCGGGAGGGAGTGTGCAGGCTGCTTTGGTTTTGCTGAAGTTCGAGGTCAAGGCAACAGGAGGAGCCTCGCCGCAGACGTGGGAGATGGTCTGAAATAGCAGCTGTCTGTGGGGAGAGGTTAGGTGAGTCCCGAAATCGCCCACGCAGAGTTGAGTGAGAAGAGGGCAGGAGTGGAGGGGGAGGCCGAGGACACGGGAGGAGGGGCTACCGAGGAGCCAAGGTGACAGTCGACGCCGGTGTCCAAGGCAAAGCTAGAGAGGGCCTGGCGTGTGGTCAGGGCCAGCGGAGGCGGCCTCGGGTGCCCCTGGCTCAGGACGTGTGCGAGCCGGGGCTGCAGGTGCGAGGGACACGGGGCAGGTTGGGCGTGTTTGAGGAAGAAGGAGCGAAGCCAGAGGAGGGCGGGCTGGTAGGCCGCTTCGTGCGAGGCCGAGCTGCCCCAGCCTGTTGGGGGAGGTGGCCCAGGCCTGGGGACCGTGTCTTCCCTCGGCAGGTGGTGCTGGCCATGCCGTATGACACCCCGGTGCCGGGCTACAAGAACGACACCGTCAACACCATGAGACTGTGGTCCGCCAAGGCGCCCAACGACTTCAAGCTCCATGACTGTGCGTCCCCTCCTGTCCCCATCCGGTGGCTGATCCCAGACTGAACCCGTCTGCACCCACAGCCCACGAGGCTCCCCACTGCGGGAGGGCTGAGGGCGGGTTCCCTGTGAGCCCTGGACTTCCCAGGGACCCCACGCCCTCCGGAAAGAGCCAGGGGTCTGGGGCGGGGTGTGGGCCGGTCGGCGTAGCAGCTGTGGGACGCCTTCTGCTTGGGAGCGCTGTCCTCAGACCGATCAGGACACATGGGAGCCTCGGCAGGCACGCGGGTCCTGACTCCGCTCTCTGCCCTCAGTCAACGTGGGCGGCTACATCGAGGCGGTCCTGGACCGGAACCTGGCCGAGAACATCTCCAGAGTCCTGTATCCCAATGACAACGTGAGTAGCTGCTGCGGGTGGTCCTCATCCGCGCCGTTCCTCCAGTGTAGGAAGCACTCCTGCAGGGCTGGGCTCCAGAAGGGCCCCTGTGCTGGCCTCAGGCTTGTAAGGTGAGGCCACGAGAATGACCTTCTCAGAGTGAGGGCGGACACGGCATCCCTGACGGGGTCCAGGAGGACCTGTGTGCTGTTAGCCCCTCCTTTGCCCTCTGCCCAGGGGAGCTCTTAGGAGGTTCCTGGCCTTACACCTATGCTCCCCATAAGCACACGGCCGCCGAGTGCAGGGCCGTGGAGACCTCAGACCTCACGTCCAGCCGTTTCTGCTCTTCAGCACCTGGTGCCAGCTCCCTAAGAGTTGGTTGGCGTGTTGTCACATGGGGCCAGCAGTCCCTATTCTGCAGGGACGTCTTGAGACGCCACGTGGTCATGGTTTGGAATGCTCTTAGCAGTTGTCCCCACTTGTGAGGCGGGGGCCTCAGCCACATGATCCACTGCCACCAAACGAGCCCTTAGGATTTGCCCATCTTTGTGGGTTGTGTGTTTTTCTTATTTTATCAGGGAAATACATGCACGTAGCAGCAAAGGGCCCTGTGCTGAAAGGCTCATAAGAAAATGCCCTCCCCCAGCACCCCCCCGAGATTCCGAACAGAGACTCATGCTTCAGGCATGAGGCCTCCCGGAACGTGAGGCACCCGGGAGGTTGCTTTCCTGGCCTCGGCCCCAGCACCGGGTATCGAGGCATCTCACCCCTGGGCCACACCCCCGCCTGGGCCCTGTCCTGGGTTCGGGGGCCCAAAGGGCCCATGCAGCGGAGGCTGAGCCGGGCATGTGCTCAGTTCTTTGAGGGGAAGGAGCTGCGGTTGAAGCAGGAATACTTCGTGGTGGCCGCCACCCTCCAAGACATCATCCGGCGCTTCAAGTCGTCCAAGTTTGGCTGCCGCGACCCTGTAAGGACCTCCTTCGAGACGTTCCCAGACAAGGTGCGTGTGTAGAGGGCTGAGCACCGTGCCGGAGACGGGCTGTTCCCAGGCTGGGCCTCCTCCTTCCAGCTGCAGTGGGGGCAGGATGGGAAGCCGCCCCCCAACCTGGGCCTCCTCGTGCCCGGGGACCAGGCCGCCTTCCTTCTCCACCAGGGCTGCCCTGGGCCTCAGGAGGCGTCGAGGCAGCAGGGAACGCTGTGAAAGGCTCCGTCGGGCAAAGCGGCCAGTTTGCAGGCTCAGTTCAGTAATCTGAACACAACCGGCCGGTGTCCGTCAGGCAGGAGCAGCGTTCCAAGGCGAGGAGGGCTCTGGACGCGCGCTGAGGGGCTGGCCTGCGGGTCCTCCACTCTGACCTGCTCCCTGCTCCTCCGCGGCTTTCCATGCTGGGCCCGGAGCCCGTGCAGCGCCGTCCACTTCCTGCTGCCAGCCCTATGACCAGGCTCCTCGGGGTGGGCAGCCAAAGACCCCGGTTCTGCACACGCGGACAAGGGACTGAGGGGGTCACCCCGTGTAAACGCAGGTGGCCATCCAGCTGAATGACACCCACCCGGCCTTGGCCATCCCTGAGCTCATGCGGATCCTGGTGGACGTGGAGAAGGTGGCCTGGGACAAGGTGAGCACTGAGGGCCTGAGCGCAGTGCCCCCAAACACTGGGCACGGGGTGACCCCCCCGCCTCTCCCGACAGCAGGGGTGAGTACTGAGCTGGCCCTGGGATGCAGAGGGAGGCCTCTCTGGTGGCCTCGGGAGAGAAGGAAGTTGTCCCTGGGAAGACGGGGCTGTGGGGAGAAGGGCGTTCCAGGGGCGGGTCTGGGGTTTCTCTCAAGGGCAGGGCACAGCGAGTGGGCGCAGCAGTTTAAGGGCCAGAGAAGGGTGGTTTTCTGGAAGACAAGCAAAGGATTCTGACACTTCTGAGAGCTTCTCACCTATATTTTTTCATCTTAGAATTGTGGCAAAAAACCCAGAAATGTTCTGTTTAAAGAAACACATCGTTTACACATTTATAGGCTTGTTCTCCCTGCTTCACTTACTTTGGTCCTAGATTCTTTAGTGGGGTTTTGTTGATCTCATTTACTTAAGTCAACATATAAAACTATTTTTACCCCATTTTTTAGCACCAGAGCCCCTTTCTGTTTTGGGGCTGCACTTCTGGGTGGGGTTGGCCAGACCCTGTTCACCCCTGGACAGCAGAGAGCAGGGCCAGACACTTAACCAGTTTCCTCTGGACTGTGGGTGTGAAGTCAGTTTGGTGGAAATAAAGCAAAGCTACCTGGAGCTCTGTCTGGTTTACAGAGGAAAGTTGCAGTGGTTCCCAGGTAGCAGGTAAGGTGCTCATTTCTGCGTGTGCTCTGGGTCAGGATGTGAGGTGCACGTGGGGTGTGTCAGGACAGTGAAGGGTGCAGGGCTCACTGTGGGTTTAGGAAGTTCTGGGTCCCAGAGAGCAAAGACGTGCGGGGCCCTTCCTGGTGGCATCTGAACACCTGCCTCTGACTCTACACGTTCCCCTCACCTTGGCATCTGGCCACGAGCTGCTTTTTTCTGAATAAAACATTGGGGTGTTCTGGAATGTTGTAGGCCTGGGAAATCACAAGGAAGACCTGTGCATACACCAACCACACGGTGCTGCCCGAGGCCTTGGAGCGCTGGCCTGTGTCCATGTTTGAGAAGCTGCTGCCACGGCACCTGGAGATCATCTACGCCATCAACCAGAGGCACCTGGATGTGAGCATGCCTGTCCTGTGGTGATGCGGGCAGGGGAGAGGGCTGCCCTGCTCTGACGGGCCCTCCTCTGCCCTCCATGTCAGATCATCTGGCCCGGGACAGGTGCTTTACTTCTTGAAGGGAATAGCCGTTCAAGAAGAGGACTTTGGGGTCTGTGGCTGTCACT
The DNA here is from genome assembly GCF_000442215.2 of Lipotes vexillifer. Lineage (NCBI taxonomy): Eukaryota > Metazoa > Chordata > Mammalia > Artiodactyla > Lipotidae > Lipotes > Lipotes vexillifer. The sequence continues at coordinate 1,282,264 of NW_006778108.1, read as the reverse complement.
TGGCAGAGCTGTTGCCTGGTCCCCGTGCTTGGACCTCTGCTGCGTCGGGGGGAGTCTTCTTTTCATTTCTGAGCAGGTTCAGGTGTGAATGTCTGTTCCTGGAATGCCAGAGGCCTTTGTCCTGTGACATCACTGCAGCATTTGGGTGATTTGGAAACAAATCACCTTTGTCTTTCCTCTGTCACCCACAGAAAGGATAGTGGTACAAGCACAGGGGAACTTAGAATTCAGGTGTGATTATAGTTCATTTTTTTAATCTTTTGGTGAAAGAGTAGCCATTCCCACTGGTAGACTGCGGTTATACCCTGCCTGGGCCAGCGGGGACAGCATCCCCATCTCTTCCTGTACATCACACGGCACCTCCTCAGCTCCTCTGACCCCACGGGCCGGGCCGCTGCCCCCAGGCCGACGCAGACCTTCGCCCGCAGTCGCCCTGGGCCTTTCTTGGGGAAAGCAGCCCCCGCCCTCCTGCTCACTGCTCTGTCTCGGCAGCACGTGGCCGCCCTGTTCCCCGGGGATGTGGACCACCTGCGGAGGATGTCCGTGATCGAGGAAGGGGACTGCAAGCGGATCAACATGGCCCACCTATGTGTCATCGGGTCCCACGCTGTCAACGGCGTGGCAAGGATCCACTCGGAGATCGTGAAGCAGTCAGTGTGAGTGGGGCCTGCGCTTGCCTGCGCCAGGGCGAGTGAACTGCCCAGAGCGCAGCGTTGGGGGGTGAGGCTCTGACTAGGTGGACGATGCTGGGGGACCGAGCCCTCTTGTCACCAGGAGCCCTTCCCGTTGTCTGTGTTCTCGGTCTATCCAGGCAGAGGCTCTCCTTCTGGAGCACGTGCCGCTGGCTGTGGGCCTTGGCGCCCCGCCTGGGGACAAGAGTCCTGGGCCCCGCCAGGGTGGAGGTTAGGGTGTGACGGGCTGGGGCTCATCCCCGAGAGGAGGGAGGAATTCTTAGGCCAGATTCCCTGCTTCTGCCCCCTCTTTGTGGGATGTGGTCTTGGAATTCCTCCTTTCCATCCTCGCAGACCTGTGGAGTGCCTCATGTGAGCGCTGCAGCCCTGCACAGGTCTGTCCGTGTGGAGGCTTCTGGGTCCTAGGTGCTGGCCTGAGGCTTTGTGTGATGTACTGTTTAATCCCCACTGTCCATCCACTCTCCACTGTCACGACCACTGGGAGGTCGCCAGGCTCCAGCCACATGCTGGTGTGGAGCTGGGCTCCTTGGGGGATGGAACAGAAAGGCTGGGCTCTGGATCACCCAGGGGCTCCCTTCAGAGGGCCCTGTGCCTCTCGCTCACCTTGTTTGAAACAGCGCTTGTGACAGTTGCCCGTTGTCTGTGTTTTTAGCTTTAAGGACTTTTACGAGCTGGAGCCAGGGAAGTTCCAGAATAAGACGAATGGCATCACGCCCCGACGGTGGCTGCTTCTCTGTAACCCGGGGCTGGCGGACATCATTGTGGAGGTGAGGCCAGCGCCTCTGAGCCCACCCAGGGCTGTGGGCAGGCAGAGCGATTGGCAGCTACCTGGGGCCGTGTGGGCGGCGACCCGCTCCTCAGCGTGTGGACAGTGATGGCTCCTGGACGGGTGCGGGTGGTGGGGACCCGCTGTCGCCCTAGGTGTGGGGGGCCGGGCAGTCGGCCAGCAGCCCTGGCAGCCTGTGCAGGAGTTGAGAGGGGGACTGCTAGGCCCAGCTGCCCCCGAAGAGGTTTGTGAGCCGGGCACGCAGTCGTTGTTGACTTGTTCCCGTGTTCACGTGCTCAGCGAGGAAGGAGACAAGTCACGCACGGGCCAGGCCACGTGCTGGACATGGGGGTGTGGCGGGGGTGCTGGGGGGCGGGCTGTGTGCCAAGGAGGCTTCTCTGGAAAGGGACGGCAGAACCGAAGTCTGCCTGCCCAGTTACCGGGAGGGCCCGGGAGCAGCGCTGCAGGGACGTGACCACCCGCAGCCTGGCTGGTGCGGCCTCGGTTCAGGGCAAGGCCACGGAGACGGCCCAGGTGTTTGGAGGCCAGGAGTTTTCCTCTCGGTCCTAAATTAGAAACAGGGAGACTGAAGCTGGGGTTTGTTTGGAAACAGCGCTGTGCTGCAGTGTCGGGGGCAGGGTAGGGTGCCCAGGCTGGGCGGAAGCGGCCGGAAGGCCTCCGTCCATCTGCAGTTCTGGCGGGTGCGGGCCTTGGGGGTGGGCGGAGACGGGCCCCCAGGTTTCAGGCCTGTGGGGAGCGGGGGGAGCGCGTGCATTTGAGGGCACGTTTCAGCGGTCGGGACTTGACCGGCGCTGGGTGTACGGTGTCTCCTGGGAGGGGGTGTCGTGGGAGAGGAGCGGGCCTGTGGCTGAGGGGGGCAGAAGAGGTGCGGAAACCGCGTCTCCCTTATGACTCGGCAGAGAATCGGGGAGGGTTTCCTGACGGACCTGAGCCAACTGAAGAAACTGCTGCAGCTGCTCAGTGACGAGGCACTCATCAGGGACGTGGCCCAGGTCAAGCAGGTAGGCCCGGTGGGGGGCCCATCCCCCCACTCAGCCTTGCAGAGGGGGCCCTGCTG
>NW_006778108.1:1271658-1279648 GCF_000442215.2 Lipotes vexillifer | reverse complement strand
CTGAACCCTGAGCGCACCACTGCCCCAGGTCCAGAGGAGAGCTCGTCTGGAGGGAAGCAGTGGGAATCGATGCAGGTCTCGCATCTGCACTTGACATGCTGTCCGCACACCTGGGCCTCCCTGTGGCCACCTCACCAGCAGGCGGCCTGGCCCACTGGGCGGCCTTTGAAGACCGATACTGACCCTCCACTGTGCCAACAGCCTGGCCTGGGGGGCCCAGAAAGTCTTCATTTTGGAGTCTCGCCCCCCGCCCCAGGTCTCCTTGTCTCCTTTTTCTGCTTTTCTCATCCTTTGCTCCTCTTCCTGGGTTTGCATGTCTACTTTCCTGTTTATCTCCACTGCGCTCATGCGGATCCACTTTCAGGATCACGCTTCCCCCTTCTGCCCACCAGGCTCCGGTGATCACCTGTGTCCCTCTGTGTCTTCCCTGGGGTGGCAGCGCGTCCTGGGCATCCCCTCCCTGCTGCGTCTCTGACACCAGCCCTGGGGACTCAGCCCTGTGAACATCCCACCATCTTTACCTCTGTGCTCCCAGGAGAACAAGGTGAAGTTCTCTGCCTTCCTGGAGAAGGAGTACGGGGTGAAGGTCAACCCCTCGTCCATGTTCGACGTGCACGTGAAGAGGATCCATGAGTACAAGCGGCAGCTGCTCAACTGCCTGCACGTGGTCACCCTGTACAACCGTGCGTGCTCTGCCCCTGCGCCCCACCCACCCTTCCACCGGGCCTTTTGCTCACATGGCCACTGGGGCGGACGTTGCATGTTCATTATGAGTGGCACCTTCTGGTTTTCTGTGTTCAGAACAGAGCAGCTACAAGGAGTGAGATGTGAACTCAGAGGCTGGGGAGCTCGAGGCCCAGGGGCTGCACCTCCTCCAGAGTGGAGGCTTGGGGGTACTTGGAGGCTGGGTTTTAGGTCTGGTGTAGCATTTCTTTCATACTCAGTTATTATCGTTATTAGACTCCTCTTAAGTTATTTGGAGGGATTATACTTAGCAGGTGAGGCATTTGAAGTATACTCACGGAAGGTGAAATAGTATATGTTGCGTCTGTACACCTTAAACTAGTTAAGCGGCATTTGATTTTGAAGCACATGTGAATCAAAGACCCACCTAAGGGCTTCCCTGGTGGTGCAGTGGTTGGGAGTCCGCCTGCCGATGCAGAGGGCGCGGGTTCGTGCCCCGGTCCGGGAAGATCCTACATGCCGCGGAGCGGCTGGGCCCGTGAGCCATGGCCGCTGAGTCTGCGCGTCCGGAGCCTGTGCTCCACGACGGGAGAGGCCACGGCAGTGAGAGGCCCGTGTACCGCAAAAAAAAAAAAAAAAGACCCACCTGAAAGTAACTATGAACATTTGCTACTTCTATAAATAAGATAATAAAGCCTCAAGGAAAAACCTGGTTCTTTTTTTTTTTAATTAATTAATTTAATTTATTTATTTTTGGCCGCGTTGGGTCTTTGTTGCTGTGCGCGGGCCTTCTCTAGTTGCGGTGAGCGGGGGCTACTCTTCGTTGCGGTGCACGGGCTTCTCATTATGGTGGTTTCTCTTATTGCGTCGCACGGGCTCTAGGTGTACCAGCTTCAGTTAGTTGTGGCACGTGAGCTCAGTAGTTGTGGTGCACAGGCTTCGTTGCTCTGCTGCATGTGGGATCTTCCCGGACCAGGGCTCGAACTGTGTCCCCTGCATTGGCAGGTGGATTCTTAACCACTGCGCCACAAGGGAAGCCCAAAACTTGGTTCTTAAGATCTTGTAATGTAGTAAAGCAAATACTAATTTTGAAAATGAAGGAACCAACTACTTTCCAAGACGCAGAGCTCCCCTCGAGAACATCAACTCTCCAGTTGCCAGTGAGGGAGACTCCGTCTTGAGGGATCCGCTCGCTCGTGAGACAGTGAAGTGACAGGACGGATGCTAGTTTGGGTTGAGTGGTTCTGACCCAACCCTCAGAAAAGGCCCAGGTGAGGGCCCTCCTGTGCGTTTGGCAGAAGGGCGCACCTCCCGGGCCAGAAATGGCAGTTCACGGAGACTTTGTTTTGTGCTCTTCGCCGTGGTTTTCTTCTGCAGTTGTGATTTTTCTGCATTTTCTTTGTCGTTTCCCCAGCGGCATCCCCGAGTCCCCTGCCTGTGAGCAGCAGGGCCAGTCGCTGGGTGGCTTGCCCTTCCTCCCGTCACCTCTTGTGGCCGGTGCCTTCCTGCTGCCCAGGGTGCTGCTTCTGCTTGGCTTGTGAGCGTCCAGGGCGCCTGCGGCATTCCGATGGGGCCCTCAGGGCACGTGTCCCCCGCCCCCCCGCCCGCTAGTCCACCTGCGTGTATGCAGCGCACAACGTGGTGCTGCTCTGCCATCCTCGCCTCGATCTGACCTGGGTTTCCGTCTGCGATGAGACGCCCAGTCCTCTTACAGGGCCGTCCAGTCGCCCTTCTGCCCAGCTCCTGTGCCCCGAGGTCTTCCACGTCCACAGCAGTCTGTAGCCTTTTGCAGGAAGGGTGGTTCCGCTGAAGCGATGTTCGCAGTCTCCCGTTCTTTCCTTGAGCAGCGCCATCTGGAGGGTGGGTCCGGAGTGAGCTGCTCTCTTGGCCTTTGCTCATTCTACTCGGCTGTGCCTTGGGTGCCGGCTGTTGTGGGTCAATTTTCCTGATGCTCGGGCACTCTGAGGATGGTGGTTGATATCTTATATCATTTCTAGGAAGTTTCCGTGAAATACATTAAAACATGTGTTTGGCTTTCTTCTCTTGGGGCTCCAGTGAGGTGTGTGGTTGGTTTCTTCCACCACCTTCTTTTCGCCTGTTGATAGCTCTCCTTTCCTTTTCTGTTCCATGTTGTCTGCTGGTCCCGCTTCCACGCTCTGTGTCTACTGTGTTTTCTACGCGTCTCCCCTCCCTCCTGGCTTCTGTGATCGGGCTGCACTCTGTGGGGTGGTTCTGCCTTGTCGCCTGTGTTCTGCCTTCTCCCAGGATCTTGCGTTTCGGCGCTATGGTCTCCTGTCTGCGTTGACAGTCCTCACAGGTTGGAGACTCACAGGGAGGCTGCTTCCACTGCCCTCATCTGTGGCAAAGCTGTGTGTTTGGGTTGGTCGCTCGTGTCTGAGGAGCTGTGTCAGGACTCTGGCTGGGGCCTCGTGAGCTCAAGGCAGCCGCAGGCCTCCCCAGCTTGTGACGCCTCTCTGGGGCTCCAAGTCCAGGCTGGCTCAGGAGGCATCATGGCCCTGTGGGCCTCTGTCCATAAGGATGTGCAGACCCCCTTTCCAAGGTTTCTCTGTAGGAGGGGTGCCGACAGGGTCTGCCCGCCCGGCCCCCTGGGGCTCTTTCCTGCCTCCACTTCCCCTGCTCACAGCCCCCGGGAGCCTGGGGTTCCTGAGACCCTGAGTTCACAGCCCTGTCTCTCACCCATCCCATGACCCAGCAGGACTTGCTCAATGATCTGGAGTTAGCGTATTTTTCTTCTTTACTAGTTTTAGTAAAAATGTAGTTTGTGGGGTTTTGGCTTTTTTTTTTTTTTTCCTGTTCTTTGTTACTCTGTCCACAATCTGGAAGTGGGAAGATTCAGAACTAAGGGACGGTCATGTTCCTATTAGAACTGAAGTCAGAGGTTAAAAGATCAGCCGCGACCCTTTAGTGGCTCCTATAAACCTTGCGGCCGATTCCTGACTCTGGTGAATGCCATCTAGGGCAGCCTGTCACTTCTGTAGACACTCCCTGCCCCCACCCCCCAGCTGAAATCTGGAAACCAGTGGCCTGGTGAGGACACCTCATTCTGCTGGGGCTGGAGGTGAGCTGTCTGCTCCTGCGCAGAAAAGGTCTGGAGGGCTTCTTACCCTCTGTCCCAGTGACGGAGGGGGCTTGGGGTCTCACTGACACCCCTCGCAGGCTGACGGTGAATCATCACCATCCCAAGGTCACCCCATTTTTGAGTGCCCATCACATGCAAGGGCCTTCAGTCCTGGTGACCAGACCCAGAGAAACTCCTGTGTTGGGCTGTTCTGGACACAAAGGCACAGCTTTTCCACTGAACTTCCTGGAAGAGTCTGTTCCTGGCTGGCCTTCCAAACCAACCTGGACCAAGTGTTGAATTCTGTAAGCGGGAGCTCCTGGCAGTGCAGCACCTGTGTTGGGCTGGCCTCTGAAGACACTGTCACTGAGGCCTGTCCCAGGGCTGAGGCATGTCTGGCTCCAGGGGCTTCACGTGGCTCTCTTTTTGTTTGTCCTGCAGGAATAAAGAAGGACCCAGCCCAGGCCTTTGTGCCCAGGACTGTCATGATCGGGGGCAAGGTGAGGTGATATCTTCTTTGTTCCTGCTTGGCGTTGGTCAGGGATGCACAAACCACCGTGCTTTTCAGCAGTGTCTCTGCATCGGGGCTGGATGCTGCGGGTGGCCGGGCGCCAACCTGCACACACAGCCCAGAGGTCCTGGCCCCAGGTGTGCCTCTCGGCCAAGTTAGGCTCCATCAGCTCAGCCACAGGAGGGAGCTGGATGGGGCCCCTGCCTGCCCGGCCCAGGGGAGTGGGATTGCCAGCCCCAAGGGCCAGTGTCTACTGGGCTTGCTGGCCCCTGCTTCTCATGGGGCAGCACCATTTCTCTGTGTAACTGCCGGATTTCCATGCCTCCCCTGCGCTTGTGTGCCAAGTAGACGTGAGTCGCTGGCTGCTTCGTCAGCCAGACGTGCGCCTGCTCTCGGCTCAGCCTGGCCTTATTCATTTTATTTACATGTGCTTTTGGACATGGGATCTCAGAGTCCCAGCGTATCGCCGGCAGGCATCAGTGGGTCCCATCATCCGGCTCCGCGCTCTAGGGCCCGCGTCCCCAGCTTCTGCCACTTTTCCCAGAAGCCTGGGCACAGCTGCTTCACGGGGGCTGCAGGTGGGCCCAGGACTGTCCTCGCCTCTTACTTGAGCACATACGAAGGTGGAGGCACCTCACAGGCAGGCCCGTCTTGTTCTGTCTCTGCCACCGGCCCCCGGCCCCCTGACTCCTGATGTTTCTAAAGCAGACTCCGGACAGCATGCTGGGTTTTTTTTTCTTTTCTTTTTTTTTAACTTATCTATTTTATACGTTAGTGTATATATGTCAATCCCAATCTCCCAGTTCATCCCACCACCACCCCACCCCAGCATGCTGTTTTGTCAGTATTTCCATATGCATTTTAGAGATGTGGACTTTCAAAAAGTTAAAAAATGTTAATTTTTAAAAAATTAACATTTTTAAAAAGAGAAAAAAAGAAGTGTAGAACATGCAGAAACCTGTCCCCCAGACGTTTGCTGAACCATTTCCTGGTAGATTACAGACGTTATAACACTTCAGCCCTAAGAGCGTCATCAGTTGTCTTCACAGTGATGTTTTCCTGCAAAACCACACAGCGCCACCATCACACCTAAAACACTTGACAAGAATTCCTCCACATCATTAAATATCCAGCCAGGGCCACATGCAGCGGTCTGGTGACAGCTCCAAATATCTTGAGCTTGTTTGAATCAGGACCCAGCAAGCTTCTCACATGGTGACGGGCGGCTGTGTCTCTTAAATCTCTTCATCTGTAGGTTTTTCTCCACGTCCCCCTCTTTTTTTCCCCTGCAATTTGTTACAGAAATCGGGTTGTGTGTCTTCCCCAAACCACGTCCCTCTGATATCTCCCAGTACTTTCCTTGGTTCCCTACGTTTCCTATAAGTCGGTAGTCAGTTCTCAGAGGTCCTTGTTCCCTCTCTCCATTTTTGAAAAAACCAACTAGAATCAGAAAACCAAGCTTGAGGCTGACAGATCTGTGCACGTGGGTGAGGTGCCGTCATGAGAGGCGCGCTGTTGGAGCCGAGGAAGCGGGTGGGGCGCCGCGCTCCGTGGGTCCATCTGCCAGGTTGAGGGCAGGACACGCAGGGATGCCATGGCCTCAGCCCACGCCTCCGCTGCTGTGGGACCCCCCGCTGGCGGAGCCACTTGGCTGGGCGTGTCCAGCCCGGGCTCCGGCGACCCTGCCATGCCCCTGAGCACGGGGTGTCTGCTGAGCGCCCCTCCCCCTTTCCAGGCAGCGCCCGGCTACCACATGGCCAAGATGATCATCAAGCTGGTCACGTCCATCGGCGACGTTGTCAACCATGATCCAGTTGTGGGCGACAGGCTCAAAGTGATCTTTCTGGAGAACTACAGAGTGTCCTTGGCCGAGAAAGGTGAGCCTGCCCTACCTGGGCGCAGCCAGTGGCCCTCTATGGTCAGGGCCTGTCTTGCTTTCAGACAGATTAACAGCCCCAACACCAGGCTGCCCAGCCAGAGGGCCCCCCACCCCTGGCCTGGCTCTGGGGGAGCCCTGCTGCCACCGAGTGTGTGGGTCGTCCTCGGCCTCACACATCCTTGGTCTCGGAACTTTCCACTGCTCCCCCTCCTCGCTCCTCTGCCTCGGGGCTCCCTCTTGCTGGCCCTCTCCGTCCCCCAGAGGATGCTTCTGCATGTCCCCACCTGTTCACTCTGGCCTGGCGTCCTGCACCTGCTCTGGGAGGGTCTGGCTTGGGCCCACTCCACTTCGGGGGTACTGGGTATGTGTTGCCATCTGGAGAAGGGCCTGTGGCCAAATGTGCCTCGGAGCATAGCTGTCCTGAGCTGGACAGGCCTTTCTAAGCCAGCCACTTCCGGGGACCTGGCAGGAAGTGCTGGGAAACCTGAGCCTGGAATTGTGGCCCGAGTAGCAGCCCCTCTGATCCATGAGACTGTGCACTGCCCTCCAGGCGTTGAGTGAAGGGCAGGCTCACGCACTCCCTCCTCCTCCGTTGCAGACGGGTCATTAGGACCATCCCTGTGGTCCCGCCACTGCCATGGACCACGTGTGGCTCAGGGTTTGGGTTGGGGTTAGTGTTTCACTGAGCTTCTAAAGCAACTTACGGCTGCTGCCTGGCACTCCCAGGCCAGTTCCTGCGCTTCCTTAGAACTGACCTTGGGGACAGCCAGCCTGGAGTTGGGCCCCGCACCCTCCCCCAGCTCTTGGACTGGCTGTGGTAACGTGTCCACCATCCCATCTGCCCATGTCCCTCTGCCTGAGGGGCTGGGGGTGCCTGTGTCTCTATCCTGGCACCTGGACCTGACCTTGAAGAAGTGGCTGGGCTCTGATCTTGGCTGACCCCGAGTGCCCTTCAGCTGGGTTAGGGAAGCAGCATTAGCTCTGAGAACGAGCTGAGGACGTGGGAGCAGGGATGCCAAGGCAGGCAGGATGGAGGCTGCGTTCCTGCTGCCACATGGAGAAACTCACGCAGGGAACCCACACTTAGGAGAAGCTGCAGGGCCGTAGATGGGGTCGTGTCTTGGCCGCTATGCCAGTCTGTAAACGGCACAGAGTGACTTTGGTGCGTGTGGCCGCAAGAAGATTGTCCCCGCACTGTCCCCAGTCCTCTGGTGCTGTGAGTCGGATTCCTCTTTTTAAACCATTTAAGGAGCCGCGGGGCTGATCGAATAAGACAGCAGTGATGTCAGGATACAAGGGAATGATGAGAACACCAGGTTCTGATTTGGCCCTGGTCTGTGGAAGGTTCCAGAACAAAGGTCCTTTGCCACCTGCAGGGCTTCTCAGGCGTCTCCACTGTGGATCCTCTGCCTCAGGCTGCCCTGGGTCAAAAAAGGGAGCCGGACAGGTGGTGTGGTCAGTGCGTGGCGTTGCTCTCGTGTCGAGTGGTTCGCGGCTGACAGGTCTTGCTCTCGCCGCCTTGCAGTGATCCCCGCCGCCGACCTGTCCCAGCAGATCTCCACCGCGGGCACCGAGGCCTCGGGCACAGGCAACATGAAGTTCATGCTCAACGGGGCCCTGACCATCGGCACCATGGACGGAGCCAACGTGGAGATGGCTGAGGAAGCTGGGCCCGAGAACCTTTTCATCTTTGGCTTGCGGGTGGAGGACGTGGAGGCCCTGGACCGGAAAGGGTGTGTGTCCCTCTCAGGACCTCGGATCTCCTCTACTTGTTTTTCACACCCTTGGATACCGTGAGGGGTCCCAGCCCGGCCTAATTCTGTGCAACTGAAGTTGC
>NW_006778108.1:1271145-1271648 GCF_000442215.2 Lipotes vexillifer | reverse complement strand
AACCCAAACAGTCAGAACCTTGTCAGTCTGTGAGCGCTGGCCCTTTCGGCCCTGTCCCACGTCTGCCACACGCCTCCCTCTCCCCGGACTCCCTAGTGGTCACAGGGTGCCTCTCCAGCTTGGTTTCACATGTCATTTTCTTCTGCAACATCCTGGCACTGGGGGCAGGGGCGGGGCTGCTTGAGCATCCTCTCTTGGAGGACTGTGACAGAGCCATGCACGTGACTTGTACGTCCTCTAGCAACCACGTGTCTGTGACAGTAAGAGGAGGAGGTGGAATTGATGTGCTCACAGCCCATGTCCACCTCCCAGTGCCTGCGGCTGCCAACCCCACCTGGCTGTCCTGGGCCCGAGGCACAAACGGCCCCAGCGTCTGCCCATGAGGCTGCCCTCTCCCCTCAGGTACAACGCCCGGGAGTACTATGACTGCGTGCCCGAGCTGCGGCAGGCCGTGGACCAGATCAGCAGCGGCTTCTTCTCCCCCAGGGAGCCCGACTGTTTCA
>NW_006778108.1:1256205-1271135 GCF_000442215.2 Lipotes vexillifer | reverse complement strand
TGCTGAACCATGACAGGTGGGACAGGCCCCTCGTCCCTCACCGATTGGTCAAAGGGTCCCCCTGGCAGGCTGAAAACTGCACGTTGTTTGGGGCCAAGCCTGGGCCTCGGTGAGGCTCACCCTCACCTCAGCCCACGGCCAGAGGCTCGGCTGCACCCAGGGGCCAGGGTTTGTGGGGCTTCTGATGGTGCTCAGCGAGCCTGGGGGCCTGGTGGCGGGATTGCCAGCTGCCAGGTCCAGCCCCAGGCCCCCGGCACCAGCTGACCTCTTGGGCGGGAGTGACAAGCGTCGCCTGGGCAGGTTGGAGGTGACTTCCTCGGGCCAGAGGGAGCCTGGGTTTAATGGGGAGCCCAGGAGTGGTTCAGGTGGAATGAGCTTGTGAGGCCATGAGTTACCACGTGGTTGGTGTTTTACGACGAGGCCGTTGACACGGGGTTCTGCTCCCCGGGGCACAGCCTTGCACAGCACTCGTTATAGGTCGGCAGTGCTTCCTCCTCTGACGACAGGCCTCTTCTCCACCCAGGTGGTAAAAGCTGAGTCTGTCAAAGGCTGAGAATCGACCTCTGTTCCACTTTCAGTTCCTTTGGTTTAGTCTGTCCCTTTTTTTTTTTTCTTTTTAATTTTTTTGCGCTACGCGGGCCTCTCACTGTTGTGGCCTCTCCCGTGGCGGAGCACAGGCTCCGGACGCGCAGGCTCAGCGGCCATGGCTCACGGGCCCAGCCGCTCCGCGGCACGTGGGATCTTCCCGGACCGGGGCACGAACCCGCGTCCCCTGCATCGGCAGGCAGACTCTCAACCACTGCGCCACCAGGGAAGCCCTAGTCTGTCACTTTTTGATGAATGCTGTCAGCTGGCTTCTGTTAGACCCGATCGATCGTAACTCCACACACGCCCGGGGCTGGGAGCTTGGCCCTGCTGAGGTCTGTGATCAAGGAGGGACTTTACAGAGTTTTATGAATTGTGTTTCTGACTCAATCGTAAACAAAACGTGTTTCTGCGTCCATAAATCCTGCACCACATTTCTCAGCCTGTGAGATCTGAGAACAGATGGTGATGGAGCCTGTGGTCACCCTGTGCCCTTCCCCTGGAGGTGAAACTGGCGGGAGGCCTCAGCCTGTGCAGCTCTAACCCATGTGCACGGGTTCTTTAAAGAACACTGGGTTAAAGTAAGGTTTTTCTAGAATAGCGTCCCCAGGACTGAAGTGTTGCTCACAGAGTAGTCCCCGTGGCCACCCCTGTCCTGCAGAGCATGAGGACGCAGCCAGCCAGGCCCGTTTCCTGACCTCCCACTCGTCACCCACCCAGCCCAGCTTCCTGTCTCCCATTTCAGGTTCAAGGTGTTTGCGGATTATGAGGCATACATGGAGTGCCAGGCCCGGGTGGACCAGCTGTACCGGGTAAGGTCCTTGGGCCCTGGCAGGGAAGCAGCAGGGTGTGGCTGTGTCTTGCTGTCTCGGGCCACTCCCAGGAGGTCACAGTTCATCTAGTGGCCCAGAGCAGGTTGGGCTTCCTCATTTCCTGCTCAGGGACTGACTCAGCTGGCCCTCTGCCCAGGCTGCTGTCCACACCAGCGCACCTTCCCCTGCAGCCTCTGGGCAGCTGCCACAGAGCACAGGTGAGCAGGGCAGGAGTTTCCTTCTGGAGGCTCTGCACACCCTAGCCTGTGATCTGTCCCCCCACGTGGGTGTGATCAGGGGAGCCTGAGGTGAGGGATGGGCCTTGTGAGCAGTGAAGACTTCTCTGTGCCTAAAATGAGAAGATGAACGATTCCTGGTAAAAGTGACAGATCTGACAGCAAGTAGAACGAGGACTTGTAGCTCTAAGGAGCGGAGTTTCTAAGGTGGGGCTGCGGGAGCCAGCTCCCCAGTCTGCGGCCCTGTGCCCCTGCCTTGGTGTGGCCCACAGAGAGTGTGCATGTCCAGTGGGGTCTCCTGGGAAGACTCAGCTCCTGAACCTGGGGAGGGAAAGGAGGGTGTTCCACCCTGTGCACCCAGCCAAGGATGGCAGCAGGACGATGGGGGCGTGACTGTGCAGTTGTTGGGGCAGATGGTTCATTGCCCAGGTCGTTCAAGCAGATTCTTGGACACGGCCTGAGGGGTTTGTGTGTCTGAGTTGTTGCCCACGTCTCACCCCTCCCACCCCACCCCTCGAGGAAACAGCCCCTGATATTCTCTCCTGTGACAGAACAGGAGGGGGCCTAGAAACCGAGTGATCTTCAAGGCTCCGGGAGGAACTTTGCTTTCTTTTCGGGGAGGCCCCTCCTGGTGCTGGCTGCAGTCTGGGGGCGCATACTCCTCTGGTGGGGTGTCTGTGCATTGTGTGCGCTGCACCCCAGCAGGACCTCTGTCTAGTCATCTGGAAACTTTCCTGGTGGGTGGGCCCCCTTCCCAGTGAACTCTTGGTTGGCTGCCCAGGGCCTAAGTGCATCTGGGAACAGCCCGAGGTCACCGAGCACCGCTTACCTCTGCAGAACCCCAAGGAGTGGACCAAAAAGGTCATCAGGAACATCGCTTGCTCGGGCAAGTTCTCCAGTGACCGGACCATCACGGAGTACGCCCGGGACATCTGGGGCGTGGAGCCCTCTGCCCTGCAGACCCCGCCCCCCAGCCTCCCCAGGGATTAGGCCTCCGCCCTCCCCCTTGGGACCAGAGGCGTATGTTTTCTTGCTGACTGCCCGTTTCCAAGCACTTTGCCAGCACCCTGCTTTTTTCAGTGCTGTTTCTGGGACGGCCATGGGGATCTGGGTGGTGGCTTTCAGGGGTTGGGTTGGGGGAAGATGCTGAGGTGAGATGCTCCCCCGTTTCCTGCAGGAAAGCAGAGCCCACAGCACTGAGCAGGGCAGCTGGCCTGCTGCTTTGCCCACCTGCTCCTTGGAGGTGGGGGAAGGTGGACTTGTGTGCTGGGCTCCCCGTAGCCTTGCACACACCTTGTGTGAGCTCGTTTTTAGTTTTGAGCCTCTGGATTCTGGGGTCTGGCCAGGTTGCCATGGTAAAGCCTGGGGTGGTGTATGTTTCTGCATCACCTCGTCCAGTGTGGCCCCAGTCCTCCCTGGCCCAGCTCTGCCTCCTGGCCATGCAGGGAGGGTCCAGTGTGCTAGGCCATGTCCTCATAGCTGCTGTGTGGGCACCCAGCCCGAGGTTTCCAGACTGATCAGATAAAGAGGCCCCAGGACAACTGAGAGTGACACTGGGGACGACACCTGTGTCCAGCATCTAGGGAGCTTTGGCTGGGACAAGGCTGGCTGATGCAGAATTAGTTTGGTTTTGCTTTTTCATAAGATTTTTCACAAGGAAATGAAACTAGCTGAAGCCTTTCCTTGTTTTAGCAACTAAAAATAGCACTTTTGAAGTTTAGTGCCTGGGGAGGCAATGCTGGGATGTTCTCACCTGGCCCTGGGGACCCTGGGGTCCCCACCAATGCTGGAATGTTCTCACCTGGCCCTGGGGACCCAGGTGGGGTCCCCACCTCTGCTGGGTGAAGCTGAACACCCAGCCCCGCTGCAGATCTGTGCCCGTCAAGTCCAGGAGGGTGCATTTCCGGTCTCACAGGAGGCTGGCCTCCCTCCTCCCAGCAGCATGACAACCTGGTCTGGAAAAGGGCTGAGTGGGCCCAGAGAGGAGGCTGGTGCTGGGGAGGGTGGGTGAGCAGGTGGGAAGGACAGGGCCAGGGAGCAGGCAGGAGCTGCGGGCGGAAGCTTCCGGAGGCTGTCTCCTCAAATGCTGGACCTGGGTGGCACAGGGTCCTGCCCTCATCCCCATCCTGACTGCTCACCTCACCAGAGGCGTGAGGGTCTGTGGTTGCATCCCCAGCACCCTCTGCTGCCCATCCCTTAGGCCGAGTGTAACCATCACTGTGCCCCTCACTGTCACTGCCTCGTGTGAGAAACGGATTAAACCTTCCTGCTTGTGCTCAGTTGATCTGGCCTCTGTGTGTCACTCTTGTGCCCAGGGCAGTCCATGTCCTAGCTGGGCTAAATTATGGTCCATCATTCCGGGACTGAGAACAGAAAGTTCTCTCACCCCAGCTGCATGTGGGGCTTAGAGCCATGAGTGCCTGAACCGTCAAACCCAGCCACTTGGAAAACTGTCTCCTGGGTGTTGGCATTTTTGGTGTGAATTTGTACTGTTTTTTGCACTCATCTTTTGCCACCCACTCCTGGTCCTGGGAAGTGGAACGCTCTGGGGACCAAAACTCCTCCCCCCCCCACCCCAAATTGTATGGCTGCAGGTTAAATCAAAAACCCAGAGGGATGTGACTCGGGGCTCATTGTTACCCAAAGTACCCAAGAACGCTGTGGACCCCTGCTGGTGGTGGGATGTGCGAGCCGCCCCTTGGTTGGGGGCACCTGAGATGCACATTCCTGGTCTCAGGTCTGGGGCAGCTCCTGGGACACATGCATCTGATGACCACAGTTCACAGCTGTGTACATCTCTTGCTGTTCCTGACCACTGACTGACTTGTGACCCATTAAAGGGTCAGTCCTAACCCACAGTGTAAGCTTAGTCACTCAGACCGAGGTAATAAGCTGAGATGCCACCAGGCAGAGATGTGTAGCCCTGATTACTAATTAGCTGACAGCTGACAAGGGCAGCAGCTACCAGCCCCACGATCCCTTTCTATGCTTCCTTATCTTCAGACTGTCAGACACCTGTAAAAACACTAACAGCTTGTATTTTTACTTTATAGCCTACCTTATCCCCCCCCCCCAAAAAAAAATCTGAGGCAACTTAACATAGACAAAATTTTAAGAAAAACAAGATGCAGACTTGAGCCCAGGCAGAGCAGGCCAGGTCTAGATGGCCTCATTGGTCAAGACGAGCTGGGGATGTGGCTCTGAGCTGCAGGGCCTCCAGGAGCCTCAGTGACTGAGAAAAGCACGAAGGGGCTGCCCTGGCCAGGTGGGCACTTCTTGCTTTAGTTACATGAAGATGGTGTCAGGTGGGGATGGGTGTCCCAGCTCTGACAGAAATCCAAGGAGACATGAAGCTGGGGGACAGGGTGGGGCCCTGCAGGCCGTGCTCACACCTGAATTAGATACCAGGGGCGCAGAGCAAACCCGTCCAGTAGAAGATAACTGACAAACTGACCTCAGGAGGGTCTGTTCCATTTCAAACCCGGTTTAAGAAAGACGTGGGTTTTCCAAGCATAAGAATCCCCGTGGGCAGCTCTAAGGTGCTTCAGAAAGAGGGTGTAACCTGCTTCTGGGCTTCCAGCCAGGGCATAGCTGCTAACAGGCCACAAGGGGGGCAGGTAAACAAGCCCCTTCCCACCCTGGGGAATTTCTGCACTGCCGAGAGTGGAAAGTGCCAGAGCCTGACGATCTAGGGGAGGAAGGCCTGCCATCAGGAGAGACTTAGGTGGACTGAAGTCCTCCGACCTGGGACAAACCCTGTACTGCACAGCTCGAAGCCCCCTTATTAAGCCACACACCCTCTCCTGGGAGAAAGGTCACTTAGCGGGGAGGTGAGAAGTGGGACAGCTGGCAGGCACTGGCTGGAAGCGGCACACGTGCAGGGGAGGCTGGTTTCGCAAAAAGCTGAACAACGGAAGCGCCACCACCAATGAGTGAACAGGGCGATGCTTGTGGGCCAGAAGAGTCCCTGGACTCCAGCAGCCTAAAGCCCACCACCTGTCCATCGACATGGCAACATTCAACAAGCTTGTTAACTGTAAGTTTGGAAAGGTCCCCTGTGTAGGCCTGGTTTTTAGAAAAATGCCATCTGCTTCACCTGGAGAAGCCATCTCCACCTCCCCACCGTGAACATGCCTTTCCCCAGAGATGATGCCCCTCCATGCTGGGCCTCAGTGTCTGGAAGGAAGCGGGAAAGAAGGGGCCATGATCCTTGGCCTTACAGAGCCAACACCACCTCCCATATGGTCGGGTCCTGAGAGTGGCCTGGGACTGTGGGTAGGGCCTGGGCTGGAGGTGTCACTGAGAAAACAGACAGACCAC
The DNA here is from genome assembly GCF_000442215.2 of Lipotes vexillifer. Lineage (NCBI taxonomy): Eukaryota > Metazoa > Chordata > Mammalia > Artiodactyla > Lipotidae > Lipotes > Lipotes vexillifer. The sequence goes on along the minus strand of NW_006778108.1, from coordinate 1,265,182 downwards.
CACCACGATTTTATTCTTAAATAAATGCTCAGTCTTAAGGCCAGGTTAGGTAGACAGGTGGGTGGAAATCGGAGGAAGGCAGACCACGGGCACCTCCCCCGCTGGGAGCAGTGGGGCCGCCCAGGGAGGCAGGGACACCAAGGAAGGCAAGCGGGGTGCACAGGGCAGGAGGGGCTGATGGAACCACTAGAGTCCGTTCTGGGAAGGGACAGAAAGAACCCAAGTTTCCCCACATTCTTGAGGGTGGTGCCAGAAAGCTCAACGTGGTCCCAAGACCCCACGCCTTCTGCCCCAGGCTCCCGGTGCCCAGCTCAGGAAGTGTGGGATCAACTAGCCGATGGCCAGAAAGCTCTGTCACTGTCTTCCCAACAAGACCTCAGGTTGAGTGGCAGCAAGAGGGAGAGAGGGCCACATGCCCGCCACCCACGCTGTCCACAGAAACCTGTGCTCCCAGCCACCCGGGGCGGGTGCCTCAGGTCTGCCAGGGCCTCCTCTGCCTGGCCCGCTGGCATCCGAGTTCTCTCTCCAGGCGCATCTCCAGGGTGCCGGGCTGGCCGGAGGAAGGGGGGGGACAAGGGCAGACATCTTCATGCTCCTTCAGGTGGCAAGTAACACTCAGTGCTGGCGCCCTGGTTCCGACTTCCCCAGGAACTCCCTGGACCAGAGGAGGACACCTGTCGGCCAAACCTCTTGAGACCAAACCTGAGACCCCAGCTCCTGTGGTCCTCCTACAGCCCACCTGGGGAGGCCGCAAAGGAGCCTGGAGGACCACACTTCCGCTCAGAAAACCCCGTGAGTTAAACAAGCAGGGCGCCAATGGCAGTGCCCAAGTCAAGTCCCGACACACAGGAGCAAGGATGGGGTCACTAACTGCACCCCAATGTTGGAGCCATTCTCTGGTCTACATTTTATGTAACGTATTCCTTTTATGGGGAAAAACGACAGTCCCAGAGCAAACGCATACTCATCACTGTCCCCTCGCAGCAACCCACATCCGTGAGGCAAGAAACTGCAAAGGAACGCCCCTGGAACCTCAAGGGCGAAGTGTAACCACCCGGCACACACCTCACCGAGGGCCGATTCCAGCACCCCGGGCTCAGCAGAGGCCCCCCAGCCGGGACGTGCGGGCTGCCTGCACCCTCCAGCGGGAGGCAGGGAGTGCCTGGTCCATCCAAACCCTTTGCTTTGCCACCAGCGCACCCCTCATCCTCAGGCTCTGTGCCCAAGCTCGAGATGCGTGCCTGGGGCGGCAGCCTACGTCCTGGCCCAGGATTTCGGCCAGCGCAGTGCAGCCAGGGGCACAGCCTCCCTTCCAGAAGCAGCTGGGGACAAACAGGCTTTTGAGGAGCTGGCCCAGACCTGCACCCCACTGTGCCCCACGCATAGGAGCGGCAACCTGACTGGCCTGTGGGAAGGGATGGAGGCCTGACCCAAAGCAGCTGTGGTGTCTGCACTGCACGACCTGCACCACAGGGAGATCACAGCCCTACTGACGGTGGGGACAGCCCAGGAGGGAGGGGTGACACTCGGCCCCGAAATGGCTTTTGTAGCTGTTGGCCGCACATGCCTGCCTGAGCCATCGCCACGCAGACGGCGTCGCAGGTGAGAGGAGAGTGCCTCACCTCAGGATCCGTGGAAGCTCAGGGCTCTTGTAGATGTACTTGTGCCTGTAGCCAAGGTCCGAGTGGAAGGGGATGAATTGAACCTTGAAGTCTCGGAAGCTGCGTGACGGTGCAGCAATGTTGTAGAGCTGGGGGAGGGAGAGGCGGGTCAGCGCCTGGGGCCTGGGGGTGACCTGCCTACTGGCCTCCCCCTGCAACAGAGAGCAGCCCATGGACACTGTCTCCAAAGAGCAGCCCAAGCCCCCCCATGCACAGCGCCCTGCAGCCTGCCTCGGCCACAGCAGGGACCCTCGGGGCCACCACTCAAGACCCTCTCCATCCTCACGCCCGTCTTGCAGACCGCCCTTCCTCAGGGGTCTGCAGCACCACAGAGAGCCACCTGCTACGGGATGCGGTGGTGGCCTGAGTGCCAGGAGCAGCCCCGATGGCTCAGTCCCTGGGGCTGGGTGGGCTGTGTGCCTCAAACTTTGCCATGTGCCTGGGTCAAGGCCCGCCAACAAGGTGGCTCAGGACCTATGCCACCTCAGCCCCCTCCTCCCAGCCCGGGATGGCCAGGTCATGTGCCCGAACCAGCTGGAGGGAAGGACCTGGCCCTCGCACACCTGCCTCAGGCCTGGTCTGATGTGGCCTGGGCGTCACGCCCTCTAGCAGGCCCGCGCCATGGCCAGACAGTGCTCTCTCCCACCCTACCCCCACCTACAAATTTAATCAGGCTTCCTGGCAGCAACGGCAAAGCAAATACAGCAAAAGCAGACACAGAGGCAACATGGCAACAGAACCCTCTGTCATCAGTCCCATCCCAAAGGCAAGAGAACAGGTGAGAGTTCTGTACCAATTCCAGCCACTGGGGGAGCCTCGCCATCAAGGGTTCTTTCCCTCCAGCCAGTAACTGGCAAGCCTTCCTGGCTGAGTCCCCTGTACGGGGGACCCAGGAGATATTCATTTGCTTATTTTCATGTTTCCTTCTGGGGCGGCATCCCCTGTCCAGCCCCGCCCCGACCCTGCTGCCAACCTCCTTTGCCCTCTCCCTCACAAGGGGCCCTGCCAGCAGCAGGACCCTCCTCCACACCTGCCTGGCCTAGCCTGGACCGAACATGAGTTTGCCCGACGCCCGCCGGACACCCACCTTTCTGCCAAGCTGGAAGGGCACGACAGGGTCGTCCTCGGCGTGCAGGATGAGCAGGGAGCAGGAGATATGCTTCACGCTGCAGGGAGGGAGAAAGGCGCTGGACCGGCCCCCAGGAGGAGCTGGGGTCTCCTGGGCTCCCAGTCCTGCCCACAGCAGGGACCTGGCTTAGGGAGCGCTTCACCGTGGTATGGGACGCCTCAAACTGTGGGCATTTTAATAGAGAACTAGCAGTTGATTTCTTAGATGTTTCCATCAATATCTATTCTAGGTGACAGGTGTCAGTCAAACCTAGAGATCAATTCATTCACCAAATCGGGTCCCTGAATATTTCCTGGAAATTAAAAATTATTTTTTTTTGCTAGTAGACTATTCTTAAAAAGTTACAAAACAATATTTACAAACTAAGTAATTTAGGTGGGCCAGGAAACTCACTCAAATGAACTTTACTGGACATCTGTTGGCAAAAGAGCCACCCTCTAATTTATCTTTCGTGTAAATGACGTTTAAGGTCACTCCTGAGAGTTTCGAGTAAATTAACATTCTCAACAGGTTCACAGGATCCTGTCCTTCAGCAAACCACCTAACAGAAGGACTGGATGGGCCCGGGGTCTCCTAGGCACCCCTCACTGAGGTCTCACGGGGAGCTGCTGGATGCAGCAGATACCTGTTGTTGGCGATCCCATGCTGATCTGGGGGCTTCACGAGGGCAGCCCCGGGGCAAGGCTGGCACCTGGCAGGACCAGGCCTGGGGGCACGCCGCCCCTCAGAGGCCCAACTCTGGCACTCTGCAACTGCTGCTAGCGGCTCGCAAGTTCACCTGCCCACCACGTTCCACTCCCAGGGTGGAGGGCTGCTGGTGTGCGAGTCACGCTTTGACGGGCAACATCTTTTCTGGACTTCCACCCACGAAGCTGCTCCATAGCTTCTCTGACTCTGGAGGCCCCCACCACATGCTGTCACCTTACCAAATATTTGGGAACAGACCTGCCCACCAAGCTGGGGCTCCTGACTTCCAGTGGGTGAGGGCCGGCCGGCCCACCAGCACTCACACAGGCTCAGCTGTGGGGGCAGCCAAAGGTGGCTTTCTCATCGTTGTCATTTTTAGAGGGAACCCAGTCTATTCAGATAACTCTTCTTTAAAAAATGTAGCTTTTTAAATGTTAACTGCATATTCAGATAAGGATTTTTCCTTTTTCTTTTTTTTGAAGAAATTAAACCCCATGAAATTAAGATATCACAAAGATAATGTCAGCAGAATCTGAACGTTGTTCAAAGAAACAGTCCTTAAATAGAACATGTAACTGCTGGTTTACCTCAGAGAAATACTTTTAATATTAAACTTCATAACATCTTTCCATAACCAAACACAAAATCAATGGCTGAGGCAAAGTCAGTTTTTGAATACAGTTACTATTACTGTTTTAATACCTGTTTAGGAGTTCTGGTTTTGACAGATAATTTTCAAATAAAACAGCTTTATGGACCAAAAATATGTTGTCATCCCATTTCTTTAATCTAATCCTACAGTCTTTCCACATCCCTGGTTCTCCTTCTCTAACTGACATTCCCCTTACAGAGATGTGTTGCTTAGAAAAGATCCCTATGTATTCAGAATCCTATCCTACTTGGTTAACATGACTCAAGACACTCATTCTGGGGGTTCTTGGGGTTCTTCTAAATTCCCTTCCATGGTACTCACTTTTCATCATTTGCAAACTGAATTCCACTGCTTGTGATGGGATCAAGGAAGAACCAGTCAAACCCAGGGAAGTATCGATAGATCTGCAGGCAGCGTGTAGACAACAAGCAGAGGATCAATTAAAACACCCCCGGCAGGGCTGAGGGTCCAGACACAGGTGCCGTGTGCCCGGGGGTCACTCCTGCTTCTGAGCAGGCTGACCTGTGGGCCCCCTGGAGCTGGGGGGGCGGGGCCCTGCCCTTCCTGACCCCCGCCCTGACTCCCTGCTCAAGAGGCCCCCAGACCGGCTGCATGGGGGCTGCCCGCAAACAGGGCTCCCACACCTCAGACTAGGAGACCAGGCTTCCCACACACAACAGGCTGCCACCCCCAAGGAACGGGGTCCGTGTGACTCGGGAGAAGAGCAACAACAAAGGAGACCCAACAAAGGACTCTGTCTGTCTGCCCCGGAGCAGCACGAGGTCGGGTGGGGCCGACACGGCTCCCCTGGACACACGGAAGCAGTGGGAGGAGGAGGAGGAAGCAACAGGGTCCAGAGGACCCTCCTCTGGGCCTGGCCTGTAAATGGAGGGTCCAAGGCCTCGAATCCGGCCAGTGACGGCCCAACAGCATGTAATCCCCACCAGGGCTTCCCTGGGGTGCCCACCAGCCCCACTCCTGGGGAGGCAGCCGGGACAGCACCCTCAACCTTCACTGAGCCCCATGGGCAAGCAATGCCAGGGGGGCAAACCGTGCCAGGGGGCAAGGCCTCCTGTGGATACAGCCACCCTCAGGCAACCTGGCTGTGACCCCATCCTTCTACCTGGCACGAAGTTATAAACATCCTGAGTGGCTCTGTAGTCAGGCCAGTGCCCAGAACTAAATGAGAATTAACTTTTAATAAGGTTTGTACTCATTAGACTATTTAAATAGTAATTTTATGGTATTTAAATTTATTTATTACACATATTTACTTAGTCATTTTTATACTTTATAGCAATTATTTTCATTATAAAAGTCCGTTTCTAGTCAGATCTGTACTTGCCACTGAGAATGGATGGCTCCTAGCTTCTTCGCGGATGTTAGTAAACGGAGATTCCAATACGAGGGCATCTGGCGGTGTCTCTAGATAACAAACGGGGAACTGGGAGGTGAGCAAGAAGCCCCAGTGAGACACTCCTCCGCTCCCCATCCACACACCCTCCACAGGACAGCGGGGCCCAGCCCCTGGTGAGGCCCCGCCAGCCGCTGGCGGATCGGGGGAATGGGGGTGGGCCCTCAAGGGTCTGCTCAGGCCCCCACCTCAGTGCCTGGCTCTCGTCTCACCGCACGGAACGTCCACCACCACCCACTTCATGAGAAGCCCCAGGGCCTGGGGCACAGCCGGCTCCCCAACGCTCCACCCGCCCACGGGAGCCGGGCCATCCCCACGACGTGTGACCCCACAGGAGCCACTACCTCGCTCACAGAGGCGCCGCACCAGGTTTGTGGCCACTCTGGAAAGAAAAAAAAAGTTCAGCTGAATTATGACAAAAATTGCTTCAGATGAGATCCACCTAATACTCAAAGGTGACCGAGGAAGCTGGGATCTGCGAAGTGACCAGTGGGGTTTTGGGCGGCGGGAGCACAGATGCCCCAGCCGTCAGCCAGCCCCTCTGACAAGGCACCTCCATGTCCCCGAGGCATGCACCTCACCTGGAGCAGCCCCTTCAGGCCACACAGCGGTGCCCCAGTTCACACCCGGTCTGTATGGGTGCCGCCGGGACACGGAGGAGGACAGCAGGGGCCAGGGCCGCCCCGTCAGCAGGGAGGAGGCTGCAGTCTGCCTGCAGAGCTCCTGGGGGCGGCAGCACTTGCAGTCTGCCAGCCCTGGGGGCCTCCTGCCTTCCCGGGACCAACTTGGGCGGGTCCCATGCAGACACCCAGGGCAGGATGGCCTGCTCTCCCGTCCAGGGTTCAGTCCCCCCGCGAGGGCGGGCCAGGAGGCTCTGTCCCAGGCACTGCCCAGCCTGTGGCCCCAACCCGCCTGCAGCCACCGCGTCCAAAGGAAAGGCAGCAGAAAAACAGCAGGTGCTGGTATTGGGCTCCTTTAGAAACACTGGCCCCTACGCCCGTGGAAGCAACGCAGGCGGCTCACGTGGAACATCGAAGTGCTTCCTGTCTTGGCAGATGGAGGAAGGGAACCACCACTGCTGCCTCCCCAAGTTCTCCGGTGACGACGCCAAGCGTGGGCTAAGGGGCCCACTGTTCGCAAACAGAATCAAGGCCCCGGCTCCTGGGCTTGCTGGGCAGCACATACGCCCTCAGCCAGGCCAAGGGAAGCCCGAGTGCCCTGTCCCGTTCTGCTCAGACCCACCTCCTCAGGGCACAGTCCTGCTGAGGCGCGTCTGCATCCCCCCTGCGGAGGAGACAGCACCTCCATGACTGCCGTTGTGCCTGCCGTCACTTCCTGGGTTGAGGAGCTGAAGCATCTCCAGCCCCTCGTGGTCTCTGTGGTGCTTCATCCTCTGCCCCCATCACAGCACTAATGGTGCTACAGGGTCCAGAGGACACTGGGGCCCCTAGGAGAGCCTGGGCTGGACAGTCGCCCGTGAAGATCTGCTCCTGCAAAGGCCATGCAGGGAATTCTTACCCGGTGCCGAGGGAATGGCCCCAAATATACACAGGGTTGTCTCCACTTCGCGCTTTGATCCAGTCAAAAACATGGAGTGCGTCGTACGTCATGCCCCGCTCCGACGGCGTTCCTACTGAGTCACCCCAACCTGGGAGAGCAGCAGCAAGAGGAGGACGTCACGTGCAGCCCAGGGGACCTCGAGGGGCAAGCCCACCTCCTCCCCTTCTCAGCAGGAGGCCCAGAACATCTGGGGCCTCAAGGTCTCGGCCAAGCCAGCTCGTCTTCTCCCACCTCCTCAGCTGTCACAACCTCTGAACCCAAAGGCCATCCACCCACCCTCATCTGAGTCTCGATGAGCAGCTGAGCAGACGGGGTGGTCAGACACGCAGACCCCTGCCGGCCCCAACACTGGGGGCTTGGCACCAGGATGAGGCACTGACAGGCTCAGCCAGTGAGAGTCCAGTCCGCCCTGGGGCCCCTGAGCCCAGCCCTGACTCCATGGCCCAGCTGTGGCCCAGCTGTGGACAGGCGTGGAGAGGCCCCCAGACAGGCAGATTCCAGGCTCAGGGCAACTCTGACCCAGAAAGGAAGGGGCTTTTAGCATCCTGTTTGCTTAACAGAGGAAAGCCAACTGTCTCGGCCCCTAAACCTCGACCTCCCAAGGGACCTTCCCTCCAGATTCTCAGAAAAGTCAAGTGTGACTGTCATTTCCAGCAGCTCAGCAGTGAGTCATCATCAAATGATCTGAAAGCACCACAAAGCTCAGAAAGAGCAAGTCCTGCTACACAAGCAAAACCCAGAGGCAGGGGCACCACAGGCCACCTCCCCGGGGCATCCGAGACCCAGATTAGGGAAGGAGCCAATTGTCAGGGACAAGGCCAGTGTGAGGGCTCGGGGCGCTGGTGGGGGCAGGGACAAAGAGATAGGGAGAGACACAGAGAGACAGAGACAGGGACAAACTCTTGTACGGCTCAGAAAGGCAGAGACTCAGTGGGAAATGAAAAGAGGAAGTGATAGATGGGATCTTATTTCTGTTGCAAGCACCAGGAGGGGAACAAGGAAGAGGCCACCCCTCTCACTACCCTGAAGCTCCAGCAGCAGGAACAGGAGGAAAGGATGGGCCTCATTTCAGAGTTTCTCCAACCCAGCACCCTCCTCCTGATGGAACACTCTTCCACAAAAGAACCATTCCCTCACCCTATGGTCGGCAGAATAATGGCCCCCAAAGATGTCCATGTCCAACCCCAAAACCTGTGCCTCTGGTAGCTTACACGGCAAGGGGAATGAACGGTGCAGAAGGAAAGAGGCTGCGAATCAGGAGACCCTGGGATGGGAGATTATCCTGATCAGCGTGAGCCCCAAGTAATCACAGGGTCTTTATGATCAGAAGGGAGACAGAAGTCAGAGCCAGAGTGATGCAGACTCAGGCCACAGGCAAGGAGTGAGGGTGGCCTGGAGAAGCTGGAAGAGGCCAGGAACCTGACTCTCCCCTGGAGCTTCCAGCCGTGCCCACACCTTGACTTATCCCAATGGCTAAAGATTTTGAACTCCTGACCTCCAGAACTTCAGGATAATAAGTCTGTGCTGTTTCGAGACATTTACGTTTGTGGTAACTTGTTGCAGCAGCAAGAGGAAACTCTTCCAAAGTTCACATCCAGGTGATGTCAACCAGCTCCTGGGTCTGTGGATGTGGACCGCCCCCCCTTACCCCCAGTCTGGGTGAGCTGGACAAGAGGCCTTTAGCTCTTTGACCTCTCCCGCCAAGGACTGTCCAAGGCACACACTTGCCACACAGCTGCTCCCTGACAACACAAAGCATTTTCCTCAAAGTGTGGGAGGCTAGAAAGAAGAAATACTGAGGGGTGAGGAGATGAGTCTCTCTCTTCCCTGTCTCCATAACATCAACAAAACCAGCTGTGCTGAGCATGAAACGT
>NW_006778108.1:1254406-1256041 GCF_000442215.2 Lipotes vexillifer | reverse complement strand
GAAAGTCTGAGTCCAGTAAAGACGACAGTACTTTCTACTTATAAAATGTGGCTGACAGAGCGTGTGTGCTGGTGTTCCAGGCACCCTACAGGGGCGGATGCACGCAGGACACACCTCTGAAGACCCTGACCCTCCACCACCTCCACGTGCTCACAACTGCCACAGGTCACGGCAGAGCTGCCAGCCATGCAGGAGCCTCTCAGAGCAACACCTGCATATCCCACACCGACCTGGAGGAAGCGGGGCAAGTACGGAGCCCTCACCTCTGTAGTCAAAGGTAACCACGTGGTAGCCAAGGGAACTCAGCACCTGGAAGTGAAAAACAAACACCTGGGCAACATGGCTCTGACTAAACCCACTAAACCCAAGCAATTCCAAGTGACTTTATGTAATCTGCCAATTTCTGGCATATGATCCACAAAGTCCATTCATCCTGATCTTGGAAACTATCCCCAGAGGCAGCAAAATGGGAAGGATTCCATGGGGAGACGTCCATAACAGGCAGTGTTAAAAAGATCAACAATGATTATTAACTCAAAATTATTAGGAGGACCCCCTTCTGTTCATGCGTCCTGGAAAGAACAGCCAGAAGCAGGACGCAAGCAACGCTCAATCTGTCACAGACTGTGTGGGTCACACCCCATGGGCACTGCTTCATCCATCTGTCCACCATGTGGCCTCTTCTGTCTGTCATAAGCTAAGGGCACTGCTCTGTCCATCATAAACTGTGTGCGGTCCTCACCTACCTTGTAAAGCTCCACCCGGTGGTCGCCTCCTCTAGATCATCAGGGAAAGGAAACAAGCATGGCTGTTAGTGCATCTTCTCAGAAACGGGGCCCAGGATCAACACTGTAGCATCTGGGCCCTTAGTGCCTGGTCCCCAAATCTACACGGGAGGGTGATGGACAGGTCACCTCCTCCTCAGGGCACCTACATGGCTCCCAGCTTGCCTCCACAGTATGGTGCCAAACAAGGGACAGCCTGAGCATTTGGGGGTATTTCTTAACTATTACCTCACCTTTGGTTTGAGTAGGCCATACAAACCTTCAGTACAAACCCCAGAAGACACAAAGGGCCCCTCAGCTCCCCAGTGTCCAGGACCACCCATGAACAGGAGGGAAGCACTTCCTTGCTGGCACACACACCACGGGGACAGGCCACAGGCACCTCCTGCCCCAACCTTTTCACCTACAAGCCACAGCCAACTCTCAGAACTCCCCTCCTCGGCCATCCACGCCCTCCCCTCATGGTCACTTTGGCTCTTTCCCACCTGCTGCTAACTGAGGTTCTGCTGCTGTGGCCACCCCCAATGTCCTTCCACACACGTGTGTCCGCGGATGGATGCTGGGTCGAAGGTGCCATCGTGATCTGACAGCCACTGTGAGCCTCCAAGCCCCTCACCAGCAGGCTCCAGCTTCAGTGGCTTGGCCGAACACCATGGCCGAGCAGGCGCCACTGCTGGCACCACCTCACGCCTGCACCTCTCTCCAAGGACTGTCCACCTCTTTCTCCCACTTTCTGCCCAGGTGCTGGCTGGCTGTTACTGTGCACAGACACCCAAGCGGGGCTAGAGCTGCCTCGGGAGAGGGAAGCACATCAGCAGGAGGGCTCAACCTCGCCAGACTTCTCAGCTCT
>NW_006778108.1:1233953-1254146 GCF_000442215.2 Lipotes vexillifer | reverse complement strand
TCTTTCCCTTCTTTATGAGGAGCATTTGGCCAATTTCCGGGGTGTGTGTTCACGGAGCGAGTGTCCTCAGGGGAGGCGAGAACACGACGAAGGTGGAAAGCCAATATAACCCAGAAACAAACATTCAAAGGACTTAGCTTCAAGACCAGAAAGAAATACCGCAGTGTCTTCAGTTATCTTTGCAACCATTTGTCATGGCTCTTTTCTAAGTTTTCCCAATACCCTACCTTGAGCAAGAAGGGGGATTTAGAGCGTGATGGGGCTGGGGGCATCCTGGGGGTCCGAGTCTCAGGGAACCACGGCTGCTGCTGTCCTGCCCGGCCGGGTGGCCGCCAAGATCTGCAGTCTGAGTAGTCCTTGGGGATGGGGCAGGGGGTGGGCAGCAAACCTTCAAAGTCACAAGATTCCTTCCATCCTGAAGTTACAGACAGACTTTGTCTTCTTTACATGTGATTGGCACTGCTCACAAAGAACTCCAAACTTCCCTCATTTATAGAAAGAGGCTACAGGAGCTGTTTGTATTCACTTGCTCTTTGAAAAGCGGAAGAGAAACCCGCTGTCGCTTGTCCCAGACGAAGGGAAAGCAGACTGCCAAGTGCGTGCTGAGTCAGTAGCTCAGCGCTCCGCTCTCCCGGCTCAGAGTGTCCTTGTGGGCCCCACGTCCTGGACATCCTGCTACATCCTCTGTGTAGCCCCTCTGCCCAGACGCCCGCTGTGGCCTGCTTTGTTCTCCTCGCCGGTTCTGCCTGTGAAATGACTGACCCCAGCCCGGCCCCGCGGTGCCCGGCCTCCTGCTGCTTCTTGCTGGCTCTCTCTCACGAGACCCAAGGAACAAGGGCCCTCCCAGGGGTTTCAGGCAATGCATGTTCAGAAAAGGCCCCTCTTCCTCTCACCCCACCAGCTCTCCTGCAGACTCTTCTCAACAAGGCTGACCATGTGGGCTGGAAGGAGCCCTCCCCGCTTGTCTGAAACACACCCATTAAACCTACTCTTGAACAGCACCTGGGATAAACCTGGGCGAGGGCTTTATCTGCACAGACATAGGTGCTTCCTTGATGGCCCAGTGGGATGCGCTGGCACTGCCGGCTCAGGGCTGGAAGTACCCTGGCCTGAGAGCGTGGCATGGCGGCCCCCGAGGACAAGCTTGTCCCTGCATGCTCAGCTGGGTCTCTTCATGGGGCGCCCCCACCTTCAACGTCACCCTCGCCCCTCCCCAGGAAGCATGCCTCCCCCTCCAGCAGGGCACACCTGCCAGCGAGAAAGTGTCCTCAGACAGCAGGTGTTGGGTGAGCAGGGGCAACTTCCTGGGCACACGGTGGCTCTGCAGGGTCTCAACAAACCTCGGCTGAGGGACCATATGCCTCCTGCCCACTGAGGAGCCTTGTTCCCTAACCCAGGAAGAAGGACACCCCTCTGGCTGAGGCTCTGACAGACGCAGCAACCTCCACCCCACCCCAGGCACGAGCTTCGGACCAGGGGTTTCTGGACACAGCTGCCCACATCTGCTCAGCAGGTGGTTTCCAAGCAAGCAGGCGCGGTCCACCTTGCACACAGCCCTGCTCTGCTCTGGGCCTGTGGGAACACGACTTCATGCAAGCTTCTCCCAAACCCCAGACAAACCCTGCCTCTTCCTGTGTTCTCAGGACACCCATGTCCCAGGTGCACCCATGCTCTCACTGAGATGGGCCCCACGAAGGAGCCCTTCCTCACCTGGTGCCCGCGTTCCCGTGCAGGTACAGGATGATCGGATGGCTAGAAGCCAAGGCATCCTCATACCACATCTGGTCCTTCCCTTGGGCGTTCTTCCACCAGACAGCGGGGACAGTGTGCCTGGAAGCAGAAGCAGAGGGGAGCGGCAGGTGACGCGCCTGCAGACGGGATGCCCACGGCTCAAGTCACAACTGAGCGGACAGCAGGAGGCCAGGTGGGCTGACTCCAAGCTGTGAGGGTAGCTTCTGGCAGCTGAGGCAGGTCATTTCCTGACTTGCGGATGGGCCCTCTCGGGGCCCCAGAAGCTTGCACCGGCAGCAGGTACTAGGGGTGGGGCGACAGCCGCTCCTCCTGTATAAAGGGGAAGCTATGTGAGCTCAGACCCCTTGCAGCTGGGTTCCAGCACAGAACGGGCACTGAATGGACACTGAGCACCGCCACGTCCCCATGTCTTTAAGTACGTACTTAACTCACGACGCAAGACATATCGTGCTGTTGTATGTACTAATTCAGCAACGCGGGTCTACGGGCTGGACTGGAAGCCCGGCCATCCTTAAAGCACCATTTCTAACACAGAGCCTGTCCACAAGCCGCCTTGGCACAGATGCACCTCTGCAGGAGACGTCACAGGCCCACGTGGGCAGTCCTTCCACGCCTGGCCAGGCAGGTGGACACATGTCTATGTGGCCAAACCCTCCTTTAGAGAGGTGCTCTGGTTCATCTTAACTCAGGACACATCAAAGTCACTGTTCATCACTGGGGAGGGTCTGATTTAATACCTTTTTTCTGTAAAACTTATTCAAATTCATTCTTGGGAAGTTTTAAAAACATTACATGGCCAATTTCTTCTTTTCTAAGTGTTAGCATCTCGTTTCTAACGTAGTCTCTCTGACCCATTTCAGAGGATTGCATTTTGGGTGGTTCTGACCGCTGCAATTATCACTCTCCCACAATTACAAACCTATGAGACGGAAAGGTACATTTGGAAGGTGCTGGGAGCTGATACGCCTCCCGTAGCCAGCCTACCCAAACTCGGAGCTCCTGACGAAGGCCCAGGCAAGCTCTCCATCCCTGGGCTCCTCCCCCTGCCAGGCAGAGGGGAGCTGCCCTCCCACCACCACCCGCCTCCAGCTCCTCTGCAGCAGGAGGACCTGGCGAGGTGCCAGTGAGGGCAGGTGGTGAATGGAGCTGCTGTCACCCAAGGGCCCACACTGTGATCAAGACAGAGCAGGGTGCAGACCTGGGCGGGCAGTGGTGCCCACCAGCACACAGTGGCTGTCGCTTCCCAGAGACTCACGTGGTCATCACCAACACAACCTTCACAGGTAACTGTCCACAAATACCTGTCCTGTAACACGGCTGTTCTGCTCGAGGAAGAAGCCTGGCTGAGCCCACATCTTCAAAGCACAGACCCTCTTAACCATCAGGAGAGCTGCCAATTCCCCCAAACACCTCTGAGCAAAACATGTCAGGCTTCTGACTGAAAATGAAAATGCACAGTGGCCTGAATGCACACACTGGTTGTAAATGCTCTGTTAAAACAAACCAGAAATGACCAAAGACAGCCCCAGCTTCAGCCACTACGAACCAGAACCTCCCTCTCACTCTCTGGTCTTTACGCAGGACCCCCTGCCCTCCGCACAGCACAGGGAGGCGATTCAGAGCACTTCACTCAGAAGCTTCTCACGTCCACAGCAGTTCTACTGAGACAAAGGCAGCAATTCAGAGCTGCTTCTGAGAGAAAGAGAAGACGCCACAGGAAAGCCGGTCCGCTCTGGTTCCGTTGTTTGTAAACACCAACTAGTCCACAGAAAAAGCATTAAATCATATTCCAAAGAAATGCCAAGAAGTCACAGAGCTTAGGCCCAACCTAAATTTATGGCTAAAAAAGTAAACGCTAAGAAAAGAGCAAACGCCACCACTATCAAGAGCTGAGAGTGCTGTGTGTGAAAGAAATGCAGCTGCTTTCAACAACTGGGTGGGGCCCTTCTCTGCAAGACAGGTGTGGCTCAAGCCTGCGCTCACGATTCTGTGATATATTCTCTGTTTCTGGCGTTCTTCTCCCCTGGAAACGCGGCTTTCTGCAAAAACCAATCTGGTTTGAAAACCTCAGAACAGAGCTGGTGCTGCCATCTCGTGCCCCATTATTCAAGGAATTTAGCTGAGATCTTTCCTTTGGAAACAGCAGGTAAAAGATAAAAATGGACAAGCAAGAGTTTCAGAGACAGCTCCGCTATCAGGACAGCAGTTGGCCACACCTCACAGGCCTTCTGCCTCCTGGAGAGGCCGCAGAGCCGGTGCCCAGCCCTGCAGCCCTGAGGCTGCACACTCACCAGACTCCAAGGGTCACGTCTTCCTCTGGCTGGAGGTAGTAATTACAGGTGTGATTCAAACCTTGATCCTGCGGTTTTTTCAAATCAATGAAATAGGGAACACGCACTGTGGGGGACAAAGAGATGGAAACCAGGATTAGTGAGGGTGGACGGACACACATGTACACAGCAGAGGTGAAGCTCTCAAAAACTGCCAAGTACTTTCCCAACGCCATACTGCCTGGGGCATGGGGCCCTCCAGCCTCAGGCAGGGCTGGAGGTAGGTGTATCTACAGATCCTTCGGCAAGGATGAGGTCCAAGCAGAGACCCACTGAAGGCTGTTCAAGGTGTGAGAAGATGCGAAGGAGGGAAGGAAAGATCATTGGGAGACCTGAGGGTCGGCCTGGCCATGAGAGAGGCTGGAGACAAGGAGGCTACGACTGAAGGCTGGAGCCAGGGTGCTGGGGGAGGGACTGTGGGAAAGGCGACAGATGGACGTGTGTTCTGGACCTGGGGCCACGGGCTTGATGACCACCTGAATGTGGGTGCGGGCCAGGTAAGTGGGATTCTGAGGTTCCTAGTGCTGTCATTTAACAGAGAGTGAGGCCGAAGATGAGGAGTGGGTGCCAGAGGTGGAGGAATCCACAGAACCCACAAGCCACACAGAGTCGAGGGAAGGCATGGGAGCAAGACAGCAGCTACTCATTCAGCCCTGAATTTAACAGATGACCTGTCGACAGGGCAAAGGCTGATAAACTGCAGTGCAACCAACGATGGGAAGCCCTGGGCCTTCAGACAGAGGCAGCCAATATCGACAGACCTGGAGGAACCTCCGTGAATTACAGGCAGGTGAGAAGAGCAGGGAAGGAGGGTAAGATCACTGAGCTGCGGCTACGTAATCCCATGTCGTCACTGTACAAGCAAGCAACACCAACGCCAATGCCAATACCAACATAGTGTGGCTGGGAAAGAAATACAGAGACACACACCAGGCTGTGAACATGGGTTTAAAGTGTGTGTGGGGGTGGAGGCGAGTGTGTAATTCCCCCCTTGTATACCAGTGCACTTTTATTGCTTGAGATGAACACAATTTTTGAAGTTATATTTAGTTGAAAAATGAAAAACAAAAACAAAAAACCAAACCTTGAGATGGGATTTACTCACATTATAAAATGGCAATTCCCAGAGCGGGTGGGGACAAAGGGCAGTGTAGCCCTGACTTCTGGCCAGTCCCGACTTCAACAAGGAAGTCATGCAACTCTGGTTTTCTTTGGTGAAGAGAGTAGTTTCATTGTGTAACTCAAACAGCCTCTCGGCACCAGAGCCCTGCATGCCCACTTCACGCCCCAGGGCCTTTGCACCTGCTGCCCCCCCAATACTCTGCACCCACATACCTACATTCCAGCTCTTACTTCGTCAAATGTCCCCACGGCTCAGTAAACGTTCACTGAAGAAATGAAACAGCCAACTCACAAGGACATAGAGATACGCACATGCTCCTTCCCCCTGGGAATTCCCTGAGCATTTCAAACCACGGGGAAGACAAATCCTCCCACCAGGGCTGCTTTTGAACCTCCAGCTTCTTAATCCATCTCTTTTCCAAGCAGCAGGCTACATTTTAAAAACTTTCTCAAAAGAAAACCGGCACTCAAAGGAGGTGGCATCCTATTTACTGGTGCACCTTCCCGGTACTCTGAACACCGTCCCTGAAACAGGCTGGTATGACTGTGACCACAGCACTTGCTCAACCATGGGTCACACGTGATGATTCTGGGAGTTGCACCCAGGCAGCCCGACTCCATAGCCCACACTCTTGACTAATCGGATAGGAAGTGAGGAAGGTAAACTGGCTCTGATCCTGGTGGGCCCTGAATGTTCTCGAATTGGGTCCCCCCTAAAGATATATTGAAGCCCTAACCCCCAGCACATCAGAAGGTGACCTCATTTGGAAACAGGGTCTTTACAGAGATAATCAAGCTTAAGTAAGGTCATTTGGTGGACCTGATCTAATACGACTGGTGTCCTTATTAAAAGGGAATTTGGATACAGACAGACAAAAGGAAGCCAACGTGAAGTCACAGGAGAAGGCAGCCGTGTGACGGAGACAGGGGCAGCAGTGGTGCAGCTACAAGCCAAGGAACACCAGCCACCACCAGAGGCTGGGAAGAGGCAAGGAAAAGGGAGCCCAGGCCTGCCAACACAGGGATTTCGAAGCTCCAGAACTGGGAGAGAATACATTTCTGTGGTTTTAAGCCACCCCGTCTGTGGTGTCTGTTATGCTGTGGAGTCAGAGTTCACTCTGACAACATCCTCAGGGAGGGCTCCTGACCAGCAGGCCTAGAAAGGTCTCCCCTGGACGCGTCTCTTTCAGACGGAGGTGCCCGCTCCTGCCATCCCTGGTGACTGCTCCGTGCTGGGGAAGCCGAGGCTGCACAGTCAGGTGGCAGTTCATCATCTGACCACTGAGGGGAAACGACTTTGTCAGTAAAACTCTGAATATGTCCAACAAGTGCTGATTCAATCAACTCTGCTCCTGAGGCTGGAGTGCCCGTGCCAAAGGGAAGGTGGGCGCCATCGAGGGCTGAGGGCACTGCTGTCAGGCCTCACGGGCTCTCTCCCAGAAAAGGCGGACACGCGGCTTACGTGCTGCCCAAGAGCCCCGAGAGGGCCCCTACCAGTGAAAAGCATCTTCCGAAGATTAGCAGTTAATCTTAAAAGCTTCCAAGCCCGAGAAATCTAGAACCAAGAAACCCAACTCTGCTCTAGGACAGACTCATCCCACCAAGCCCGTCCTCCGGTTCACTTTCATTTCTGTTTTAGAAACTGTGGAAAAGGATGCAGTTAATGCACCAAGTGCAGCAGGTGCTGCCGGTGTGCCTCCCCTCCAGCTAGCGAGAGGTGCCTGGTCAGTCCCGGGGGGTGAGACAGCCCCAGAGGAACCACCTGGCCACTACTGGTAAAAGCAAGCAGAACTGCTGCAAGACAAAGGAACGGAGTCAAGGGATGCAGGGTCCCAGGCTGGCCTGAGGAGGGTCCAGGATCTGCCTGGACCAGAACACGGTTCACTCCTGCTGGCCTTCGTGTGGCCATAGCCCTTGGCCTGTGACTCTGGGATGCAGGCTGGAGCCCACCCTCCTGGCCCCTGCTTCCACCGCAGGGCTGAAGCAAGGAGAGAGCACCCAGCCCGCCAGCAGTCCCCTGAGGTGGCAGGGGCAGGAATCGGGAGCCGGGGACAGTGACCCACCTCCTCATCGCTATCAATTACAAGCTCCGTCTCACACAGAAGTTGAGTGCACAGCCCAGGGACCCAGCACACAGGCCCATGCAGCTGTCAGGACCAGGCCTCTGATTTCTCCTGCTTCCCCAGCTGTGTATCATCCACCCTCTGACCTTGCTGTCATTTATCAGCAACCACAGACATCATCGGGAGCGATTTAGAAAGGACCCTAGAGAGATGGTGCTCGGTAAACAGTGAGTAAACACATGAATGAACAGAAAACAACTGAGTCTGCCATCCTTTCCTCAGCCAATCTAGAAGATACTGGTGGGGTGAGAGGCCAGAACTCCTGGGCTGCAGAGAACACGTCTGACTGCCTGAGAACTTTGAACATCGGGGCTATGCCCCATCCCAGGCACTGAGTAAAGACCACCCTGATATACGGGAAGAGGTGGGGCACCAACCTCTTGGTTTTTAAAAACCCTCCGGGTTTTATCAAACTCCAGTTCCCCGAAGGGCTCTGGCCTTCCACAAGAAGAAAGGGATAAGGAAAGAAAGCTATCAGGGGTCACAGGGACTGCTAAGGGGAAGGAAAAAGAGGAGGCTGAAGGACTGCCATCCCATGGAAGCTGTAGTGGACAGGCTGGCCCTCTG
Organism: Lipotes vexillifer; assembly: GCF_000442215.2. Lineage (NCBI taxonomy): Eukaryota > Metazoa > Chordata > Mammalia > Artiodactyla > Lipotidae > Lipotes > Lipotes vexillifer. Next base: position 1,246,252 of record NW_006778108.1, on the reverse strand, counting down.
CTTGAACAACAAATGAGCAATTCATATATTAACCCTAATCTCCAAAAAAGGCCCAAGGCAGTGTGCAGACAAGTGCAGTTTTACACCAGCCTCTGAACTGAAACATTCCTTCCCACCAGGAGATGGTTCTAAATTCCAGGGCAAAGACTGACAAGGGGCTGGTATCACCACAACATCGCTGGGTTGGGGGCGGGGGTACCGACTTTTGAATGTGAGTATCGAAAAGCACATATGTTTATGCTTACATGTACAGACACACACACAAAGACCAGCAGGAAATAATGTGACAGCAGTTTTCTCTGAACAAGTTTCATTTTCTTCTTCATGCCATTCAGAGTTTTTCAGTTAATCTTTTGTTTTTAGAAAGAGCATGTATTTTTTGTTTATGAAAATATATTTTAAGTAGAATAATGCCTTAAATCATAGATGCTATCCTTCATCTAATGCTTATTTATCTGAGTTATACATTTAGTTTCAGATAGAGCTGCTATAAACTTAAGACTATTTTAATCATGTTTTGGGGCCTAAAAGATTGTTACACTTCCTTCAATATCCAAATGAAAGTCCACAGCTCACAATTCACATCTTGAGGAGACAAGAACAAAGGTGTCCCCCGAACACGCAGGCCCTCCAGAAGCGTGAGATGAAACTGCCAAGTCACACTGCAAGACAGCCTGGAGATCCCCATCTCCTCCACAGGGGAGGGGCACAGACAACTATCCCACTTCCACACAGCAGGTATATGGAAACAAGGAGTTGGGGACGGGTGTCTCTCTGGGGGGTGCAGGGCAGCCCCACGGCCCAGCCTGGCCCTCCTCCTCTGTGCCATGGAGCCCAACCCAGAGAACCCAGGAACATCCTGCCATTTCATTAGGAAATCAACAGTGCAAAATTTGTGGGCTGCGTCTAAAGTTACCCCAATGACTGACCTAAAGAAAATCAACTCTATTCAAATATTTGCTGGGACCCCGCGGTGTGGCAGCCCAGAGGGCAGCAGGCCACCTGCTGCCAAGACACCTGCCCAAGGGGCCTGGAGTTGTCCGGAGGCCTGCCTTGTGGGAAAGCTGTGCAGGGCTGACTCTAAGGTCTGCTATCGGGAAATCTGCAGCCTGTGGCTTCATGTTTGCGTGTAACCCAAACTCTCTTCTGTGCTAGACTGACTGTGGACATTTAAGGGACATTACAGTCAGAAAAAAACAAAACTTTCTTGATTTTAATAGGTTGTGAGTTCCTTCTAAGTTTGTGCTTCTCATAAGCAGTGAAAACTCAGGGATGATAAATTCCTGGAAGTTTAGCCATGTTTATGTTAGAAAAATCAAATGCTTCTTAGTGTACCTACATGTGTTTTACACTTACTTTATGACACCCAAATAAAAAACGCGTTTTAGGTTTATGAAGTATTAAATATCCACCTCACTATTTCTGTTCCTCCTCCTCCTGCGCCTCTTTAGAGCAGACATTCCCTTTTAGCAGCGACATCCACTTTTCTGTGATCAAGTCTACTGCAGACTTAACACCCCAAACTCATGTGCCCCAATGCACACGGGCCTCTGCAGAGTCTGCAGCACTGGTGTTACTCCAGACGAGGGGCCACCCACCCCCTGCCTTGCTGCCCCAGGCCAGTCGCACAGGACACCTCAACACCTCTTGTCTGTCCTCTCCCCCCACCTCCTCTTCACCAGCTCCCCTGCTGCCTCCATAGCACCAGCCCAGCTTCCCAAGCCTCCAGCTCCGACACACACAAGTTCAAACCCACTCCTTGCAAACCAGCACAGCCAAGAGAGTGCAGAGCCTGCCTCACCTGCCCTGAGTGCTCCCCACACCCGACTGCAAGGCCATCTCTCATGAGGCACCTGTTGTGTGCCAAGCAGCATGTTCTATCCGCCGACCTCGAAGGCCCGCAGGCGCAGTCCCTTCCTGCCTGGCCTCATCTTGAAGGTGTGAAAGGATGCTCCCCCAAAGGATTATTCCTGGCAACCGTATACCTTCCACTTCATAAACCTGATACTTCTACCCTTTTTCCTCCCACTTGCCCAAAAGTAAACATATAGCATGAAAACAAACAAACAAACTTTAGAACACACCAGGTCCAAGTTAACTGAAGGAGACTATAACACCTCAAAAGCCAGCATATAATTCCACAGAAACCAAAGTATGTCAGGGTTTTTTAAGGGGGAAAAAAAAAGATTTTTTTTTAATTTAAAGAAAAAAGGCCTAATTATTTTTAAGGCACTATTTTCAGTGGTCACCTTTTCCAAGGATAGTTAACCTCCCAGACTGCACAAGGGACAGAGCATCCCCAACATGACAGCTTCAGAAGACTCTCCATGTTATCAACATTTCTACCCACCTCAGCTGAAGAAAGACCCCCCCACCATGCAGTAGTCACCTGTGCACACAAATGCCAACCCTGAAGAGTAATGCCCTCATTGCAAACATCTTTTAACTGGGAAGGGGCGAAGGGAACCTTCTGGACAATAAAAAGGCTCTATTTCCTAATCTCAGTAGTGAATAGATAAATACATAAATCACCATGAAAATGAACTCTTACTAAAATGAAAGGAAAAATGGACACACAGCACTTACCGAAATTCAAGAAAATCAGTTTGGCCTGTATCCCAGGACACAGTTTGATGAGAAATGGAATGGCCACGTACAACCCCACGACACAGAGGAGTATCTTCCTCAGTCGGAAGCACAGGCCCTTTCGCCTGAAAGAGAAAAGCAGAGAGCAGGTCAAAGGCAGGAGTGAGCCTGCTGTGGTTTAGTAACAGCATCACTGACCACGATCCACACCTATTGTTTCCAACAAGAGTATCACCAATGATAAGAGGAGCCTCCCACCTGCTTTTGCCTTTTAATTTGCACTTAGAACTCTACCAGAAGAGTAAAATTTGTTTCCTGAAAGCCAAAGAAACAGTCCTGCTGATTTCCTTTGTGTGCCCTGGGATCAGAACCCAGCACAGCCATCAGATCCTCAGAAAGTGCCCAACTTCATGTCAGACAGTAGCTGCAACTTCACCTCAGGAGAGGGGCTGCCTCTGAGCCTCTGATGCCCTCCTGCAAGCAAGCGTGGGCTACCCATCAGAGGAAGCATGTATGCGACAGAACCTGCCACATCAGGTCCCGGGAGGCAGCAGGGGCTGAGAACAAGGCTCTGGCCATCACTGCATGTTCTCATATTTCTGCCTGCATACCCTCCAGAGGCCCCTTTTCCGGGCACCTCGGGCCAGGTCATCACCCCATGTCTCAAGACTCTTCTAACCCACAACCAGCTCCAAGACTTCCTCATCCTGTTCCTGATCCCCTGTTAAAAAATGTCCCTAGTCCAGAGAGTCTCAAACTTCTTGGACTAAGGGCCTCTCTACAGCTGAAAAACTGAGGGCCCAAAAGAGCTTCTGTTCATGATTTGTGTTTATTACTCTTTGTTTTACGAGAAATTAAAGAAAAATTTAAAATATCTATTAAGTCATCTAATAACAATAGACAACCCATTACATGTTAATATAATTAACATCTGTTATAAAAAATGATATTTTCCAAAATGAAAAATTTTAGTGAGGAGATTTTTACAAATTTCTTTAAGTCAGAGAGCTTAACAGAAGACAGGTGGGTTCTCGTATCTGCTTCTACATTCAATCTGCTGCAATCCCACATGTCACGCAGCATCTGGAAAGCTCCCGAAACCCCATGAGAGGATGAAAGAGAAAAAGGCAAACAGCATCTCAGTGTTACCATGAAATCTCTCTGACCTCACGGACATGCTGAAGGGTTCTGGGGACCCCATGAGCCCCAAGCACACATGGAAACTGCTGCTTATCTCAGCATATCAAGTCTCAACCTCAATGGGTTTAGTTATTTATTTCTGGACTATTTCGAAAAAAAGTAAGGTGGTTTAAAAAAATATACCTTGAACTGCTGACACATGCAACAATACAGAAGGATCTAAATGCATGAGGCTAGGGGCTTCCCTGGTGGCACAGTGGTTTAGAATCCTCCTGCCAATGCAGGAGACACAGGTTCGAGCACTGGTCCGGGAAGATCTCACATGCCACAGAATAATTAAGCCCATGCACCACAACTACTGAGCCTGCGCTCTAGAGCCCACGTGCCACAACTACTGAAGCCCGCGCGCCTAGCCTGTGCTCCACAACAAGAGAAGCCACTGCAATGAGAAGCCCACGCGCCGCAACTAGAGAAAGCCCGCGTACAGCAACGAAGAGCAAATGCAGCCAAAAATAAATAAATAAATTTATAAAAATAAATAAATAAAAAAATTTTTTAAAGCATTAGGCTAAGTTAAATAAGACAGACACAAAAGACTACATACTGTATAATCCCATTTGTCTGAAATTCCAGAAAAAGCAAAACTACTGAGACAGAAAAGCAGAACAGTGACCTCAGAGGCTGGGAGTAGAGGGAAGAGATTGCAAGGGGCACGAGGCAACTTTTGCAGTGATAGAAATGTTCTTTATCTGGACTGTGGTTGTGGACACATGAATGTATATGTTGGTAAATTTTATCGCATGTAAATAATACTTCAAGAAAGCTGATGTAAATAATACCTCAGTAAAGCTGATGACAAATATGCATATCTGACGATGTAATCCTTTCACTCATTCACCTGGCTCATCCACCAGTTGTTACTGAGCACTGGGCACTCCTGGGGCAGTGGACAATAAGGGCAGCAGAGGATGCCATCTGCGTCTCTGCTGCGCTCTCAGCTCAGTGGGGCAGACAAAGGGCTGTGAGAGAGGCATCTGGTGCAGGGTGACGTGACCTAGTCTGGGCTTCCAGGGAAAGGGCCACTGGTGGAAACACTAAGTCAGGAATACAGGAGTTAACTAGATGATGCAGGAGAAGTTTAAAAGGGCATTAAAATTCCATGCACAATCTACCCATTCACTGAGGAAAGGCATATGATGTAGTGGTTAAGGTGCCGGCTCTGAAGTCAAATGATCTGGTCCAGCATCCAATCTACCACTTACTAGCTGTCATATCCCTCTTGAACAAAAAATATATATATATATAAATAGAAATGAAAAAAATGTATATATACCTGTAGCAATAAGGCTCTTCTACATTAAAATCATTTTCTTCCGGATTGAGTTATTATAATTATCATATACATTAATCAAAATGACAAATATGTTATATTTTTGGTAAATTATTATTAAGCATGAAAAGTAAACTTTTATTGAAAATACATCTTTAAATGAGATGGATTCCACTACTTTCCCAAATGCATGTCTCTATATATTACTTATTGATAGAAAAAAGTGGGGGGGGTTAGCATTAATTCTATTTCTGTTTTTGGGTTTTAAACATATAAGTATTGAGAACTTGTTCACAGCAGTAAAAGGGAGTGGAAGTTTACTAGTATCACCACTTCTTCAGGGTTACATGCTCAGAATCACACAGTAAAAAAACTCAAATAAGCCCTTTTTCATTTTTGTTGACAGCTAAGAATTTGACACCACCTGACTTGTAAAATTTTGATGCAGTCATTAGACATTCACTTAGTTTCTCAGCTTTTACCAAGAACTGAGCCCTCTTGCCTTGACCTTGACCTGCCTTTAGCAAGAATCCTGCTAAGTCACCCCCCACCTTGTTATCTGATCAAGTCCCTCATCCCCCCCACCTTTGATGTCTAAACCCTTGACCTGCCTTTAGCAAGAGTCCCTCCACCCTTGATATCTCCTCAGTAATTTTTCATCCCCTGATCCCCTAACTCTACTTTCTGTCTGGAAATTCCAAGCCGTCTCCTCAGAAGGCATCCCAGGGAGGGCTGTACGCGTGCCTGACCTTTCTACCGGCTCCTTCTGTCTACCCTGCCAGGCCTTTTCCTTCCCACCCCAGCCCCACCTCCCTACAGCCACTAGAGCTTTAGGCCCCTGCCTCCATGGGGGGCTGTTAAGGGACTCAGGGACTCCACACAGCCTCTACCTGAGGATGAAAAGGAAAAACGACATATTGGAAATAGGTCGGGTGTTTTACCCACGCAGCTGGGCTGTGGAAACACACAGACTGCTGCTTGGTATTCTCAAAAAGTCCCTCACCTGAAGTTTAGTCCATTGCCTCCACAGGGTTACATATCATGGGAAATGAAAATCTTAAAAGTCAAATATAGTAAAAAAGCATTAGTCCTCATCTTGAGCAGGTTACCTTAAATTGTTCCATTTCCCCAAAACTAAATTCAGATAAAAAGATAAAGCAGGGCAAAGACGAGAACCAACTCTTACATAAGCTGCTGAGTTTTGTGTGACTGTGATTATGCTGACTGGTGGCTCAGCTGTCAGGACAAGTGCAGTAAGATCTCTCTTTGTATCTGACTGTCTGTTTACATATGTATGGACATATGTGTGTGTATGTATGTACATATGTAAGCTACAGCTGACCCTTGAACAGCGAAGGGGTTAGGGGTGCCAACCCTCCATGCAATTGAAAATCTGAGTATAACTTAAAGTTGGCCCTCCATTTTTGCGGTTCTGCTTCTGTGGATTCAACCAACTGTGGATCATGTGGTACTGTGGTACGTCTTCGGTGAAAAAAAATCTGTTTATGAGCGGACCCGCCTGCATAGTTCAAACCCGTGTTGTTCAAGGGCCCACTGTATTTGTGATGTTTTCCTAGCCCTGGATGGTATTACCAAATTAATTTATAAAACCCCCTTAAGGAGCTCTGTTCCAATTGGCTTAAAGAGAAATAAGTGACAAAGTAAATATTCCTAAAACTCCCAGAAGTATAAGAACCCAAATATTTTTCAAGCTCATGTATAAATAAAACCAGTTTAGTGGTGTCAGTTTAATAAAAGCAGTTGTCCTCTTGAAACAGGAGGGAAGGGGGCAGGGCACAACCTTTAAAAGAATGACACAGACAAAGGACAAGACAAAAACTGGTTAGAACCAACTAGATCCAAGATGGTGGAAGATTCGACTTCCAGTAGACCTTGAGCCTCATTATATGCTCATTGGAATGCATTCGCTAAATGACATACCCACCAGTGCCATGACAGTTCTGAGGCCAACCAAAAAAGGTCAAAAGCAGGCGGTGGCCCAATTCCTAGAAATCCCCACCCCTTCCCCCGAAATAGTTGGAATAATCCTGCTCATTAGCCTATGAAATTTACCCAGCCCATAAAAACTAACCACACCATATTTTGGGAACTCTCACCTTCTGAGATGGTCCACACTCTGTGGAGTGTGTTTCTCTCTAAATAAATCCACTTCTACCTATCACTGGGTCTCTCACTCGACAAGACATAAAGAACCTGAGCTTCATTAAGTCCTGAGACCAAGTGTGTGACCTCAATTAAAAGACAGTGGGTTTTGACCAGGTTCAACTCCCAGCATGTGGGTTCAAGTCCCACCTGAAGTGCATGGTTTCACTCTGAGTTATCAGCATTAAGTATAATATGAGCATACATTATTTGACTAATAAACCCAGGTAGAATAACAACTTAATATAATCTACTAGATTATTAAGATTATAAAAATTATAAACTCAGCCTAAGAATAAAAGTACAAGTAGATATGCAGTAAAATTGCTTGAAATCCATTATTTCATGTATATCAAGTGCAGCAATAAAACAAAACCCATGTATTTAACTAAGGTTTTTATTCTGTGATTTTTTTTTGAAACTTGCCTAACATACGTGCTATAAAAATAATAAACAGGGAAATAACTTGATGATGGCTAGCTTACAGCATTCATGAAACAATCCCAGTATAACTGTTAAGAACCAGTGTATCGGACTTCCCTGGTGGCGCAGTGGTTAAGAATCCGCCTGCCAATGCAGGGGACGTGGGTTCAATCCCTGGTCCGGGAAGATCCCACATGCCGTGGACCAACTAAGCCTGTGGGCCACAACTACTAAGCCTGCGCTCTAGAGCCCGCAAGCCATAACTACTGAAGCCCGCGCACCTAGAGCCCATGCTCCACAGCAAGAGAAGCCATCGCAATGAGAAGCTCGTGCACCACAACAAAGAGTAGTCCCCGCTCGCTGCAACCAGAGAAAGCCCACGAACAACAACGAAGACCCAATGCGGCCAAAAATAAATAAATTATATTATTTATATATATATATATATATATATATATATATATAGTGTGTGTGTGTGTGTATATATATATATATATATATATATATATATATATATATATACATATACATATACATATATATAAAAGAACCAGTGTATCAGGCTGACGTGATATAAAAGTTTTATGAATGGATTTTTCAACAATAGCTGAAACCAAGCAGGATTCTGTGGGGCCCTCCTGGGCACAAAAGCCCTTCTGCACCCCCTGTTTCTAGGAGATAGGCTTCACTCAGCCTCCTTGACCTTCCCTAATTTCCGAAGGGCAGATTCAAACAGTTGCTAATTGGGAAAGGGAGGCAATGAGAAACAAGGGAAGGGCAGTCAAGAACAACAGTGCACCCTTGGGGCAGGGTCCTGGTTCCTCCTCAAGGGATATACAAAACAATATCTTGAAGTGTCTTCTGCAGGAACTAAGGCCCCCATCCAGGTGGAGGATGGTAATTTCAGGCTGAGCACAAGATTCCTGTAGCACCATCGTAATACCTCACCACCAACCAATCAGAAGAAAGTTACACACCCTGCAGCCCTCACCCCAAATTTTGCCTATAAAAACTTTTCCACCAAAGCCATCAGGGGTTTTTGAGCATGAGCCACCGGTTCTCCTTGCTTGGCCCTGCAATAAACCTTTCTCTGCTCCAAACTCTGATGTTCTGGTTTGTTTGGCCTCACTGTGCATTGGGCACACTAACTTTGGTAACAAACATTTATCTTTTTCCCCCTGCCTGATCCTTCCAGAATTCAGAGACTCTGACTGACTATTCTTATTTTCATGGCAATGTAGTTACTTGCATAACTTCAGCAAGAATCCGTCTTCCTTGTACAGAACCCAATTGGAAACACTGATTATATAACCAAGGCTTTGACTGGAATGGCATATTTAAAAATGATTCATAGAATTGTATACGACCAGACAGCTTTAAGGAGCTAAGGCTGACTTTATAGAACCAATGTTTAGAAACGCCTCTTAGAAAAATAGGCCTGGTACCTAATTTACATAGTTCCCAGCCTTACTTACAGGTCACTTCCTGGCAGGCCCCAAAACTGTAGAATATTTTAAGGACTTCAGAAAGATAGGAATTCATCCAAATCTATAGGTACTGCAGTTCTTGGTTTGGCTTCCTAGCTTCGAATGACTTTTAAAAGTCTGAGATTCCTTATAAAATGTTCCAGCAAAGCAAACTTTTGAGAGGCCTATGTGGTCAACTGGCATGCTTGCTGCACTTATGTAAATGATTAGGCCAAATCTTTTTTCTTTTTTTAATAAAGAAAAATAATCTTATTTTGAGTATCTCTGATCAAAGAAGGACACGACTGTGGAGAGAAATTTTATGTTTCAACAGAAAACTGTAACACACCCTTGTGGGTTATTCAGATTTCTAGTCCTGTTCATTATCTTTGAGGTTTTATTATCTATCTGTAAACTGGTCTAGATCCTGCCCTCTTGTGCATTTTATCAGTCTTCACCAAATTCTCAATTCTTTGGGTTTCCTTCAATGCCTGGTTACAACCCTCCAAGTTAACATTTCTAATTTTCTTCACACCCTCCTGACTCGAGGTGACCTGACTGCCCAGATCCTCAATGGGACTCCAGGCTGTCGTGCAGTTTCCCCTTCCCTGAGGATCTGAAAAGTCCTTCCGGATGAAGCTGGTCAACTTGATGTAAACCTTTTCGAGGCTTCACCACAGCAGATCACGTGTGGGATGCCATTACCAAAGACATTCAAACTGCAAACCAGGAAATCCATCTTACTGCCATCCTCCCTCCATAACCTAAAAATGCTTCAAACTCAATGTTTAAATATCTTCTCAACTGACTGCCCTCTGGACTCAGAAAATGGGTTTAGAATCTGCTCCAACCATTAATCTTTGTTTTTCTTTTTGTTTGCTTGTTCTAACCCAAGGTCTTCTTTCCTACTGCAGATTGCCTACTTCTCACCTTCTCAGCTGAGTCTTCTCTCTGCAGCAATCAACCAGCTCCTTGCTTGTGAAACTTCTTGGGAAGTTTCAACCGGGGGAATGTGGGGACTGACAACCCAAAAGAAACGTCAAAATTACTTCAAAATGAAAACATCTGATTTCTAATAGATACAGAAAGAAATCTCATTGGAAATTCCCTCCTCTGCCTAAGGCAGAGCTCTGAAGAGTAGCTGCCACAAACAGCCCTTGGGGAGGTCTCCAGTCAGGGAGGTGACTGACCTTGGGCACAGGACATCCAAAAACACTGTATCAACAAGCCTCAGTCCTGCCCCTCCCCTTTATGAAACTGGCAATATAAACCCTTTCCCTCTGGCTGTTTGGGTAGGTGCTCTCCTTACAGAGCACTCCCACATGTATAATAAACTTTTCTCCTGTTAATCTGTTTATTGTCAATTACTTCAGATCTAAATTTATGCTGGAAAAGTTTTTCTCTCAGCAGCATAATCATCAGGTCTGGCCATCTTTCTCCAACAGATGAAGTCCTTTCACCTTTGTCTCTGTGGTAGCTAAGTCAATGCCACGCCTACAGTTTGTGCTCAGTGAATGTTTGATCAAAGAATTACTGCCCCATGATCATTAATGCAGAAAATTATCAGAACCACCACCAATTTCTCTGGGCTCCAACTACACTTGAGTTCCACAGTTTTTTCCTATTTCATAGTTTGTGTCTCCAACCAAGCATCTACACTGAAAGTTACTCTGGTTGACAGTCACTTGGTTGTGTATTAGAATCTTTGGAGAAATTTACAAAATATCAATGCCTGGAACTTGCTTCAGAAATTCTAGTTTGGGGAATTCCCTGGCGGTCCACTGCAGGAGGCATGGGTTTGCTCCCTGGTCAGGAAACCAAGGTCCTGAATGCCGTGCAGCGTGGCCAAAAAAAGAAAAAGAAAAAATAATAATAAAACTAAAGAAAGAAAAAAAAGAAATTCTAGTTTTATTCGTCTGAAGTATGACTTGACCACACTTGAGGAGACCACAGCCGCCTGCCCATCCAGCAGCCCCTGAGCACCTCAGCACTTGCTGAGACAGGAAGGGGGCAGGGCATAACCTTTAAAAGAATGACAGCCACCAAGGACACAACATAAACTGGTTAGAACCAACCAGCTCCAAGATGGTGGACGAGTTGACTTCCACTAGACCTTGAGCCTCAGTATACGCTCACTGTAATACATCATGCTAAATAACACACCCACAGGCGCCATGACAGTTCCAAGGCCAACCGTAAAGGTCACAAAGTGGGCAGTGGCCCAATTCCTGGAAATTCCCATCCTTTCCCCAAAATACTTGGAATAATCCTCCCACTCATTAGTCTATGAAATTACCCACCCCTATAAACACTGACAACCCCGTACCCTGGTGCCTCTCACGTTCTGAGATGGCCTACACTCTGTCTATGGAGTGTGTATCTCCCTGAATAAACTTCCTTTTTTTAAAAATTAATTAATATATTTATTTTTGGCTACACTGGATCTTCGTTGCCGCGCACGGATTTTTCTCTAGTTGCGGCGGGCAGGGGCTACTCTTTGTTGCGGTACACAGGCTTCTCATTGCAGTGGCTTCTCTTGTTGCGGAGCACAGGCTCTAGGTGCACGGGCTTCAGTAGTTGTGGCATGTGGGCTCAGTAGTTGTGGCCTGTGGGCTCTAGAGTGCAGGCTCAGTAGTTGTGGCACACGGGCTTAGTTGCTCCGCGGCACGTGGGACCTTCCCGGACCAGGGCTCAAACCCGTGTCCCCTGCATTGGCAGGCAGATTCTTAACCACTGCGCCACCAGGGAAGTCCCCAAATAAACTTTCTTATTACTTTACTATGGCTCGCTCTTGAATTCTTTCCTGCGCAAAGCCAAGAACCCACACTCAGTGGCCGACCCCCGTCCCAGGAACTCACCTGAGACCTGGGACATGACCATCCTCTCTGGTCCCACTTTCTTTCCTGCGACACTGCCACTTACTTCACCTTCACGGCCTTTCCCTCTGTCCCTGCCGAGCCAGACTCAATGCCCATGATCATTAATGTGCCACCACCCGCATTTCAGAGTTTTGTATGGCATCTCCCTTCCCCTGGGGTTGGAACAGGCCAGTAAGGGTGCTGAACATGCCTGAATCCTTACTGAGAGTCTCTGTAAAAACCTAGGAGGGGGCTTCCCTGGTAGCGCAGTGGTTGAGAGTCCGCCTGCCGAGGCAGGGGACACCGGTTCATGCCCCGATCCGGGAAGATCCC
>NW_006778108.1:1176244-1232306 GCF_000442215.2 Lipotes vexillifer | reverse complement strand
GGCGGGCAGGGGCTACTCTTTGTTGCGGTACACAGGCTTCTCATTGCAGTGGCTTCTCTTGTTGCGGAGCACCGGCTCTAGGTGCACGGGCTTCAGTAGTTGTGGCATGTGGGCTCAGTAGTTGTGGCCTGTGGGCTCTAGAGTGCAGGCTCAGTAGTTGTGGCACACGGGCTTAGTTGCTCCGCGGCACGTGGGACCTTCCCGGACCAGGGCTCAAACCCGTGTCCCCTGCATTGGCAGGCAGATTCTTAACCACTGCGCCACCAGGGAAGTCCCCAAATAAACTTTCTTATTACTTTACTATGGCTCGCTCTTGAATTCTTTCCTGCGCAAAGCCAAGAACCCACACTCAGTGGCCGACCCCCGTCCCAGGAACTCACCTGAGACCTGGGACATGACCATCCTCTCTGGTCCCACTTTCTTTCCTGCGACACTGCCACTTACTTCACCTTCACGGCCTTTCCCTCTGTCCCTGCCGAGCCAGACTCAATGCCCATGATCATTAATGTGCCACCACCCGCATTTCAGAGTTTTGTATGGCATCTCCCTTCCCCTGGGGTTGGAACAGGCCAGTAAGGGTGCTGAACATGCCTGAATCCTTACTGAGAGTCTCTGTAAAAACCTAGGAGGGGGCTTCCCTGGTAGCGCAGTGGTTGAGAGTCCGCCTGCCGAGGCAGGGGACACGGGTTCATGCCCCGATCCGGGAAGATCCCACATGCCGCAGAGCGGCTGGGCCCGTGAGCCATGGCCGCTAAGCCTGCGCGTCTGGAGCCTGTACTCCGCAACGGGAGAGGCCACAACAGTGACAGGCCCGCGTACTGCAAAAAAAAAAACAAAACTAGGAGGGACAGAGAACTGGGGACAAAGGAAGCCACCCTAGAGTGACCAAAGGAGCCCTTCAATCTCTCAGGACAGGACCTGAAGGTTCTAATTTTAAGACTTAAACCACTTTCATAAGCAAACAAACAAAAAGGAGTTTCTGGCCTTGACAGATCAAATAAGCTCAATGAAGCAGGAAACTGTATCTGGCAGTAAGCAAAAAACCAATAACCAGAATTTGGCCCTAAGGACTGCTCCTACCTGCAGTGCCAGTTCACCGCTGTGGGAGGTGGAAGCCAGACACAGGGGTGCATGCTGTCCCAGAAGCAGGATGGGAGTGGGCAGGAACGGCAGTGAAGGAGACACCTACTGGTTCCCACAGTGGGAGGACTCTCCTGCAACTGACCTCAGCTCTGGTGCCAAAATAGGTCCTTCCACAGAAGTTCATTCACATTTATGGCTTACTTTTTAAGCATTCTGGTCTTTTGGCATCAATTGCCAGGCCTCATGCCTTCTGGGCTAAAACGTTGTATATATGTCCCAGGTTCCAGATGAGAAACTGAGGCTCGTGTATGAGCACACGGTCCATGTGGAACTGAACGCAGGCCATCTTTCCTGATGTCCAAGACAAAGACATTCTTGGGTCAGACCATTCACAGAGACACACAGGATCCCAAGTGACCTGGGGAACATGACACCAAACCAAATGCAGCAAGCCAAACTACTGAGTCTGCAAAATCCTATGCAAGACAGAATTGTACTGTCGGAAAAAATTAATAAAGGTTACACTAGAAGAAAAATGAACTTGTCTGGTCTGCTCAGCTCTTGGCCATCCATCCCATCTTCTCAGAACGACAGTCTTCACACCCCCTCCAGCAGTTCAGACCAAGAAACTGGCCCCATCGCTTCTCTGTCTGCTCGCTTATCTGACCTGGGCTTTCCCTTTCCTACCTCTCTTTTTCTTCTCCTTCTGTGCCTTCTAAAGAGATACTTAAACATAATTAAACTGCTTTGAACAATGGAAGCATTATTTCTTTGTAAGAGGTTTGAGTTGTCAAAGTCTCTCTTTGGAACAGGAAATGGGAAAAATAACAGTACAATCATTCCCAAAGGCCCCCACCTCATACAAACACTACCATGTCCTCTGCGAGGCTAGAGCTGGAAATTCTGTATTATATGGAACCAGCAGGTGTTAAGAAGTGAACCCTGTCGGATACTCTGTCAATCTGCAGCTGGAAAACAGTTCATGCAGGACATCAAGACTAGCAGGGGTTCACTCTCATTCTCTGCTAACAAAGGAAAACAGGCAGATAACAAATGAAGATTTTAAACAACAAAGCCCTGTCCCCATTTTAAGGTCAAGACAGAAAATAAGAATGAGGCTGCACTCATCATGTTTAATGAGAAAGGCTGTGTCTCTGAGCTCAGCCTAAGAAAACTTCCTGTGGATGGAGCTGTCATTAAAAAAAAAAATTTTTTTTAACCATTTCCTGCCAAAAGAGCAAAACCCCTTCTTTGAGCAAACTGAGAAGGTATATATTTTTAAAGATTTTGCATTGCATGCCACCAAATGAAAGTTGTCATTTATACTTTAAGGAGGCTGTCTTCTTTTTCCCCACTTTGAGCTGTGAAACTAGGGCAATAATATGAAGCACTGATGGGTAGATAAAGAGAGGCCTTTCTTGGGACTTCCCTGGTGGTGCAGTGGTTAATACTCCCAAAGCAGGGGGGTGGGTTCAATCCCTGGTCAAGGAACTAGATCCCACATGCACGCCGCAACCAAGAATTCGCATGCCACAACCATGGAGCTGGCGAGCCGCAACTAAGGAGCCCGCCTGCTGCAACTAAGACCCGGTGCAACCAAATAAATAAAATTGAATTTTAAAAAAAGAGAGAGAGAGAGAGAGACCTTTCTTCAAAGAACAGAAGCCAAATCTAGGAACCAAGGAAGCCCAAAAGATGTTCTTTTCTGAGGAAAACTTCAGTGAATGAGCTTGTTTATATCAAATGTAGTTCCTGCACTATGGAGATGAAAAACAAAAGTATACCTTAGTGTGTTCCAGTCAAACAGCACCTGCCAAACTGAACAGGAGAAATGATACCTAAGGCCAGGCCCCCACAGTAACTCCTGCTGGTCTGCCTGCTCCCAGCACCTGATGCTATGGAGGCTTCATTTCCCACAGGCCCTCTGCAGGGCAGCTGGCACAAGCCCTCAGACTTCGCTTAGGCAATAAATGCTCAGAGCTTGCAAGATTCTCTATGCAACTAAGCCTATCAGCTTCCAAACAGCCGTTTCCCATGCGTTGCTCCGACACCCAATGGTTTAAAACTGTTGGGAACTGGCCACCCTCTCTTTCCTGGATGTGTGACCTCAGCCAGCATACCCACTGCTGCTGTGGACGTGTCCACCTCTCTAGCACCAGGACTGGAGCCCTTCAGGGACCAACCTGGGGACCGACTCCACCTCCACGAGCCCCGGTGAGCAACCCTCAGATGCGCCCAGACAGGCAGAAGGGCTGCAGTTCTGGGAAAATGTGTGAGGAGGCAGGTGCAGGAATGGCACCTGCTTCCCCTCCGATTTCCAAATTGATAGTGATTTGCTTTTCACCTTACTGTTCCCGAGTTAGATGTTTCAATAACCTGCCTGATTCCTCTGCCAGGGGAGGGAACAGAGTGCTGGGTGAAGACTCAGAGCAAGGCCCCCATCCAGTAAAACAGCCCCTCAGGCAGCAGGGGCCCTTGCGGTGCTTCCCTCCAGCGGGAGCACCTGTAAAGTGCGAGGCACCGTGCTCCCAAACCTGGACTCTGCATAGCAGTGGAGACAGAGATGGCCTGTTACTCCTCACAGCCCGACTCTCTGAGCCTCGGTTCCCTCACTCTAACGGAATCTACCTGAAAGGCCCGTTGTGCAGAGTAAACGAACAAGGACATGAAATGCTCAGCACGGTCATGGTCTCGGTCTCGCACATGGAGAAGGAACACTGAGCTGAACTGAAAGAGCTTCTGTCCTGGGCTGGCTTTGTCCAGCCCTGCTTGGCCAAACTACCCAGCTGAGTTCTAATTTCCTGCTTGGTATCCTAAATTACAATTACTCTTTAACCACGTTAGTGCTTAAAAGCAGTAGTTTCATGCTTCAGAAATGACGCCAGTAACGTGGCATGCAGCATCAGAAGGGAAGCTAAGCGGGAAGTGGGTACAGGGCTGTGGTGGGGCTGCCAGCCTCCTCCGGGGTGGACCCCACCCGGCTCTGGCAGCTCACAGGCAGACCCACCTCACTTCTGTGGCCCTCGGTCCCCAGGACACTTGCGTTTTCTAGCAGAGTCACAGGACCTTCCTGTTCAGCTTGAGTGGTGTTCTGCCCTAGGCCCCCAGGACATGCTCTAAGGCAGCGAAGAGGGGAGCACAGTGCTCTGTGCTGCGGGCCCAGTGCTACTCGACTGTCATCTGCTAAAAATAGCAGAGCCCACCAGCTCTTGCACAGAATACATGGCAGTCGCCAGTGCCGCTCACCGTTCTCTCTGGCTCTGTGCCTTCCTGGGCCCAGGGTAGGATGACACATCCCCCTTACCCTTTAGAGTTAGGGGCGGCCAAGTGACTTGCTTTGGCTAAGGAAATGTCCCTTCCACTTCAGGAGCAGCAACGGCCCACAAGGTGGAGGGAGGGTGTGTGGAGCTGGAGGCCCTGCTGGCCTGGATCCTCAGTGACCACAACAAGCAGAGGCCACACCAGACACACAGTGGGGTAAGAAATACACCAGTGACCCAGGGGTTCTGCTGCATGACCTGGTCTGCCCTGACCAACACTCAGGTCAGATCAACAACGTGCAGGCCTCAAAGGACTGAGCTCCAGGTACAGCGCTGTATACCCAGCTATCTTCAGTGTCTCCATGTGGAGTCCCACAGGCAAATCAAAACTACCATGTCCAAAACCAAATGCTTGATCTTCCACCCTCTCCCCCTCTGCTTCCATCTGCTTCCCCTCCAGTTCTCCCTCTCAGCAAACACCTGTGCCTGTGGCAGACCCCCAGCAGTCATTCCTGATACCCCTTCTTGCCCCACCTCCACTTCCAATGCACACCAAGACTCCAAAACATTTCAAACCCATACACCTCTAGTCACCTCGTCTGCTGCCTCTCTGCTCCAGGCCAGCCACATGTCTTGCCTAGACCAGGAGCCCTAAACTTTCTTGATTACACATTCAATCAGTAACATTTTTAGAACATGCCCTCAATATATACATTCGTTTTAAATTAAACACATGTATAACTGGGTGGTTAATATCTGAATATGAATTAGAAGTCCCAATATTTCCTTCCCATACCTTAATGACTGTGTCTCACCCACCTCCTGGGTGAACCCATCCCATTTTGGAGATCAATACCTTGGTCTTCTGAAGAGACTTCTTAAATGGAACCCCCAACCTCCGCCTGCCTGCTATACAGTCAGAGAGACCCCTTTCAGAGGCAAACTTGGTCATATCACTGTCTCACTTAAACCTTTACATGCAAGAGCATCTGAAACAGGTCCCAGGGGGACGGCCCACCTCTGACCCTGCAGCTATCAGTTACCTGCACGGGCCTAACGCTTCCCCACCTCTGAGACCAGTTCATGTCCCCAGCCCTGTGCTTCCTCCAGGTTTCAGCGTCAAGGCTGTTTGCTCCAAAGTCTCCCTGGCTGTTCAATCTAATTGTGCTCTCCTCTTACAATTACTTTTAAGGATACTGTCCCTCTGTCTGACATTTTATATATTTCTAAAATATTTCCCTCTGTCATTTGTCTTTTTATTTGGTAAAATTTGTAATTATAAGAGAATTTTTAATTTTTTTCTGTTCTTATTGTATTAGTCTTTTTCTTTATGCTTTCTTCCTCTAAGGGTATACATTCTTCTCTGACCCTGAAACTGGATAAATATTCTTAAAAAAAACCGAAAAGATAACCTATGGAATGGGAGAAAATATTTGCAAATGATGCAACAGACAAGGGCTTAATCCCCAAAATATACAAACAGCTCATACAACTCAACAACAAAAAAACAAACAACCCAATCGAAAAATGGGCAGAAGACCTTAAAAGATATTTCTCCAAAGAAGACATACAGATGGCCAGTAGGCACATGAAAAGATGCTTGACATCACTAATTATTAGACAAATGCAAATCAAAACTACAAATGAGGTAGCACCTCACACTGGTTACAATAACCATCATTAAAACATCTACAAATAACAAATGCTGGAGAGGGTGTGGAGAAAAGGGAACCCTCCTCCCACATGTTGGTGGGAATGTAAGTTGGTACAGCCACTATGGAAAACAGTATGGAGGTTCCTAATAAAAACAGAATTACCATATGATCCAGCAATCCCACTCCTGGGAACACACCTGGACAAAACTATAATTCAAAAAGATACATGCAGGACTCCCCTGGTGGCACAGTGGTTAAGAATCCACCTGCCAATGCAGGGGACACGGGTTCAAGCCCTGGTCTGGGAAGATCCCACATGCTGTGGAGCAACAAAGCCCACGTGCCACAACTACTGAGCCTGTGCTCTAGAGCCCGCGAGCCACAACTATTGAGCCCACGTGCCACAACTACTGAAGCCCGTATACCTAGAGCCCGTGCTCCACAGCAAGAGAAGCCACCACAATGAGAAGCCCACGCACCACAACGAAGAGTAGCCCCTGTTCACCGCAACTAGAGAAAGCCCGCGTGCAGCAATGAAGACCCAAGGCAGCCAAAAATAAAAATAAATTTATTTTTTTTAAAAAAAGATACATGCACACTTGTGTTCATAGCAGCACTATTCACAATATCCAAAACATGGAAACAACCTAAATGTCCATTGACAGATGAATGGATAAAGATGATGTGGTACATATATACAATGGACTGCTACTCAGCCATAAAAAAGAATGAAATAATGCCATTTGCAGCAACATGGATGAAACTAGAGATTATCATACTAAGTGAAGTCAGAAAGAGAAAGACAAATGCCATATGATATCACTTATATGTGGAATCTAAAATAGGGCACAAATGCACCTATCTAAAAAACGGAAACAGACTCATAGACATAGAGAACAGACTTGTGGTTGCCAAGGGCTGGGGGAGGGAGAGGGATGGACTGGGAGGCTGGGGTTAGTAGATGCAAACTATTACATTTAGAATGGATCAACAACGAAGTCGTAATACATGGCACAGGGAACTATATTCAATATCCTGTGATAAAACCATGATAGAAAAGATTACAAAAAAAAGAATGTCTATATATGTATAATTGAGTCACTTTGCTGTACAGCAGAGACCGGCACAACACTGTAAATCAACTAGACTTCAGTTAAAAAAAAAAAAAATCAAAAAAATTTTCTTATTTTTCTTTTAGAGCTTTACATTTTACATTTAATCCTGGAATATATTTTGGAATATGGTGGGATGAAGGGTTGAGTTTATATATTCCTAAATAGTCACCCAAAAGGTTTTCTCCATCTACAATGCTGCCTTGAAGAGACATTAAAATTTTATATACAAGGCTAAAGATGGCAGATTTAACTGTTCTTTCTCAGAACCCCACAAAAATGACAGTGATTTTTTTTTTTAAGCATAAAACCCGAGGGGCAAAGAATGAGAGGAGAGACACCCAAATTTTAGAAGCTGGAAAGCTTCCAAATTTAGTTGGCACCCCCAGGAGAGTCCTCATCCAGCATGCAAAGAGATAAGGCACGTGACAGGTGGCTCCAGTGCCTGTGGAAGGGGCTCAGGCTGGGACCCAAATTAAGAGGACAATGTGAAAAATCCCTCCAGACTCCTTCTTCACTGATGGGGCCACTACCCCACCCCACAAAAAGACTGAAGGTTTATTCTCTGCAAAAGGTAAACAGAAGGTTTCTGGACTACAGAGGGCCAGATACTCTAAAAAACAGAAGAAATACATGGAAGTTTAGAATGCAGAGAATCCCAGTCTTCTTCCTCAGTTTCCAGAGAGGTGGTAAGTTCAGGAGCAAAAAATACAGGGCAACCTCCACACTCTTGACTACCCTTCTGCTGACCTCCCAGTCCCTGGTCCCTGGATTCCTGTTTGCAACCGTGGGAGACGTGTGTTCCTCAGAACTACTCATGACCTTGCATCCTGCCTTCCCTAAAGGAAAACTGAGGCGGACTGATCCCAGGCAGAATTGCATTAAATCTATTTGGGAAAGAAACACCATCTTTTCAATATAATGGATTCTCATCTAAAAACAAATGTATCTCTCCACTTAAACAAGTATTATTTTATGTTCTCAGTAAAGCTGAATAATTTTCTTCATAGAGATGCTATGTATTTCTTATATATTTATTCTTAGATATTATACAGTTCTTGTCTTTAATGTGAAATAGAGCTTATCCTGTTACATTTTTCTAGCTGGCTAGTTACTGGTATATAAGGAAGCTATTAATTGCTGTATATTTATTTTGCATTTGAAAATCTAACTGAGCTCCATTAGTTCTGAGAATTTTTTGGTTGATTTTTATTGGAGTTTTCCAGTTAAAAATTCATTATCTGCAAGCAAGCAATGAAAATTTTTTTTTTTTTTTTTTTTGCGGTAGCAATGAAAATTTTTGCTCCTCTTTATAGGTTTATCTTTTAACATCTTCTTAACTTCCCATAATATCTAGAGTATTCAGAATAATATTTTACAGTAGCAGTGAGTACGGATGAAAAGTCTTGCTTCTTCACTTGAATTTCCATTCATCTAACAAATGTTTATCAGGCATCTACTATGTGCCAGTCAGTAAATAAAATGTTTGACATTTTACTTTTTATTACAATGTTGGTTGATGAGATAGATGTCTTTGATCAATATTTAATGTTAAGTGTATAGACAGTAGACTTGTCAATGAAACAGTAGAATAAGAAGGTACAAAAGGCAGCTTTAGAAAAAACAAATGTAAGCATCTGCATTTCTATCCACTTGAGAATCTCTAAGCCTGGGGTTTCTTGTGCCGCGGAGTAGAAAAGCCTCCTGCTGCACCGCAGCAGGAAACAGGGTGACCAAATGCCCCAGGACCCTGCCATCCTGCCCTCTGGGTCAAGGCCATTCTGAGACTCTACTGAAGCAGCTCTTGCATTCATTCACCTTCCATTTTCATTTGACCACAACAAAGACTCACAATGAGACCAAACTGTGAGAATTTATCTTCAGTGCAAAGGGCTACAGAGCTACGGTATTTTGTGACATTTTCTGTTATTGAAACACGTAGCACATGTAGAAACACACATTAAACAATGAAGTTCCATCTTCACCTACGTTTTGGCAAAGAACAAGAATACTGACAGGGGGGACTTCCCCAGTGGCTCAGTGGTTAAGAACCGGCCTGCCAATGCAGGGGACATGGGTTCGATCCCTGGTCTGGGAAGATCCCACAACCGCAGAGCAACTAAGCCCACGCACCACAACTACTGAGCCCGCATGTCACAACTACTGAAGCCTGCGTGCCTAGAGCCCATGCTCTGCAACAAGAGCTCGCGCACAGCATCAGAGGAGTCCCCGCCTGCTGCAACTAGAGAAAGCCCGCGCGCAGCAACGAAGACCCAATGCAGCCGAAGATAAAAATAAATAAATTTATATGTATATAAAAATACTGACAGGGAATTCCCTGGTGGTCCAGTGGTTAGGGCTCCTTGCTTCCACTGCAGGGGGCACGGGTTTGATCCCTGGTCCAGGAACTAAGATCCATCAAGCTGTGCAGTGGCAAAAAAAAGAATACTGACTATACCAAAACAGTAAGTATGAGCAAACACCCTGCCCACTGCCAGAGGGCCCTGCTGTCTGACCAAGCAATTCCATCCACTCTGAAGGACTGACCACAAAGGAGAGCATCCTAGCATGTCAGGAAGGCTCTGCACAGATGTCCTCTGTAACACAGTCTGTGAGAGCAAAATGGAATATGCTCGCAATATGCAACAGGGATTACTTCTTCATAGCTTTATGCCCTCTCTGATAACAGATAAATGTAGAAAACTTGCAAACTGCATAAAAGCATTGAAAAGAGAATAAAAATAACCCCAAACCATATGATCCTATAGGAGCCTCTGTTAATATACTAGCTTAGTATATTCTTATCAACTTGATGCCATATAAAGTTAGGATCTGTGGTGGAGATGGTTAGCAGATCTCTAGAAGTCTGTACTCACCCTTCCCTAGGGCAGAGCTGATGATGGGAAGTGTCTACATTTCCAGTTAGACTACATTTCCAGCCCACCTGGGGAGCAGGCGAAGCTGAGTGAGCAGGCTCACCAGAGCAATGTGATTCTGGTAATGTGCGTGTAGTTGTCGGTACTAATTTGGCAAAGTAGCTGGTATCAATGCTGACATGAGCTTATATTCTACATGCTTATTTTTGTTTTTCGTTTACCAATAATTCTTTTAAAGGTCACATGTTTACATATTTCAAAAAGTAAAATGTAGTCTCACTGACAACTCGCCTCCATGCATTCGGATAACCACTTTTATTAGATACTTATTTATCCTCCCAGCGTTTCCTTAGGCAAATACGTGTACATGTTCTCATCCTTCTTTTTCTCATACAAAAGGGGGACACTACACACTGTAAACTGTTTCACACCTTGATTTTTCTCTCTCAACAATATACCCGGGCAGTCTCTCCCTGTCAATTCACAGCTATGTTGCAGCCCCACAATATTTCACTGGGTTGATACATCCTAGGGCATTAAACCAGTCTCCTACCACTGGACACTGAGGCTGTTTCCAGCAGTCAGTGCACCATGAATCATCTGTACAAGTGCAATTTTGTATGGGCAAGTGCACACTGGATAGTCCCAGAATGGAAACTGTTGGATCAGAGAAAATGCATCTGTGATTAAGAGATTACTCTCAAATTCCTGCAAAGCCTCACTAGCACAATGGTTGTCTAAGATGCATGTGTGCCAATCTGATAGGTGAGAAATGGCATCTTGGTGTAGTTTTGATCTGATTTCTCTAATTATAAATAAGTATGGTTGAGCACCCTTTCACATACTGAAGGGATATGGTATTTCTTTTTCTATTAATTATGCATGCCCTTTGCACATTTTTCATTGGGTTTTGATCTTTTTCTTTTCAATTCCCAGAACCTCTTTATCTATTAGAGCAATTAGCTCCTTATCTAAATGAGTTGCAAATATTTTTTTCTTTTTTCATTAGTGATATCATGCAGATGTTCTTTGTATTCATGTTTCTGGAATTTCCGTCCTGTCTCAATGGTTTGTTACTCAGAGTTGCTGCCATCCTGCAGAACCTGAACACGGCAGCATGGTCCAGTCTCTACTCACACTCCCCTCCACAGGGCTCCTGGCACTCCTGTATGTTGTTTGTTCAGAATCAGCTCGTGTGGAACCCGAGAGAACCAGGTTGGCATTTTTACTTGGAATTTTGTTAAATGAATAATCAAACTTTGGGAGATTAGGCAGTTTATGATGTGAGCTTTCCAACTCAAGAACAAATAGGTCCTTACATTTGTTCAAGTCTACTTCTGTGTCCTCCGAGAATGTTTGAAGTTTTCCTCTTACAGATTTTGTGTACTTCTTTCCAAGGCATTATACCTTACAGGCATTTTTTGTTATTGACTTTATTTGGTCTTCTCTTCCATTATATCTCACAACCAATTTTTGTTGCTCTGCCTCCAGTGGCTGTGTGACCCTAGGCAAGCTACCTATCTGTGCCTTGATTTCCTCATCTGTGAAACGGGGACTACAGTACCTTGTGAGGTAGTTGTAAACATTTAAAAGTTAATACAGGGAATTCCCTGGTGGTCCAGTGGTTAGGACTAGTGCTTTCACTGTGGTGGCCCAGGTTTAATCCCTGGTCAGGGAATTAAGATCCTGAAAACCGCATGGAACAGCCAAAAAGAATAATAAACAATTAAAAAAAAATTATTTTTTAAAATTTATTTTAAAAATTTGTTTATTTATTTTTGCCTGCGTTGGGTCTTCATTGATGCACATGGGCTTTTTCTAGTTGCGGCGAGTGGGGGCTACTCTTCATTGCGGTGTACGGGCTTCTCACTGTGGTGGCTTCTCGTTGTGGAGCACAGGCTCTAGGCATGCAGCCTTCAGTAATTGTGGCATGCGGGCTCAGTAGTTGTGGCTCACAGGCTCTAGAGCGCAGGCTCAGTAGTTGTGGCACACAGGCTTAGTTGCTCCATGGCATGTGGGAGCTTCCCAGACCGTGTCCCCTGCATTGGCAAGTGGATCCTTAACCACTGTGCCACCAGAGAAGCCCCAAAATAATTTTTAAATAGATAAAAATAAAAGTTAAAACATGTAAAGTGCTTAAGAAAATGGTATCTGGTACAAAGCACTCAATGTTATTTTTATTAACTCTTTCTGTGACTATCTTTATTGATTCTTTCCTTTTCCTTCTCTTCATCTCTCTGTGATTGTTCTGTCTCCACCACTCTCCTTCACTTTCCTTACCCCCATCTTCAGCAAACACCAACTTGCTTGATGCTATTTTTGAAAGACAGTGGGGCATCCAGGATACAAGACTACTGCTTTAAAAGCTCAGCAAACACAGCCTTCCTGCTCTTGAGGGACTGCAGACCAAGACCTTGAGTGTAGCCTTGGCTCTTAACAAAGGCCCCCTCAGCAACACAGACATTTAAACATAGTGAATGTGCTTAATGCTACTGAACTATACACTTAAAGGTTAAAGTGGTCAATTTTGCTTTGTATATTTTACCACAATAAATTTTTTTAAAAGGCTGTCTCATTTGGGAAATTATTATAACTCCCTTTTCACTCAAGAAGCATTGTTTGCCTAGCACTAGAATTGTCAGTAAGAGACAATACAAGTCTCTAAGCAAAGTAGTAAGCACCCTACCAACTAGAAACTACTTACTCTCCAGTGCTATTTTCATAGCAAAAAAGTATCTGAGAAAGTTCTGAAACTTGTAGCAATACAAAGCAAAAAAATAAGGACTTAACAATACAGGTAATTTAATTATCTCCAAAACAAAAGTATAAAAACAAGGAAAACAAATTCACATGCAAAACAGGTGTCTCTTGCGAACTTCTTTTAAATTAACAGAGAAAGTAGATGGGGTAAGTGGACAGGAAAACAAAAACATTACACCACTCACTTTATACTTGTATAATACTGATAAACCTTGTTGAGATATCACTACAACTCCATGAAGCAGGTAAAATAGGTAACACTCCCATTTTAGAGATATGAAAACTAAGCTCACAGTTATTAATTCACTTGCTCAAGGTAAGGCCTAAGCTGAGGATGAGCTCGTGTCCTGGGCCTCTCAGTCAGGCCCACTCTTTCTATTCCACCAAATCCTCATTGGGAATGAATTAAACATTGCTAGAAATCCAAAAAGTAACTTGACCCTCAGCTCACATGGGTTTCTCCTTGGTGTTTCAGCTCACCTGACAATGCCCATAATTTCAGAGGCTGGTGGCAATAAAACCAAAAGAAGTTCTACACTGAGCAGGTAGTGACAACAACATGGACAAGAATGAAAGCTGAGGGAAAACTTTTTTCAAAATGCTCATGTAAAACCTCAATAATATTTATTTTGTTTTCTAAACATATTTATTGAGGTATAATTGACATAAACTGCACATATTTAGTGTATAATGTGATAAGTTTTAACCTATTAAACACTTGTGAAACTATCACCACATTCAAGATAATGAACATACCTATCACCCCAGAAGTTTCCTCTTGCCCCTTTTTATTCCTCCCTCCTGCCCCTCTCTGGTCCCCATTCCCCACCCCCAAGCAACCACAGACTTTCTATCACTACAGGTTAGTTTGAATTTGCTTGTTTTACCTAAATGAAATGGATTCTTTCACTCAGCACAATTATTTTGAGATTCATTTGTTCACTTACTCCTGTCTGAATCAATAGTTCACTCCTTTAAAAAAACTTTTTTAGAGCAGTTTTAGCTTTACAGCAGTACTGAACAGAAGGTGCATACAACACCTCCCCACTGCCAACCTCACCCACTTTTTTTTTTTTTTTTGGCCGCACCATGTAGCATGCGGGATCTTAGTTCCCCAACAAAGGATCGAACCCATGCACCATGCATTGGGAGCATGGAGTCTTAACCACTGGACCACCAGGGAAGTCCCCTCACCCACTATTACATCCCCCACCAGTGATATATTTATTACAACTGATGAACCTCCACTGGCACATCAACACCCAGAGTCCATAGCTTACTTTAGGATTCACTCACAGTATACATTCTAAGAGTATGGACAAATATATAATGATATGTATCTACCACTGTAGTACCATGCAGAGTAGTTTCATTGCCCAATATATCCTCTGTTCCAAGTTCATTCCTTTTGATTGCTGAGTAATATTCCATTGTAGGGATGTATAATTTGTTTTTACATTCACTTGTTGGACATTTGGGTTGTTTCCAGTACTTGCTTGTTATACATTAAACCTGCTATAAACATTGTTTTTCTGTTTTCTATTTTTCTGATTTGTTTGGTATTTATCATATGCTTCTTTCTGGTTACTTTGGGTTTAATTTGCTCTTCTTTTCTAGTATCTTAAAACAAGCTAAAGTCATTGACTACAGACCTTTCTTCTTTTCTACTGTAAGTATTTAGTGTTATAAACTCCCCAAGGATGCTTTAGGGGCATACATGTTTATTTTCATTCAGTTCCAACTATTGTCTAATTTCCCCTTTGATTTCTTCCTTGACTGGTGGCTTATTCAAAAGTGTGTTATTCAGTACTCAAATGTTTGGGGATTTTTCCAGACATCTTTCTATTATTGATTTCTAATTTAAATCTTTGTGGTCAGAAAACAGATGTTGCATGACATAAATTCTCTTAAATTATTGAGACTTGTTTTATGGCCTAGAATGTGGTCTATCTGGTAAATGTTCCATGTGTACTTGAGGAGAATGTGTACCTGCTATTGTTGGGGGAACTGCCAACCAAGTTAAACTGGTGAACAATGTTGGTCAAGTGTACTATATCCTTACTGATTTTCTGCTTCCTGCTTCTATCAGTTATTGAAATCTCTGATTATAATTGTGGATGTGTCTATTTTCCTTGCAGTTCTATTTCTGCTTCATGCATTCTGAAGCCCTGTCAATTATGTATTTAAATGTTTAGGACTGCTATGCCCCCTTGATTATTTTATCCCTTTGTCATTATGAAATGGTCTTCTTTATCTCTGGTAATATTCTTTGCTCTGAAGTCTACTTCATCTGATATTAATATACACACCCCAGCTACCTTCTAACTAACATGGTATGTATATATTTTCATTCATATAATTTTAACCTTTTTGTTTTATATTTAAAATGCCTTTCTTTGGTAGGCATCACTTAGTTGGATATTGCTTTTTTTGACCAATCTGAATCATCTCTGCCTTATAATTGGGTGTTTGGACCATCTTGCTTTTTGTTTTCTATTTGTTCCATCTATCTTTGTTCCCCTTTTCCTCTTTTTCTGCCTTCCTTTGAATTAACCAAGCATTTTTTTATGATTTCATTTTATTTCCTTTGTTGGGTTCCTATTAACTCTTGGTTTTGTTACTTTAGTGACTGCCTTAAGGTTTACAGTATCCATCTTTATCATATTGACATCCAAGTGAGATTATACCATTTCACATATAACATAAAGACCTTATAATAGTTTACTTCCATTTCTTCTCTCCTGGCCTATATCCACTTGTTGTCATGAATTTTACTTTATAGATGTTATAAACTTCACAAAGCATTGTTACTACTTTTATATAAGCAATTTTAATATAAAAATAATAAAAAATATAGCTTACATATTTTCTCACATAATCATTTCCAGTGTTCTTCATTCATTTGTGTAGATTCAGGTTTTCATCTGGTATAATTTTTCTTCTGCCTGAAGGACATCCTTTAACGTTTCTTAAGAGTGTGGGTCTGCTGGTGATTAATTCTTTCAGCTTTCATGTGTCTGAAAACTTCTTTGTTTTTGGAAGATGTGTTCACCTGGTGAAGAATTCTAGGTGAAGTGTGGCCAAGAGGGTGGAGCAGGAAAACCCTGATCTCACCTTTTCCCACAGGCACACCAAAATCACAACTATTTACCGAACACCTGTCTATGAGAAGAACATAAAGACTAGCAGAAAAGACTTTCCAGAATTAACGGTATGAAGAAGGAACCACAATGAGACAGGTAGGAGAGGCAGACCCACACCTCAAGTAGGCAACACACTGACAGAAGGATAATCACAATTGCACATGTTTTCCCCAAGGAGTGAGGGGTCTGAGCCCCACATCAGGCACCCCAGTCCAGGGGTCCTGCACCGGGAAGATCAGCCCCCAGAACATCTCGCTTTGAAGGCTAGTGGGGCTTCTATACAGGAGCGCTAGAGAGCTACAGGAAACAGAGAGTGTGCTGTTAAAGGGTGCACACAAAATCTCACATGCTCCAAGTCCCAGCAGAGAGACAGTAATTTGAAAGTAGCCTGGGTCACACCAACTTACTAATCTTGGAGAGCATCCTGAAGAGGCAGGAGGCAACTGGGACTCCCCTTGGGGACACAGATACTGGTGGCAGCCATTTTGGGGAGCTCATTCTACCACAAGAACAGTGGCACTGGCAAGCACCGTTTTGGAGTCCTCTCTCTAGCCTATTAGGGTCAGGGGCTTATCTGCCCACTAGCAGGCTGGCAACAACCCCAGGACACTGCAGGACATGCAGCTAGATGCACCAGGACTCGGCCCCAACAACCAATGGGCCAACAGCCACCGCATGAGGCAGGACCTGGCAGTCAACCTGGCCCAGGTCCAGGCCCACCTCTCAGCACGCCCACAGTAGTAGACCCTACCACAACAGAAGGGCCCATGCAGCCAACATAGGGGGCACCCCTAGAGCATATAGCTCTGGTGGCCAGAGGGGAGTAGACTGCTAAGCCACACAGGACATCTCCTACATAGGGCCACTTTTCCAAGATCAGGAGACGTAACCAACCTACCAAATACAGGGAAATAAACACAGAGAATTAGACAAAATGAAACAACAAAGGAATCTGTTTCAAATAAAGGAACAAGACAAAACCCTAGAAGAACTGAGCAAGATGGAGATAAGCAAACTGCCCAACAAAGAGTTCAAGGTAATATTCATAAAGATGCTTAAAGAACTTGGGGGAAGAATGGATGAACGCAGTGAGAATTTCAACAAGTTAGAAAATATAAAGAAGAATCAAACAGAGCTGACGAACATAATGACTGAAATAAAACTACACTGGAAGGAATGAACAGTGAATGAGAACGAATCAGCAAACTGGAAGACAGAGTAGTGGAACCATCCAGCCTTAACAGAAAAAATAACTTTTAAAAATGAGCATAGTTTAATAAGAGACATCTAGGACATCAAGCATACTAACATTCACATTATAGGTGTCCCAGAAGGAGAAGAGAGAAAGAGGCAGAGAACTTATTCAAACAAATAATAGCTGAAAACTTCCCTAACCTGGAAAAGGAAACAGACATCCAAGTCCAGGAAGCACTAAGTCCCAAACAAGGTGAATCCAAAGAGATCTACACCAAGACAAATTATAATTAAAGTGGCAAAATTAAAGATAAAGAATCTTAAAAGTAGCAAAAAAAAAAAAAGCAATTAGTTGTGCAGGGGAAATCCCTAAGACTATCAGCTGACTTTTCAGCAGAAACTTCACAGGCCAGAAGGAAGTGGCATGATATATTCAAAGTAATGAAAGGAAAAAAATCTATATAGTAAGTCCCCTACATACAAACGAGTTCCATTGCAAGAGTCCATTCGTTAAGTCCAATTTGTTCTTAAGTCCAACAAAGTTAGCCTAGGTACCCAAACACAATTGGCTATATAGTACTGTACTGTAATAGGTTTATAATAATTTTCACACAAGTAATACATAAAAAACAAACACAAAAAATAAAGAAAACACTTTTAATCTTACAGTACAGTACCTTGAAAAGTCCAGCTACATCATCACTGCTTTTACACTTCCTTCCAGATATCCTGGGCTTGAAATAAAGACACTGTACTACTGTACTCTATACACTACTGTAAAGTACACAAAAGGACAACCACTTGTAGAGGATGCATGCACATGACAATGTATGCCAGACACATGAACTAACTTACATGACTGGACATGTGAGCACGTTTCCATTTTTGAAAGTTTGCAACTTGAAGGTTCATATATAGGGGACTTACTGTAACCAAAAATACTCTACCCAGCAGGGCTATCATTCATATTTGAAGAAGAAAGAAAATGTTCTACATATAAGCAATAACTAAAAGAATTCAGCACCACTGCATTGGCATTATGAGAAATGTTAAAGGGACTTCTCTAAGCAGGATTAAAAAAAAAAAAAAAGGAAAAAACCACACAACTAGAAATATGAAAATTATGAAAGGAAAAAATCTCATTGGTAAAGGCAAACATACAGTAAATGTAGTGCATCAACCACTTATAAAGCTAGTAGGAAGGGTAAAAGACAAAAGTGGTAAAATCACCTATATCCACGATAAGTAGTTAAGGGATACACAAAACAAAAAGATGTAAAACATGATGTCAAAAAAATTAAACATGGTGGGAGAATAAAAATGCAGGGTTGTTAGACTGAATTTCAACTTAAAAGATCATCAACTTAAAATAATAACACAAGTTATTACTAACATATGTTACATATGTCTGTAATTGTTATATATGAACATCATGGTAACCACAAACCAAAATCTTACAACTCTCTCTCTCACACACACACAAAGAGAGAAAGCAACCCAAATATAACACTAAAGATATCATCAAATCACAAAAGAGCAAAAGAAGAAGGAACAAATGAGAACTATAAAAACTATCAGAAAACATTTAACAAAATGGAAATAATTAGGGACTTCCCTGGTGGCACAGTGTTTAAGAATCCGCCTGCCAATGCAGGGGACACGGGTTCGAGCCTGGTCCAGGAAGATCCCACATGCCGTGGAGCAACTAAGCCCATGCACCACAACTAATGAAACTGTGCTCTAGAGCCCATGAGCCACAACTACTGAGCCTGCATGCCACGACTACTGAAGCCCACGTGCCTAGAGCCCGTGCTCCGCAATAAGAGAAGCCACCACAATGAGAAGCCTGCACCAACGCAACGAAGAGTAGCCCCTGCTTGCCACCACTAGGGAAAGCCTGTGCACAGCAATGAGGACCCATCGCAACCAAAAATAAATAAATAAATTTATTTTTTAAAATGGCGATAAGTACATACCTATCAATAATTACTTTAAAAGTAAACGGACTAAATGCTCCAATCAAAAGGCACAGAACAGCTTAACAGACTAAAAAAAAACCACGACCCATCTATATGCTGACTACTATGCTGAAGAGACTCATTTCAGATCTAAAAACACAGAGACTGAAAGTGAGGTAATGGAAAACGGTATTCCACGCAAATGGAAACAAAAAGAGAGCAGGGGCAGCAATACGTATATCAGACAAAATAGATTTTTGAACAGACTGTAACAAGAGACAAAGGACATTAAATAATGATCAAGGGATCAATCCAATAGGAAGATATAACAAATGCACCCAACATAGGAGCAACTAAATACATATAGCAAATATTAACAAACATGAAGGGAAAAACTGACAGTAACACAATAATAGTAGGGGACTTTAACACCCCACTTACATCAATGGACAGATCATCCAGAGAGGAAATCAATAAGGAAACACTGGCCTTAAGAGACACACTAGACCAGATGAACTTAAAAGATATATCAAGTCTCAATAAAGTTAAGATGGAAAGCATAGCAAGCATCCTTTCCAACCACAGTGGTATGAGAGTAGAAATCTACTACATGGAAAAAACTGCAAAAAACACAAACACACATGTGGAGGCTAAACAATATGCTTCTCAACAAACAATGGGTCACTGAAGAAATTAAAGAGGAAATTAAAACATACCTGAAGACAAATGAAAATGGAAATACAATGATCCAAAACCTATGGGACACAGCAAGAGCAATTCTAAGAAAGAAGTTTATAGTAATACAAGCCTACCTCAGGAAACAAGAAAAATCTAAGGAACTAGAAGTAGAAGAACAAACAAAACTCATAGTTAGTAGAAGGAAAGAAAAATAAAGATCTGAGCAGAAATAAATGGAGACTTAAAACAACAGCAGAAAAGATCAATGAAACTAAGAGCTAGTTCTTTGAAAAGATAAACAAAATTGAAAAACCTTTAGCCAGACTCATCAATTAAAAAAAGAGTGGGACCAAATCAATAAAATCAGATATGAAAGAGAAGTTATAAATGACACCACAGAAATACAAAGGATCACAAAAGATTATTACAATTAAACACCAATAAAATGGACAACCCAGAATAAATGGATAAATTCCTAAAAACGTACCATCTCCTAAAACTGAATCAGAAAAAAACAGAAGATATGAACAGAATGATTACCAGTCATGAAACTGAATCAGCAAAATAAACAAAAACAAAAAACAAAACAAAACAAACTCCCAACAAAGTCCAGGATCAGATGGATTTATAGATGAATTCTACCAAACATTTAAAGAAGAACTGATATCTATCTTTCTCCAACTACCGCAAAAAAGGAAGAGTCAGGAGTGCTTCCAAACTCATTCTACAAGGCCAGCATCACCTTGGTACCAAAACCAGATGAGGATACCACAAAATAAGGAAAATAGAGGCCAATATCCCTGATGAACACTGATGTAAAAATCTTCAATAAAATATTAGCAAAATGAATTCAACAATACATCAAAAAGATCATACACCATAATCAAGTGGGATGTATCCCATGGATGCAGGGTGTTTCAATATCCAGAAATCAATGTGATACACCACATAACAAATTGAAAAATAAAAATCATATGATCATCTTAATAGATGCAGAAAAAGCTTTTGACAAAATCCAATACCCATTTATGATAAAAACTTTCACCCAAGCTGGTATAGGGGGAACATACCTCAACATAACAAAGGCCATCTATGGTAAACCTATGCCAACATCATACAAAAAGGTGACAAGTGGAAAGCATTTCCCCTAAGATCGGGAACAAGACAAGGATGCCCACTCACCATTTTTATTCAAGATAGTATTGGAAGTCCTAGACACAGCAATCAGACAAGAAAAATGCAAAGAATCCAAGTTGGAAAGGAAGCAGTAAAACTGTCACTGTTTGCATATGACATGACATTATACATAAAAAAATCCTAAAGACACCACCAAAAAACTATCAGAACTCACCAATGAATTCAGTAAAGCTGCAGGATGCAAAATAATACAAATCTGTTGCATTTCTGTACACTAACAATGAACTATCCGAAAGAGAAATTAAGAAAACAACTCCATTTACAATTGCATCAAAAAGAATAAAATATCCGGGAGTAAATCTAACCAAGGAGGGAAAAGATCTGTACCTAGAAAACTATAATACACTGATGAAAGAAACTAAAAAGAAACAAATGGAAAGATATACCATGTTCATGGATTAGAAGAATCCCAAGACAATCCACAGATTCAATGCAATCCCTATCAAAATTCCAACGGAATTTTTCACAGAACTAGAACAAATAATGCCAAAATTTGTATGGAAAAACAAAAGAGTCCCAAATAGCCAAAATAATTTTAAGAAAGAACAAAGCTGGAGGTATCATGCTCCTTTATTTCCAACTATACTACAAAGCTATAGTAATCAAAACAGTATGACAACACTGTAAATCAACTATACTTCAATTAAAAAAAACAACAACAGTGGGACTTCCCTGGTGGTCCAGTGGGTAAGACTCCACAGTCCCAATGCAAGGTGTCTCGGTTCAATCCCTAGTCGGGGAAAAAGATCCCACATGCATGCCACAACTAAGAAGCCCACATGCCACAACTAAAGATACCGCATGCTGCAAGTAAACATGCTACAAGATCTCACGTGCCGCAACTAAGACCCAGTGCAGCCTAAATAAACAAACAAACAAACAAAAACAAAAAAACAGTATGATACTGGCACAAAAACAGACACATGGATCAACAGAACAGAACAGCGAGCCCAGAAATAAATCCACGCTTATATGGTCAATTAATCTATGACAAAGGAGGCAAGAATATATGATGGGAAAAAGAAAGCCTCTTCAATAAACGGTGTTGGGAAAACTGGAGAGCTACATGCAAAAGAAGCAAACTGGACTACTTTCTCACACTATATACAAAAATAAATTCAAAATGGATTAATGACTTAAATGTAAGACCTGAAACCATAAACTCCTAGAAGAAAACATAGGCAGTATGCTCTGACATCAGATAGATATAGATATATAGATATCTCCTCAGGCAAGGGAAACAAAAGGAAAAATAAACAAATAGGACTACATCCAACTAAAAAGCTTTTGCACAGTGAAGGAAACTATGAGCAAAACAAAAAGGCACCCTACTGAATGAGAGAAGATATTTGCAAACAGTGTATTTGATAAGGGGTTAATAGCCAATATGTATAAGAACTCATACAACTAAACATTAAAAAACAAACAGCCCAATTAAAAAATGGGTCAGAGGACCCACACAGACATTTTTCCAAAGAAGATACACAGATGGCCAACAGACACATGAAAAGATGCTTAGCATCACTAATCATCAAGTAAATGCAAATGAAAACCATGAGATATCACCTCACACCTGTCAGAATGACTATCATCAAAAAAGACAACAAATAACAGATAATGGATAATGATGTGATACACACACACACACACACACACACACACACAACAGACCATGATTCAGCCATTAAAAAAAAAAGAAATCTGGGAACTTCCCTGGTGGTGCAGTGGTTAAGAATCTGCCCACCAATGCAGGGGATATGGGTTTGAGCCCTGGTCCAGGAAGATCCCACATGCTGCGGAGCAACTAAGCCCAAGCACCACAACTACTGAAGCCCGTGTGCCTAGAGCCCATGCTCCGCAACAAAGAGTAGCCCCCGCTTGCTGCAACTAGAAAAAGCCTGCGTGCAGCAACAAAGACCCAACACAGCCAAAAATAAACTTATTTAAAAAAAAAAATGAAATCTGTCATTTGTGACAACATGGAGGGACCTGAAGGTATTATGCTGAGATAAGTCAGACAGAGAAAGACAAATACCATATGATGTGTCTTGTATGTGAAATCTAAAGAACAGAACAAACATAACAAAACAGAAACAGACTGATAGAGAACAAATTGGTGGCTACCAGAGGGGAGGCATGTAGGAGGATAAGTGAAATAGGTTAGGGAGATTAAGAAGTACACACTTCCAGTAAAATAAGTAAGTCACAGGGATGAAATGTACAGCACAGGGAATATAATCAATAATACTATAACTCTGTAGGGTGAGAGATGGCAGCGACTTATCATGGTGATCATTTTGTAATATATAAAAATACTGAATCACTATGTTGTACACCTGAAACTAATATAGTAAGTCAATTATACTTCATTTATAAGGAAAAAAAGAAGGAAGGCGGGGAGGAAGGAGAAAAAAGAAAAGAGGAAAGAAAAAAGAAAAGAGAAGAGAAAAGAAAAAAGAGAGAATAAATTCTAGGTGGACAGAGGTTTTTTGGTTTTCTTCTTTTTTTTTAGCGTTTTAAATATGCTGTTCCATGGCCTTCTTACTTTTTTTTTACCACAAGAAATCTGCTGTCACCTGCATATTTGCCTTTTTGTACATGTCTTTTTTTCTCTGGCTGCTTTTAAGATTTTTCTCTTCATCACTGGTTTTGAGTAATTTGATTATGATGTGCCTTGGTATAGTTTTCTTCCGTTTTTGTTTTTGTTTTTTTTTTTTGCGGTACGCAGGCCTCTCACTGTTGTAGCCTCTCCTACTGTGGAGCACAGCTCTGGACGCGCAGGCTCAGTGGCCATGGCTCACGGGCCCAGCCGCTCCACGGCATGTGGGATCTTCCCAGACCGGGGCACGAACCCGTCCCCTGCATCGGCAGGCGGACTCTCAACCACTGCACCACCAGGGAAGCCCCTTCTTCCTGTTTTTTGTGTGGGTGATTCACTGAGTTGAGTTTACA
This sequence comes from Lipotes vexillifer, assembly GCF_000442215.2. NCBI lineage: Eukaryota > Metazoa > Chordata > Mammalia > Artiodactyla > Lipotidae > Lipotes > Lipotes vexillifer. Next base: position 1,208,438 of record NW_006778108.1, on the reverse strand, counting down.
GTTTCCATCAAGCTTGGAAAGTTTCTGGCCATTATTCTTTCACCTATTTTTTCTTTTTCTCCTGCTTCTGTGGGAACTCTAATTACCCATATATTAAGTTGCCTGAAGTTCCACAGTTCAGTGCTACTTCTGAAAATTTTTTGATTCTTTTTTATATGTTTCATGTTGGATAACTGAATCTTTCCTTCTACAACATCTAATCTGCCATTAATGCCCCTCAGTGTATCTTTCACTTAACATGCTTGTAGTTTGTCATCTTTAGAAACTTGATTTGGGTAATTTTCATATCTTCCATGACTCTACTTAACTTTTTGAACACATGGAATATAGTTGTAATAACTGTTTTAATGTCCTTTGCTGACTGTAACATCTGTGTCAGTTCTGGATTGGTTTTCATTGATTGCTTATTCTCATTACAGGTTACATTTTCCTGTCTCCTTGCACTGTGCTCCCCAACTGTAATTCATACATTTAGATACTAACCCCAGGTGCTAAGAATGTGACTGTATTTGGAGATAGAGTCTTTAAGAGGTTAAATTAAGTTAAAATTCGGTCATTAGTGGGGACTTCCCTGGTGGTCAAGTGGGTAAGACTCCACGTTCCCAATGCAGGGGACCTGGGTGCGATCCCTGGTCAGGAAACTAGATCCTGCATGCATACCACAACTAAGAGTTCGCATGCTGCAACTAAGAGTCTGCATGCTGCAACTAAGACCCAGCGCAGCCTAAATAAATAAATGTTAAAAAGAAAAATTGGTCATTATGGTAGGCTGTAATCCAATAAGACTGATGTCCTTATAAGAAGAAACCTGGACAGACATGCAGAGGAAAGACCATGTAAGACGCAGGAAGAACATGGACATCTACAAGCTAAGGAGAGAGGCCCCAGAAGAAACCAATGCTGCCAATACACTGATCTCAGAATTCTAGCGTCCAGAATTGTGAAAAAACAAATTTCTCTCGTTTCAGCCAGCCAGTATGTAGCACTTTGTTACGGCTGCCCAAGCAAACTAATACATCTGGTAATATTTGATTAGATATGAGACATTGTGAATTTTACTTTGTTGGGTGCTGGATATTTTTATGTTCCTATAAATATTGAATCTTGTTTCAGGATGCAGTGAATTGGCAACAGTTTGATTCTTCTGGGTTTTGTTTTTATGATTTGTTAGGTGGGTCCAGAGCAGTATTCTGTCTAGGGCTAATTATTTCCCATTACTGAAGCATGACATTCCTGAGTGTTCTACCCAATGTTCAGTGAATTATGGTCTTGTTAGAGGGAACTGGAACTGTTTCATCTAAACCTTTCGGGAAGTTCTCTCCCCAGCCTCAGATAGTTTCCTCACACACGTGTGCTGAGCAGCACTGTGTTGAATACTCAAGGTGTAGAGATATCCAGATTCTCCTCTGCAGATCTCCAGAGTTCTCTCTGTACCAATGTCTCTCCCTGGTCCTCTGTCCTATAAAGTGTAGGCATGTTGGTATCCCCAGACTCTCAGCACCTTATCCACAGCTCAGGAAGTCCACCAGGCTCCACATCAATTTCCTTGTCCCTGTGATACAGCGGGGAAGCTCTCACACGGCAGTAAGCTGGAGTTGCTGTAGGGCTCACTTTGTTTGTCACCTCTCAGAGAATACTGTCTCTCGTTGCCAGTGGCCAGTGTTTGGAAACCTTATTTCATGCATTTTGTCTGGATTTTGTTGTTGTTTTAGTTATTTCAGGGTAAATTCAGTCCCTGTTACTCTATCTTCAGTGGCCAGAAGTGGAAGAACTGTATTCCTATTAAAAAGTATCTATATTTAGTTTTCACCAATTCCTCTATTACTGTAACCATCAAAATTATTAAGGAAGAGTTTTTCACTTTATTCCATTATATTAATAGATATATTTCAAAATACACCTTATATTATATATTCCATCATATATATATGTGTACATACATATATATATATTCTATTCTATTATCTCATTATATTCTCTCAGAAGGAACAAAAGAGTAAATCCAAAATTCACTCCCCAAGACTAATAGGTGGACTTCTACCTAGTTTATAGGTGGAAACCTTAAGAACAATCTTCAAACTCTTATTCAAACACAGTATTGGGAGTAATTTCACTGAACAGAATTAAAAGCTTTAAGGCCTTAATAAAATACACAAGTGCAATTCCATAGATGTCTTTGTTCCCAGAGAAGAAAACAAAAAGTCATGAGGATGTTGGCAGAGTTTAACAGCTGGGTGACCTACTGTGAAAAGGCCTTGTTCTCCTGACAGTGACAAGGATGTTTTATCACTAGAGTATAGCTTGTTTTCAAGTGCTTCATACACAATTGTTTTACCTCCTGTTAAAAAACAAAATTCATGTGAGCAAACCTTAAAGATTTTATTGGCTTTATTCAACAATTCATCAATCGGGCAGCATCTCATGTAGCAAACAGAAAGGAACTCCAAGGAGCTGTACAAAATGAAAGACTTTCACAGGGAGAAGAGAGTGGGAACAAGGAAGTTTTATGAGACAACAGAAGCGAGTTATTTATTCCATGGTCACTTTCCTTTAGGAGACAACAGGGGTCTATCAGGCAGATGACCACATTAGTGCTGACCAGGTGATTCCTGATTGACTGGTTGAAGAACCCATTTCTAGGAGAGCCGAGTCTGTAATGAATTTAAGTCTCCGTTTGGTGACGTGGGCTTATTTAGCATAAGCAGCTCCATTTTGGGTCTCTTTTCTTCTTCTTAAAGCTATCTTGCTTTATTTATTTATTTATTTTGTTTTTGGCTGTGTTGGATCTTCATTGCTGCACATGGCCTTTCTCTAGTTGCGGCAAGTGGGGGCTACTCTTCGTTGCAGTGCACAGGCTTCTCATTGCGGTGGCTTCTCTTGCTATGGAGCATGGGCTCTAGGCGAACAGGCTCAGTAATTGTGGCATGTGGGCTCAGTAGTTGTGGCTTGCGAGCTCTAGAGCGCAGGTTCAGTAGTTGTGGCTCACGGGCTTAGTTGCTCTGCGGCATGTGGGATCTTCCCAGACCAGGGCTCAAACCCGTGTCTCTTGCATTGGCAGGCGGATTGTTAACCACTGCGCCACCAGGGAAGCCCTGTTTTTCTTTATAGCACTTTATCACCTCTTGAAATTTACTGTGTATTTACATGTACCTTTTTTGCTTTCTTTCTCCTTCACGAGGAGAATGTGAGCTCCACAAGGGTTGGGACCTGTCTGACTCTGTAACATTTTATCCACAGCCTCCAGCACACAGTACGTCTTCAACAAGTATTTGTTAGATGAATAAAAGAATAAACATGCAAGCAATCTTCTCAATATATGTCACACTGTTAACAGTAATTATCCAGGGGATAATTCCACTTTCTCAATTATATTCTCTGTTTTAAATCTGTATTAAGAAATCTTTTTTTACTTTTGTAATCAGGAAAAAAAACAAAATGAGAAGGAAACGGAAAGAGACAGGATCTCTCAAGGGCTGCCTTTCACCATGGTAGTTGCCATCCCTTGTGGTGGCCTCATACGTGAAGATCCCTGCCTTGGTCCCTGCAGAATCTCCCTTGTGCTTTCTCTTGAGGCCCTGGGGCTGTACTGGCAGGCTCCCAGCTGGCCTCCACTGGTGTAACAGTCCCTTCCTTCTGGAACCCAAAGCCAAGTATCCGATGTTCTAGAATGGCAGTCTTATTTTCCTTCCCGTAGGTTCTGCCATGACATGCCTTGTCAAGGTGTGTCGTGTCCCTAAACTGTGAACATTTCTTTTCTTTTATCTACAGAAAGCTTGGTATGCCAGGGATGCATTGACAGGATGAGTTATATCCTGTCATTGAAGTGGGAGCCTAAAAGATGAGATACTGTGAAGATAAAACAGCACAAAAAATGTCAGAGCAACAAAGGATGAATGTGAGATCAGACTAATCATCTCCAGCCACACTTGCATTTTGTCTCTTCTAGAGACATAATAAAAATGCTTGAAGAAACTAACACACCACTGCAAAGCAATTATACTCCAATAAAAATGTTAAAAAAAAAGTTTGAGCATAAGAGCAGACGGCTGCCACACATAAAAACTGATAGACAACACACTCCCTGAGGATAGATACTGCCATCTTTCATCTTTCCCAGTGCCTAGCTTGATATCAAACAAACAATAGAAGCAAATTAACTGTTTGTTGAATACAATAATCTATGAGCACCCAACACTGACACGGCCACTTTCAAGTAGGAACCACATGATGTTCCAGGCCTAGGAATGGCACAAGTCAAACATGAAACAGTAAAGAGTCTGTGTTGTACACATTATTAGGAGAAAGAAACAGTTGAAAGTTAAAAGGCATATATCTCTTTTAGGACCCTGAACTATGGCATCCAAACGACCTGCTTCAACACTGAACATTCTTCCCTTCCCATTACGAATAGTTCAGTCAATATATCTAAACTTGGGACTTCTCTGGTGGCACAGTGGTAAAGAAGCCGCCTGCCAATGCAGGGGACACGGGTTCGAGCCCTGGTTCTGGAAGATACCACCTGCCGTGGAGCAACTAAGCCCGTGCGCCACAACTACTGAGCCTGTGCTCTAGAGCCTGCGAGCCACAACTACTGAGCCCGTGTGCCACAACTACTGAAGCCCATGCACCTAGAGCCCGTGCTCCGCCAGAAGAGAAGCCACCATAATGAGAAGCCTACGCACTGCAATGAAGAGTAGCCCCTGCTTGCCGCAACTAAAGAGAGCCCAAGCACAGCAACAAAGACCCAACACAGCCAAAAATAAATACATAAATATATTAAAAATATATATGTATATATATATCTCTAAACCTTGTGCGGAGATCTGAAAGTGTGATAAGAACTGAAAATAATTGCAACTTTCTTTTCTTTACCCTAATGCTCAGGACAGCTTTCAAGCTTTAAAGACAAACACTAAATTGCAGCATTCCTGAAATATGCTTGTATTCCTTCATTGACACTCCTTCTCTGCCTTCATCTTTGCAAAATGAAATTCCTTCTGAAACTCCTCACACTGACACTCATCTACCCCCTTCTCTTTTTACCTTCTCAGGGCATTTCCATACCTGGTAAACAGATTACACATGACTAAGACAACTAAAGCCCATAAATATCATCTCAAGACAAATTCTATTTAGAAACTTCTATTTGTGTATTAGCAAAACCTGAGAGGTAAGAATTCTGCCTACATCCCACATACTCACTCTGTGTTGCCCTCCGTTCATGCTGATCTCTTCCCCACCTCCACCTCAAACCCAGCTTAACACCCCCGTCACTGGGCCATATGCAGGGCCCTCCGGGGGGCAGCTGCCCTCAGACCCCCCAGGACCAGGCAGTACTCGGCTGTGCAGAACACATATGGCTTCTCAGACACACAGCAAGTCACAGCTGAAACGACTTCCCAAGAGAACCACTCCTGACATCCGTTTTTGCAACACCGCATGTCAAAAGGAAGAGTTTCGGGCTTCCCTGGTGGCGCAGTGGTTGAGAATCTGCCTGCTAATGCAGGGGACACGGGTTCGAGCCCTGGTCTGGGAGGATCCCACATGCCGTGGAGCAACTAGGCCCGTGAGCCACAACTACTGAGCCTGTGCATCTGGAGCCTGTGCTCCACAAGAGAGGCCGCAATAGTGAGAGGCCCGCGCACCGTGATGAAGAGTGGCCCCCACTTGCCACAACTAGAGATAGCCCTTGCTCAGAAATGAAGACCCAAAGCAGCAAAAATAAATTAATTAATTAATAAACTCCTATCCCCAAAATCTTCTTTTTTTCTTTTGCGGTACGCGGGCCTCTCACTGTTGTGGCCTCTCCCGTTGCGGAGCACAGGCTCCGGACACGCAGGCTCAGCAGCCATGGGCTCACGGGCCCAGCCGCTCCGCGCCATGCGGGATCTTCCCGGACCGGGGCACGAACCCGTGTCCCCTGCATCGGCAGGCGGACTCTCAACCACTGCGTCACCAGGGAAGCCCCCCAACATCTTCTTAAAAAAAAAAAGAAGAGTCTCTGCCAAGGAGCTTGACTGTCCATGTTAATGAGACTTTAGCAAATAATGGTCGGAAACATCTGATTAGGTTAAGGATAGAGAGATAAGACCAGGTCCAGGTTGAGAACTGAAAGGGAAACACCTGCAGTACCTCCTCTCCCCTCGGCACAGGGCTTTGCTCTTATTTCACAGAGAAAACAGAAGCACCCAGTAGAGAACCTCCAGTGCTCCCCCCACGCATCTAACCACCTCACTGCAGCTTCACAGCACCCTTGGCCTACCTCCCTGTCTGGGGACCGCTGACTTGGCCTTGGGGTACTGGATCCCAAAGACACCATGCCACCAGCGCTCGGCATCACCAGTCTTTCCCCTCCTGGACTGTCCCCAGGAGCACACTAAGGCACTCTACAGCACTGGTCAGAAACTTCCTCCTACTCCAGTTACCCAACCCCTCATTTCTGTTGCCTTTTATGGCAAAACTCCTTGGAAAAGCATCTGCATTTCTTCTCCCTACTTCTCCCTTGAGCCACTCCATCAGACTCTTGCCTCCACCACTCAAATTAACCACACTAACAACCACTGATCCTTATGTCTCCAAATCCAATGGCAGATCACACTGTCCTCTGCAACAGGCTTTCTTCCAATAGCTCCCTTGACCCCCTCCTCCCAGCTCTCCTCTCAGCGGCCTCCCTCCAGGTCTCCTTGGTTTGAGGCTCCTCTTCTCCAGCCCCTACCTGTCCAGGGCCCAGGGTCCAGCCCTGGGATCCTGTCGTGACTCTGAACACTACCTGCAGGCTAACATCAGATGCTGGCCCCAGCTCTCCCCTGAACTCCACTCCTACCTATTCCACTTGCATGTTTCATAGGCACCTCCATATGCCCCAAACCAAACTCATCTCCCACAACTGCCCCATCTCAGCACATGGCAGCTCCACTCTTCCACTGCTCAGAAGAGAACTGGTGAATCCTGTGACTCTCCTCGCTCTTTCTTACTAATCCATCAGCAAATCCTGTTGACACCTCCTTGGAAACAGATCCAGAATGCAACACTTCTCACCTCCACAGCTACCCCAGGCCCAAGACCCCATCATCTGTTGCCTGGATGACTTCTAGTGGGTCCCCCTGCTCCTGCTGCCCTTCCAGTCTGTCTTCATCCCAGCAATCAGAGTGACATGTCAATGACATACATCATACCCAGGCACTCCTCCACTCTAAAGCAGCCAGTGGCTTCCATTCAAATGTCCCCTTACGAGAAAGGTCTCCTGTATACACGCCTCAGCTGCTCCTTACTGGCCCTACTTTCCTCCTCAAGCCCTGAGCACCTGACACAGCACATACTTGTTCGCTTGTCACCTGCCTCTGCCACCAGAAGGTAAAGTCCACAAGACGTGACCCACACCCACTGCTGCAGCCTCAGCACTGTACATACATCAAACTTTGCTAAATGAACAGGTGAAAAAAAAGTGTTGAATAACCAAAAAGTATTGCTTAAAACGTTCTATTACCAACAGATGTGTTAACTGATCATGATGACAACTACATGCATGACAACTGGCTGAGAAGACATACTGTAATAGTTTTGGGGCAGGGACTTCCCCGGTGGTCCAGTGGGTAAGACTCCGTGCTCTGAATGCAGGGGGCCCAGGTTCCATCCCTGGTGGGGGAACTAGATCCCACATGCATGCCACGAATAGGAGTTCACATGCCACAACCAAGAAGCCTGCATGACACAACTAAAGGTCCTGTGTGCCACAATGAAGATTCAGCACAGCCAAAATAAATAAATAATAAGTTAATTAATTAACTAAAAAAAACTGGGGGTCAGAAAGGGAGGGAGGGTACATTCTTCTTGACCTAAGTTAACAGAGTTTTCTAAGTACTCCAACAAATAACACTAGCAATAATATTGGGGATGACCAAGATGCCACTGACTGAGTGCTCACTGTGTGCCTGGCTCTTTCATACACTGGACCCTCACCCCAATCTTATAAGGAAGATATTTTTATCCCCACATTAAAGAGGAAGAAACAAACTCATAGTTAAGCAACTCACCCCAAGCCACAAACCTGAAAACACTCACTTGAGACTCAGTTTCCATTCAAGCTTTCCCCTAAAATATCAAACAATACTAAGATGGGCACCAAGCCTAAACAACGGGTCTTTCTACTAACTGGACACCTCAGGCTGGGTTTCCTGGCATCACACTTCCCTGTGTCAGCAGCCTGTGTCCTCACTGACACTCCAGACCCTGGCCCTCAGTTCAGGAAGAGACAAATGACCTATCCACTCTCCATGTGGACACCCAAGTTCTGTGGCATCACGTCCGGGTGAAAAGCATTGACTTAATCTGTCAGTTTTCAAGATAATATTGCAGTTAAAATTTTCCCGTAGACTGCATTTTGGAAGGAAAAGTGCTCTAGTGGGAGGAGGAGGAGGATCATGAGTCTGGAAAGGCATCCTGTCTCCACTGCTGTCAGCAGAACCCTGAGATGACCCATCTTCTAAGCCTCTTTCCAAGGTTACCTCTGTGATACGTATCTTCTGGAGATTTTAATCTCTTGCATTTGAGCAATGTATGCTCAACATTACTGTAGAAGACAGACACTCCCTTGAGAAGGGAGAGTATATGCTGGCTGAAAGGAATTGGGAAACAAGCAGAGATACAGGACACAAATGTCACCAAAGAGGTGTGAAGTCCCAGTGTCCCGGGTCCAGGGCTGGAATGTGTCCCTGATAAGATAAACCACAACTGGGAAGAGAGGGACCAAGTTGGGGGCCCCATCTGAGGCACCATAACAAGGCCTGCCCCCCTGCTTGTCATGGTCCAGGCACAGACTATACTCTGGGGAGTGGGAGGAGAAGGGGGATGGAGAAAAGCAGACTTTAAGGACAAAAGCTAGCTCCGAGACAGTCATTCACCTTGGTCACCCGCCTTTCTGGGTTATGGTGAAGCCATCAGCAGCCCTGCATGAAGTTCCTTCTTTTGGATCAAGAAGGAACCAAGGGTGATGCCTGAGTTCTTCTGTATTTACAAACAAAGGTCATCGGCTGTGAAATCTCCCAGGCGGTCCACTGATCTCCGTTATCTGGCAGATCTGGCCTGTGAGTTGACAGTCAAAGGATAGTCTAGTTGTCTGAAACAGAGACGTATACATCTCATTACTGCCTCCTTAGGCCCAATTTAGACCGCTTATGCCTTTATTGCATATTGCCAAGAACTCCAAGATTACAGAAAAGAAAATGAAAGGCCCACAGAATCCCTCACTTGCCTCCTTGTACCAGACATACGCAAAGCAAAAACAGTATCCAGTCCCTCCTCTTATGGAGTACACAGTTGACATGTAAGTCAGATAAACATTTACCTTCAAAAATAACCCTTTAGGGATTCCCTGGTTGTGCAGTGGTTGAGAGTCCGCCTGCCGATGCAGGGGACACAGGTTCGTGCCCCGGTCCGGGAAGATCCCACATGCCGCGGAGCGGCTGGGCCCGTGAGCCATGGCCGCTGAGCCTGTGCGTCTGGAGCTTGTGCTCCGCAACGGGAGAGGCCACAACAGTGAGAAGCCTGCGTCCCAACTATACTTCAATTAAAGCACGCACACACACACACACACACACAGACTTCCCTGGTGGTCCAGTGGTTAAGAATCTGCCTTCCAATGCAGGGGACACGGGTTCAATCCCTGGTCAGGGAACTAAGATCCCACATGCCCTGGGGCAATTGAGCCCGCACACCACAACTACTGAGCCCACAAGCCGCAACTAGAGAGAAGCCCACATGCCCCAACTAAGACCCAAGGCAGCCAAATAAATAAATAAATAAAATTAAAAACACACACACAAACTGGTTTTGGTTTTGTTTTCCCTCCAAGGTTGTTGTTTTCATCTGAATTAGTTGCCAGCAACATTTAAAAAGTTAGAGATCACAGATGCAGGCTTACACCCAGCTACTCTTCAGGAAAGACTGGAAGATCTGGCTGTCCTGGAACCACATTCCTGCCGGGGAGCAACAGGAGAGACTGCAGTAGCTGCTGCCCCCTTCAGATAGAACACGTTCTCTCCATCCTGGCCTCCCAGAATAATAAACAAAAAAAGGTTTCCTTTGGGAAAAAATATTTTTTTATTTAGGAAAAAATCCACTTTAGTGTGTGTGTGTATGTGTGTGTGTGTGTGTGTGTGTGTGTGTATACTAGAGCAAGAAAAAAGGGGAAAAAAGTATGAGTATATAAAATAGGAAACAAGACTAGGGTACAGCCCCAGGTACAGAGGAAAAAGCTAGATATAAAAGATGATTTACTATAAACATATAAATCACCAAAACCGAACCCAGAAAGAGAGAGCAAATCTAAGAAACTACAATAGTTATCAAAGTGCTATATTCTAAAAAAAGGCACCACACTCAGGTAGTTTTACAGGTGAATTCTACCAAAATTTAAAGAAAGAGATCATTTCAAAAGTGTTTAAACTGGCTAAAGAAGAGAAAGAGAAAACTTTTAATAAAGCTATAGAAAACACTAAAACAACTTGGTAAAGACGGCATTGAACAAGAAAATTACAGACTAGTCTCAAATAATGGTGTAAAATATTAATAAATAGAATCTGTCTACACCATAAGAATTATCATTGGGCTTCCCTGGTGGCGCAGTGGTTGGGAGTCCGCCTGCCGATGCAGGGGACGCGGGTTCATGCCCCGGTCCAGGAAGATCCCACATGCCGCGGAGCGGCTGGGCCCGTGAGCCATGGCCGCTGAGCCTGCACGTCCGGAGCCTGTGCTCTGCAGTGGGAGAGGCCACAACAGTGAGAGGCCCACGTGCCGCAAAAAAAAAAAAAAAAAAAAAGTTATCATTGATGATTCAATAATGATGATTCAATAAGATAAAATGATGATTCAATATTATAAAATCTATTACTACAACTCAGCATACTAACAGGTCAAGAGACAAAATTTATATGATCATTTCACAGATGCTAAAACAGCATTTGATAAAATTCAACAACCATTTTTGACTTAAAAAATGACAAAACAGCAATACACCCCTTACTAAAATAACTAACGTGGCACAAACACTAAAAGAATTCTCTTCAAAGTCAGGATACCCAGTATCATCCCTATTATTCAACCTCGTTCTGGAAATACAATGTAACCAAAAAAGAGAAAGAAACAAAAGACATAAGAAAGTAGAAAACGAGACAAAATTCTTATTATTTGCAGCTGACATGATAGTATACCTGGAAAATTTGAGAACCAACTAGAAAAACTACTTGAAACTAAGATTATGTAAGTTGCTAGTTACAGAAGTAATAAATACAACCAGTTACAATATGTAATATAAGAAAATATTCTATTTTCAATAAGAACAGAAAGATAAAATAACTAGGAATAAACTTAAGAAATGTACAGGATTTTAAAACTAACTTAAAAAGACATTTCTGAGACAGGGAAATGTATATGTAGACTGGATATTAGATAATATTAAATTAATTACAGATTATAAATTGTTAATTTTGATACAATATAATAGCTTTGAGGTTAGATATATTTCAAAAAGTCCTTATTTGTTCATTATATACTGCGAAATATTTATGGATGAAATCATTTGCTTTAAAATAGCCTAGTCCCCCACCATACTAAAAATGGAGGGGAGGAGGAAGAGATGATTCAAGATTGGCAAAACATGGAAAACTATTGACTATTCATTATATTATATTATACTGTCTCCTCTACTTTTGTATATTTGAACACGTGCACAATAGAAGTTAAAAGAAATGTGCAGGAGGACCCAAACAAAGGCGGATCATTAAAGACGTAAATAATCCCAAAGATGTATAATGAGCTTAGAAAAACACACAAAAATTGCCACCTAACCATTAAGAAATGCAAATTAAAGTTACAAATCAGATGTCATTTTCATCAATCAAGTAGAAAAAGATCAAAATATCTGGTAATGTTCAATATTGGGGGGCAGGCAACTGACACTACTGGAGGGAGTGTCAGTACAACTTCTTGGGAGGGCACTTTGGCCTTTGCTTTCGAAGTCATAAACACACACCCCTGTGCTCAGCAATTCCAATTCTAGGAATCTATTCTAGATATTCATTCACCAAGTATTTTCTCCCACCTACTATGTGCCAGGCCCTGGAGACAGATGCTGAGAGAAAAATTGTCCCTGCTCTCAGAGGGCTTCCATTCTCGTGAAGGAGACTACCCACAAGGCAAGTCAAGTGTGCAGGCAATCAAACCGTCAGCTAAGGCAGCGGTCCCCAACCTTTCTGGCACCAGGCACCAGTTTCATGGAAGACAGTTTTTCCACAGAAGGGAGGGGGATGGTTTCAGGCAGTAATGTGAGTGATGTGGGGGGATGGTTCAGGCAGTAATGCGAGTAATGGGGAGTGATGGGGAGCGGAAGATGAAGCTTTGCCTGCTCTCCCGCTGCTCTGCTCACCTGCTGTGTGGCCTGGGGACCACAAGGGACCCCTGAGCTAAGGGATAAGTCTGATGAAGAAACAAGTAAACAGAATAGGGGGGTTGGGGGCAGCAGGAAGGCTATTTTGGATGCGCTGGTCTGGGAAGGCCTCTCTGAAGATGTGACAGTAAAGCAGAGACCTGGCTGAAGGAGAAGACACAGCAGGAGAACGTCCAGGAGAGCATTTCAGGCAATGGGGAAGGAAGCCATGGGCTGACACACAAATTTGGCCTTCCCGCCCTCTGTTTTTCTTTTTATTCCCGTAACAGCCTTTTGTTTATCCAAAGGATATGGCACCACTTGAATGTCTCTCTTAGTCTTCAACTCAAAAATAAAAATAATCAGATCCTTTTAATACAGTACATCTTTCAAGGAAGGTGCCAGGCCAGCACTGTTTCCCCAAACATTGTGCATCACAACTTGATTTCTTCAGAGGAGGAGTTCCCAACCTATCTAAGTGCTATGTCAAACTTGTTACTAAAAGTGCATTAAAGCCAATTGTGAGTTTTTAATGCAGATAAACCTTTCCAAAGAACAGATTCGTTTCACAAAAGATACTAACCATTGCTAGATAATTTTACACAAAAACAAAAATATTGTCAGTCCCTGAACTTCTGGCAGGACTGGGGACCAGTGACTTAGAGAAGTATATAGTTTAATTTCATGATCTTTCAGGCAATGCAGTTGATGTTTTTAGGGGCTATTTGGATAAATATTTTACACGGAAGTGGCCAGTGTCAATTAAGGGCATTCCAGTTGACCCCAAAATAAGTGACTCTGCTACAACACCTGAGAACATTACATACTAACTTCTTCAAACACCACTGAAACATCAAGACTTCAAAACTGCCATGAGTGATACATTCTACAAACAGCCAGCCTATGGGGAGAGACTTGCCCGCGTGAAATATGACCCTAACCCAACTGTGAGATTAATTTAACATAAACGCATTCATCTCCCCAAAGGGAGACCGAAAATAACCAGGTGACTTCCGCACGGGACGGAGATTCCCAAGGAGACGACTCCTGCGGACACATTCCACGTACCACCAGCCAGCTGCTGGAGAACGCCGGGCTTCCCCCCACCCCCTCGACAGCCGAGGATGCGGTGCACCCCGTGTCCCTGCACACGACCGACCCCTCAACGTTCCCCAAGGACGCGGTGCACCCCCTGCCCCTGGACACGGCCGACCCCTCAACCGTCCCCGAGGGGCCGGCACCTTCGAGCAGAGGGTGCCGCGGAGACTCAGGCACCGGTGAGCTGCCCACCCGGCGAGAGGGACGATGGGTCGGAGTCGGACGCAGAGCATGTCGGAGCGGAGTCGGCGCTCCCGGGCGTCCAGGAGCTCGCCACCCTCGTCGAGAGGCGCTCACCTGCCGGTCGCTAGAGGGGCCCCCCAGGCCCGCCCGGGAAGAAAGGGGACGCGGGGGCCAGAGGGGGACCCACGGGGGAGGCACCCGGGGACGCCCGGAGAGGGTCGGGGGGCACGCGGGGTGGAGGGCAAGTAGCTCCGGAGGGTTGTGGGTCCCGGCCCACCTCCGCCGCTCCTCACCTGCCCAGCGCCCGCTTCATGCCCGCGTCGGCGGCGCAGCGCGGCTCGGCCGGCCCGGGGCCCGCCAGGCACAGGTTCTGCTTCAGGCGGCAGTCGGCGTCCAGCGCCGCGGCGGCCGAGCCGACGGAGGACGAGCCCGAGGCGGCGTGGCGCTCATGCTCCAGGGAGACGGGCTCGGTCCGCTTCCTCATCCCGTGGCCAGCACCGCCGGCCTCACCCTCGCCCTGGGCCTCGCCGCTGGCCGCCGCTCAGGTAAGCAGCCGCTCAGGTGAGCCACCACCGCCGCCGCGGCTTGGAGCCCGCCGCCCTGACGTCCCTGCCGGCCGGGGTGGGGGCGGGGCCGGCGGCCTCCCGGCGCTGATTGGCCAGCGCTGAGTGGCTGTAGGCGGGTACGCTGGCCGGGGCCCCCTACCCGGCGCCCGGCGCGCCCAACATCCCCAGCGGCGATCGCAGCCATCTTGGACACGGGCAAACGAAGCCGCAAGGCGCGTCACCGTTCGGGCGCGGCTGACTGGCGGAGTAGCGCTGGGCAGGGGTCGGGCTAGGTTAGACCCGAACCCGCCTGGTGCCCACTGCAGCGGCCCGAAGGGTACTCCGCGCATATCCCCGGCTCTCTGACTACCCCCAACAGTGGAAACCCCCAAAAAGGTTTTATAAGAATTTACACAACAAAAAGAAGGTGACATGACAATTCTGTCCTAATAATGATTTATAACTATTTTCCCACAAGGACTTTTCTTTAAAAAATATGTGATCTGGTAGTTTTGTTTTTTAATTTGAAACAGAAATGTATAGATATTTCTTTTTTTTTTCTTTTGGGCCGAACGTTTGAAAACTGAGCTGCTTAAAAATTTTACTTTTTTAAAAAAACAGTATTAGATTTTAGATTTTTACAAAGCAGAACTAGCTGATGGGGGAAGAATCCATTTCACAAATTCCCACTTGTGAAACACAAATTAAGTTCTAATTCAACCCATCCTAAAAACAGAAAGGAAAGAGCAGTTTCACCTATTCAGTTTTATAGCTTTGGCTTTCTTTAATATGGCTTTTTTTTTTTTTAAACAAATGATCTACAACCAAGAGATTCGCTGATTTATTCCAAAGTAACTTGTAATTTCAACATTTGTGCCAGTGAAAACTATTGGCAACTGATAATTTAAGATCAATTAGAAACGTCTTTAGAAATTCAATAGCTCCTTTTATTAGCTTTGTAATGATACTTAGAAATTGCAAAAGAATTTCACTGACCATATTACTAAATATCACAAGCAGCATTCATATTTGTCCAAATATACTTTTGGTGAATTCTTTAAAGTAATGTAGAAGCACATACTGGAGACTGGGAATCCAGAAAATAAAGTGTAAAACATTTTTTTACTCTATCACTCACTAAATCCTTTCCAATCAATAGAAAAACAAAAAAGCTAGGAAGGGAGGGCTGGAAAGAAGAGAGTAAGGGGTACTGAGTCTTTCTTGCTGGTATTAGGCCTTGCTCCAGTCCTCAACTCTTGGTCCACGCTCACTCTATAAGTAATCTTATCCAGGCTCTAATCTTATCCAGGTCACCCTACAATGGGGACACCTACATTTGTATCTCCAGTCCACACCTCTTCCTTGAACTCCAGGCTCCTCTATCCAGTGGTCTACTCATCCACTCTGACATCCAACAGGCACCAAAAATCATGTTCAAAGCTGAGCTCTCAGCTCTTCTCCCACCCCAGCTCCATCCATAACCTTCCCCACCTCCAGAATGCTAAGTCCATCCTTACAGTTCCTCAGGCCAAAACCTTTGAGTCATCCTTGATTCCTCCCTTCTCATGACACAGCAGGTCTATCACCAAGCCTGGTCAGCTCTCCTTTCAAAATCTATCCAGGATCAACCACTTCTCACCACCTCCACCATGGGCCAAAGTGCCATAATCCCTCACTTGGATTCTTATAATAGCCTGAATGGTCTCCTGCCTCACTTCTGTCTACTTAATCCAGTGGCCACAAAGGTCTTTTTAAAAACCCTAGATCCAGTTCTGTCACTTATTTGCTCAAAACACTTCAATGGCTCCCCACCTCATGGAAAATAAAACCGAAAGCTTATGAAATGGGCCAACGGGCCCTACTTGACTTGGCCTCAGCCTCCAACCCTCACTCTGTTCTCAGCCACCAGCCTCTCTCTAGCTCACCCTGCTCCAGCATCACTGCCTCCTTGCTGAGGCAGGGGCCCCAGGGTGTGTGTGGCATGTACATGAGTCATCATATCCACATGGCTAACTCCCTTCCACTTTAGGTCTGTGCCTTCTCTGAACACTAACTCAAAACCCTCAGGCCCTCTCACTGTCACAGTTCACCTTCCCTGACTTACACTCTTTTTTTTTTTAATTTTTATTGGAGTATAGTTGCTTTACACCGTTGTGTTAGTTTCTGCTGTACAGCAAGATGAATCAGTTAGAGGTATACATATATCCACTCTTTTTTAGATTTCCTTCCCATTTAGGTCACCACAGATCATTGAGCAGAGTTCCCCATGCTAAACAGGTTCTCATTAGTTATCTATTTTATACATATATGCCCTGACTATTTTATACGTATATGCCCTGACTTATACTCTTCTTAGCACTTTTCACCAATATATTTGTCATCAGTATATCTGTATCTGCGTATTGCTGTTTCCCACACTAGAACTTAGACTCTGACAGCAGGGACTTTGCTGCTTTATCTTCAGTGTCTAGAACAATGCTGAATATGCACTTCATAAATATTTGCTGAAGGAATAATGAATCATCACAAACCCCCAGAAGTGGGTACTACTGCCCCCACTGTATAGGTAAGGAAGTGAGTCTCAGGCCTGAGGTCTGAAATTGAAAAGGTTTATGGCAAAGGAAGGTTGTGGATACTGGTGTTCCTTGGATTACACTATAGAATTGTGTATTTGATAAAAACACTTAGCTAAATTATCCATTACTGTAGAGCTGGGAAGGAAACGTAAGGATAAGATTCAGAGGCTTTGTAGGCCATTCCCAGGCTCATTTCTCAGACCACACATCTACTGTATCTATACTTGCAAAAGAGGAACAAAGTTTCTAGAGTTAGATAGAATGGATCCAAGTAACGTTGTTTGTTTATTTTATTTATTTATTGGCCGTTTGGCATGTGGGATCTTAGTTCCGGACCAGAGATGGAACCAGCGCCCCCTGCAGTGGAAACGTGGATCCTTAACCACTGGACTTCCAGAGAAGTCCAAAGTAACACTGTTTAAAACAAACAAACAAAAAATAGCCACCAGGGAATTCCCTGGTGGTCCAGTGGTTAGGACTCTGCGCACTTCCACTGCAGGGGGCATGGGTTTGAGAACTAAGACCCCGCATGTCACATCGCGGGGCCAAAAAAAAAAAAAAAAGCCAAATAAAACGAATTGTTTCCATAGCAGTAATTCCCACGTTTGATTCTATATGGTTATGAAAATTTCCGTAATCATCTCGGCGGGAGTATGGCTATGTGTATTCATGTTAATCTAGGGCAATCCCCAACAACCACCTTGTGAGTTATTGTACACATGTTTTTAAATGGCTGATTTAATATCAAATGTAGTACGGTGGAGTTGAAGGCTTAAATACAGGGTCTGTCACTTTACGAACTGTGACCTTGGGCAAGTTCTCTAACTTCTGTTTTCTAATCAGTACCAAGAGTCAATAACCACTTTAAGGATAATCGTGAGAATTACGTGAAGTATGTCACAGTCCCTAGCACACAAGAGATACCCAATAAAAGTTGTTTTCCCTTTACCATCACACAAACAAACCCACACTGCAAAACCGAACAGACGCAACGCTGGGTGCTAACATCACTGCACACCTTTGCCGGGCCTGCCTTCTAGACCGCATCGTGCGCGCCCCCGTTAACCTAAACGAGAATGAATGAATCCAACGGAAAAGGGGACGTACGTCCATCCCGAGCTGTGCTGCGCGGGAGCTGTCCTGCGGCTCAGCCTGAGGTCAGACCAAGGCCTGGATAGGAGGGCTGGGCTTAAGCCACACCAAGGTCCGCAAACGCCCAGGTGTGGGGCTTCCTGTGGCACTGCGGCTGCAGAGCGGAGGCAACTGTCCCCTGGCCGCCGCCGTAGCCTGGAGGCCGGCAGTGCGCTCCTATTGGTTGCGCGTTTGGGCGCCAAAGCGGGGCGGAGGCGGGGTCGGCCCAGCGCGTCGCGGACCTGTAGGAGCTGAAGACGTAGGGCCTGGTTAGGCGGCCGTTTGCCTGAGAGCCGGTTGTCTGTAAGGGCCGGCGCGTCCACCATGTTCTGCGAGAGGGCCATGGAGCTGGTCCGCGAGCTGCACCGCGCGGCCGAGGGAAGGCTGCCGGCCTTCAACGTGAGGGCGGCGGGCGGGCGGGCGCCTCCCAGGGGTGGCTTTTCTGGGGACTGCGCAGCCAGGACGGGACGGCGGGTGTGTCCGTGGTTCTCCGCGGTGGATGTGGCCGGGTTGGTTAATGCGGCTTCCCGCGCGCGGTCTGGACGGTCGGCGTCTCGCCCCGGTGACGCGCCGGAGAGGCCCGGAGACGGGTGCTGGAGCGCAGGTGTGAGTTGCCCTGGGGAGGTGTGGACCGGGCTAGCGGGGCGTTAGGGCCGCGCCTGGGAGGATGCGGTGAGCGCAGCCCCGCCGGGGAGCCGGCGGTGCGGACACCCTCTCCCCGCCGGCGAAGGGCGACCGGCGCGGGGTGCGCGGGCCGCAAGGGGGCTCCGGGGCCGGGAGGTTTGCTGTTCACTCACAAGGCATTTCAGGGCAGCGATGGGGTAACTCTTCGTGTTTTGAAGATAACTGTGGCGGCACTTTGGGGAATGGATCGAAGAGAAGAAACAATGGCTTTGGGTGGTTACAGTAGACCACACGAAAGCTGTGTATGGTCCGAACGGCCCTGTCAGCGGGTGCTGAAAGCCGTGTCCTGAGGCAGCGGGACTTGTAGCTACGAGGACAGGGCTGGAGATGGGATGGATAGTGGGAGAGGAGAGGGGACGGCATCTCGGGAGGCTTCTGTCTCTGGTAGCGGAATAAACATCGGAAGTCAGCAGGAGGAGTGTTTGGGGAAGGTGAGTTTTGTTTTGAACATTAAAGAGCAGTTAGTTTGACACTTAGGTCATTTAACGTATGGGGAAACTGAGCCGCGGAAATTATGGATCCAGTTAAGCAACTTGCCTGAACTTGCAGCATATTGGAGCCAGAGCCTCAATCTGAATACAGGTTTCCTAGAGTCCAGTCTGTTGTTCTTGCAACTTCAGACAGTTACTTCATCTAAAAAGTTAGGAGACCACAGTGGGAGGTTCAGTAGAGACGCTGGAATGCAGAGGCGTGGAGGCTGTCAAATGTGGCCCCGCTGGGGTCGGAAGACTAGGTCCTTTGGGGGTCGTGGTACATAGGAGGAAACCAGCCCAAGGGCTCAGAGACTGCCCACGGTGCTGGCTATTCAGACCCTTAGTCCAGCTCTCTTTTCACTCACATTTTAGGATAAGTGTTGGTTTCCGCACTTCGCGGTGGGGGGCTCAGGGGCGGACTTAGAAGTTGTAAAATCACTCGCTTTTCTGGGTCTTAGTTGGCGGAGGTGCACCTTTTCTTGCAGTCGTGCCTGCCTTCGAGGCCGGCCACTGGCACAGCTGAGCTGAGACCAAGAATTGATCTGATTGACCCCACACACTCTTGACCACACAGACTTTCAAGAATTATTCCTCCCAGGCAGATGATGGCTGGTTTAGAGCAGGGACTCTGCCTTGTTCATTCCATAATCCCTCATGGTTAGGTGCTGTGTTCAGCCAATTGGAATGATTATGCACTTTCTACATGCAGAACTGGTAATCGTTTAAGTGAGTTTTTAGAAAAATTACTTTAGGTATCTTTAAAAAATTATTTCACACTTGTCTTTTGTATACCTGCTGATCTACTAATTGTGCAAGAGTTTCAACTATTCCTTAAAATAATATTTGTAATAAATGGAATATTTAACTGAATTCTAATAAATCAGACTTTTCTATGATCTCTTTTTAACCAGCTGATGAAAGAAAAGGTAGAAATCATGCTTTCATTTTTCATCAAG
Organism: Lipotes vexillifer; assembly: GCF_000442215.2. NCBI lineage: Eukaryota > Metazoa > Chordata > Mammalia > Artiodactyla > Lipotidae > Lipotes > Lipotes vexillifer. Next base: position 1,188,371 of record NW_006778108.1, on the reverse strand, counting down.
AGTCATTTCTTATATTCGAGCAGGGTTAAGTAAAGTGTAATTCTGTAATTATACCAGTAGTGCCAAAGCACTTTTGCTAATGCATATATTTTGGCTCTAAAAGTAGATGGGTTACTTATCTTTGTTTTGTTTTGGGTGGGGTTTTTTTGGTTGTTGTTATAGCATTAGTGGTTTTTTCCTCCTTTTTAAAAAATTTTCAATTGAAGTATAGTTGGTTTACAATGTTTCAGGTGTAGAGGTTGCTTGTTGACAGACTTATTGTGTGACATTTATGAATTTTATAATTCTAATGTTTTTATCCTTCCAAGGGAAAATTTTGTGTGTGTGTATGTTTTATATCTTTATTGGATTGTAATTGCTTTACAGTGTTGTGTTAGTTTCTGCTGTACAACAAAATGTATCAGCTATATGTTTACATATATCCTCATATCTCCTCCCTCTTGAGCCTCCCTCCCACCCTCCCCATCCCACCCCTCTAGGTCATCACAAAGCACTGAGCTGATCTCCCTGTGCTATACTGCACCTTCCCACTAGGTATCTATTTTATACATGGTAGTGTATATATGTCAGTGCTACTCTCTCAATTTGTCTCACCCTCCCCTTCCCCCCTGTGTCCACAAGTCCGTTCTCTATGTATGCATCTCTATTCCTGCCACTAGGTTCATCAGTACCATTTTTCTAGATTCCATATATATGCGTTAAAATACAGTATTTGTTTTTTTCTTTCTTACTTCACTCTGTATGACAGACTCTAGGTCTGTCCACATCCTTACAAATGACTCAATTTCGTTCCTTTTTATGGCTGAGTAATATTCCATTGTATTTATGTACCACATCTTCTTTACCCATTCATCAGTTGATGGACATTTAGGTTGCTTCCATGTCCTGGCTGTTGTAAATAGTGCTGCAATGAACATTGGGGTGCATGCATCTTTTTGAATTATGGTTTTCTCCGTGTATATGCTCAGTAGTCGGATTGCTGGGTCGTATGGTAGTTCTATTTTCAGTTTTTTAACGAACCTCCATACTGTTCTCCGTAGTGGCTGTATTGATTTACATTCCCCTCAACAATGCAGGAGGGTTCCCTTTTCTCCACACCCTCTCCGGCATTGATTATAGTTTTTTGATGATGGCCATTCTGACTGGTGTGAGGTGATACCTCATTGTGGTTTTGATTTGCTTGTCTCTAATGATTTGCCTAATGATTTCTCTAATGATTTGCTCAAGTAGAAAAACTCTTTTGACCTTTCTATTTTCTATTCTAGCAGTGGGTTTTTTTTTTGGTAGTAACCTTTTAAGATCATTTTCCAGTAAATAATAAATTATGTACTTTTGTCATGCATTATTGCTTCTATAGGGCTATTGATTTTTTTTGTCATTAGTTTTATCGAGGTATAATTTATATACAACAAAATGCACATTTTAATAGACATTTGAATTTTGACAAATGTATACAATCCTTATAACCAGCAACCCAGTCAAGATTTCTGTCACCCCAAGGATTCCCTTTTCTCTTTTGTAGCTACTAGCTACCTCCCATCTGCAGCCTTAGGCAACCATGGATTTTCTTTCTGTGCTACAGATTATATCTGTCTTTTTAAATGTATTTATGGAGTCAGCATGCTCGGAGTTGCAAACTTTTCTGGACGGGGCCAGTTAGAAGCATACAGTGTGTACTCCTTTCTGTCTGACTTCTTTTCTCAGTACAGTATATTCAAGATTATCTTGGGCTTCCGTGGTGGCACAGTGGTTGAGAGTCCGCCTGCCGATGCAGGGAACACGGGTTCGTGCCCCGATCCGGGAAGATCCCACATGCCGCAGAGCAGCTCGGCCCGTGAGCCATGGCCGCTGAGCCTGCGCGTCCGGAGCCTGTGCTCCGCAAGGGGAGAGGCCACAACAGTGGGAGGCCCACATACCGCAAAAAAAAAAAAAAAAAGATTATCCTTAATCAGTATGTTAATTGCGTATTTTGTGTTAGTAATTCATTCCTTTTTATTTTTTTAAATTATGGTAAAATATATATAACTTAAAATTTGCCATTTTTAAGTGTACACTTCAATGGCATTAATTATATTCACATTGTTGTGCAACCATCACTCTTATTTCCAAAACTTCATAACCCCAAACAAACTCTATAACCTTTAAGCAATAACTCCCCACTCCTCTTTCCCCTCAGCTCCTGGTAACCTCTAATCTACTTTGTCTCTGTGAATTTGCCTATTTCAGATAAGTGGAATCATACAATATTTGTCCTTCTGTGTCTGGCTTATTTCACTAAGCATAATGTTTTCAAGGTTCATCCATGTTGTTGCATGTATCAGTACTTCATTTCTTATTTTGGCTGAATAATATTACATTGAATGGATATACAGTATTTGGTTTATCTGTTCATCAGTTGGACATTTGGGTTGTTTCCATTTTTTGGCTGTTATGAATAATGCTGCTCTGAACATTTGTGTACAAGTTTCTGTATGAACATAGGTTTTCAGTTCTCTTGAGTATATACCTGGGAGTGGAATTGCTGGTTAATATGGTAATTCTGTGTTTAACTTTTTGTGGACTCATCAGACTGTTTTCTGCAGGGCTGTACCATTTTACATTCCTACCTGCATTGTACAAGGGTTCCAATTTCTCCCCATCCTCTCCAACACTTGTTATCATGGCCATCCTAGTAGGTGTGGAAGGACTATTGGTTTTTTTTTTTTGGCTATGTTAGGTCTTCGTTGCTGTGCGTGGGCTTTCTCTAGTTGTGACGAGCAGGGGCTACCCTTTGTTGTGGTGCATGGATTTCTCATTGCAGTGGCTTCTCTTGTTGCAGAGCACAGGCTCTAGGCGCGAGGGCTTCAGTAGTTGTGGCACATGGGCTCAGTAGTTGTGGCTCGCAGGCTCTAGAGTGCAGGCTCAGTAGTTGTGGCACACGGGCTTAGTTGCTCTGCGGCATGTGGGATCTTCCCGGACCAGGGCTTGAACCCGTGTCCCCTGCATTGGCAGGCAGATTCTTAACCACTGCACCACCAGGCAAGTCCTGTACTATTGGTTTTTGATAACATACATAAATCAAAGATAAACAGAGATAAAATATTGCTACAAACTTGGTGGGGGAATTAATGAGTGTAATTTTATATCTTCTAGGAGGATGGACTCAGGCAAGTTCTGGAGGAGATGAAAGCTTTATATGAACAAAACCAATCTGATGTGTAAGTTGATAAGATTGATATTTTAAAACAATTTAAGAAATATGATATTGAAATCAGATAATCTTAACAGTTTTAATTTTTAAATTTCTTTTATTATTTTAAAATTAATTTATTATTTATTTATTTATTTTTGGCTGCGTTGGGTCTTCATTGCTGTACGCGGGCTTTCTCTAGTTGCGGCGAGCGGGAGCTGCTCTTCATTGTGGTGCATGGGCTTCTCATTGAGGTTGCTTATCTTGTTGCAGAGCACAGGCTCTAGGCGCGCAGGCTTCAATAGTTGCGGCTTGCGGGCTTTAGAGTGCAGGCTTAGTAGTTGTGGCGCACAGGCTTAGTTGCTCTGCGGCATGTGGGATCTTCCTGGACCAGGGATTGAACCCATGTACCCTGCATTGGCAGGCGGATTCCTAACCACTGCGCCACCGGGGAAGTCCCAACATTAGATTTTAGATATGATTTGGTTTTTCTAATTCTCTGTGAGCCTGATCATACCCTAACTATACAGAACTAGAGGGATTTGTGTTAATCACTGCTATGTCCATGGGGATTCAAACAGTGCTTGGCACATGGTAGATGTTCAATAAATATTTGTTGTTTGACTGATGTGACTTGAAAGGAATCGGGGTCGACCTCAAAGAGATGAGACAGGAGTAAGTAACAACCTTAATAAGTGAAATGTATTGTTTCTACTGCTTGTTTTCATCAGTAGAAGACTTAGTGGGTTAAAAGGAGAACAGGCAGTTTGTAAACTTAGCAGGAGCAGCAGTGACTTATAATATCTTGAATGGAGTTCACTGAGAACTAGTGCTACAGAAGGCTTGGTAGGTGAGAGGGTTCTTGAGTTACAGACTATTTAGAGCCAAGCATGGTAGTTGGCCCAGTGGAGAATTTGGGCTGAATGACCAACTTCATAGGGTCCTGTGATTTGGTGAAGAGTAGGACACAGAGTACTAACTGCTGGATCAAAGGCGAAGTATTCAGATCTCAACCTGTCTGCAACATGAGGTTTTATGTTTGGCCTTGTTAGAGAGTGTTTTCATCAGTTAGTTGGACATAGAAATCAGTACTATGCTGTTAAGATTTGTGGAGTACACAGAACAGTAGGCACATTTTGCAGTTACTGTATTTAAGGATAGAAACAGATGGAACAAGGAACTGAACTGCAACGGGTCTGCAGTAAATGTAAGGGAAATGTAAAGTCCTGAACTGTTCATTTGTTCATTCAGTAGATATGTCCTAAACAATTATGAGCTGATAAATGGCTCTGGTATTTCAATTGTGAACAACATAATCAAGATTTTTGCCCCCATGACCTCACAGTGTAAGGCAGAAGGCAGATATTAAATACAGATACACCAAGTTGGAATACATGCTATGAAGGAAAACAGCAGCACTAGGAGAGAATAATGAATTGAAAATATTAGTAGATTGAGGAATCAGGGAAGTTCTCTCCAAGGAAGAGACATTTCAGCTGGGGCCTGAAGGAGAAGCAGGTTTTAGCGAGGCAGTAATTGGGGCAGAGAGCATTCTAGGTGGAGGAAACAGCATATGCAAAGACCCTGAGTCATGAAAGAGGGTGGGATGCTCAGGGAACTGATCATTAAAGAAAGCCAGTGTGGCTGAAACTTAGTGAGCAGGCAAAGGGTGACACCAGGTGAGATTTTTAAGCATGTGGGGCAGGGGGAGGCATGTTTGTGTTTTAAAAGACCACCCTGGCTGCTGCTGTGGTTAGTAGATGGAGGGGCTGAGAGGATAGGGAGGCATGCTGGTCATGCAGGTGGCAGGAGAGGTAAGCCAGACTAGGGAGAAAGTGAACAGTTTATAGACATATTTAGGAGGTGGCCTAACAGGCCTTGGTCCAGTAAGAGGATGATTTTCCTATATTCATACCATCTGGAAATTCATGATCCAAAATTCTGTGCCCTATCCTCCTAGTTTGGTTCTTGGGGGTCAGTCACTATTACCAGTTTCTGGTTAAAATTATTTCTCAGAAGAAATCTATTCCTATTTAATTACTCATGTGTAAATGTGAGTTTTTTAAGGAAGTTCTTATGTACCTAATAAAATACTCTGATGTTAGGTTGGCTGTATTTTATTTGTGCTATTTCTTTATAATACAGAGCACATTGTAAACAATGTGGAGAATAGGGAATTCCCTGGTTGTCCAGTGGTTAGGACTCTGTGTTTCCACTGCAGGGGGCATGGGTTCGATTCCTGGTTGGGGAACTCAGATCCTGCAAGCCTCTTGGTGTGGCCAAAAACAAAAAAACAACAACAAAAAAATGTGGAGAATAAATCTAACGTTTGTAGAGTGGCAGAAGTGTATAGAACAATCTAGAAGACATGGTAAAATGGGACATATATTTTACCTCTATTTTCAGGGCCTGGCGCAGGCACGTATATTTTGTATTTGTTTCCTTTTAAAACTCCAGAGTAGATTCTAATTCATTCTGTATACCTGGCTTTGTTTTGTTTTGTTTCCAGTTTTTTTTTATTATGGTAAAATACACATCACATAAAGTTTACTATCTTAACTTTTTTTTTTTTTTTTTTTTTGGCCACACTGTGGGGCATGTGGGATCCTAGTTCCCTGCCCCCTGCCCTGCAGTGGAAGTGTGGAGTCCCAATTACTGGACCACCAGAAAAGTCCCCTGTCTTAACCATTTTTAAGCATACAGTTCAGTGTATTCAGTACATTCATAATGTCATATAGCCATCACCATCATCTCCAGAATTCTTCATCTTGTAAAACTGAAACACCATACCCATTAAACAATTGTACATTTGGTTTTATTTTATTTTATTTATTTATTTTTTGGCTGTGCCACGAGGCTTGTGGGATCTTAGTTCCCTGACCAGGGATTGAACCCGTGCCCTCAGCAGTGAAAGTGCAGAGTCCTAACCACTGGACCACCAGGGAATTCCCAAACATCTGGTTTTAAAGTGCAATACTCGTCTAATATCCAAGGAGATATATATTTTATAGGGTAAAACCAAAATTTTCTCCCTCTCTGTGTGAAGGACCCTAAAGTACAGAACATGCACATAGTTGAAGATCAATAAATATTTGTTGGATGAGTGGAGGACCATCTGACTCCAGAATTCTTAGCTCACTTTATTAGAATGAGGATTTGGAAGTACCACAAAAAGAGGACTCCAAAGGATCAGAACATGATGTGAGGCCATAATCTTATGCACCGTGATACTCGATCTGTCGCTTATCCCACCATGAAAAAGTGATTGCAAAAAGTGAGGAAACACAATATTTGTCTTTTGGAGACAATGGAGATTAATCAGTGTGCAAAATGCAAAGTGCCACATGGCTAAACAAAACACTGAGAATGTGATCCTAGGCAATTTAGTTAGCTTTTGGCTTTTTAAATCTTTTAACATGTTAGCAAAAGCTCTGATGTGGAGGCAGGTACTATTTGGGTAGGTTAACTGCTAACATAAATGGATAAAAACAAGCATGGAGTCAGTTGTTAGTTGGCTTGGAAAATTCGACATATACTGAAATAGACATTCTTTTCCTCCTTAAATGTTTTACCAGGAATGAAGCGAAGTCAGGTGGACGAAGTGATTTGATACCAACCATCAAGTTTCGACACTGTTCTTTGTTAAGAAATCAGCGCTGCACTGTAGCATACCTGTGAGCTTCTCTGTGTTTGCTGGGGTGGCAGGGAGCAGTGGAGGGTTCCCATGTGGTTTCCTAATTAAACATTTTATATGGATAACAGGAATTCTTAGATTTGTCTTTTATAAGCATTCTAAATTCTTCTTTTTTTTCTATTTAAACATTTTTTTATAATGAAAAATTGCAGTATTCATAAAATTAGGGAATAATATTACAAACCCCCATGGAGCCATCATATAGGCTTAACAATTCTTAACATTTTGCCATAATTGCTTCATCTTGTTTTATTTGTCTATGCTAAAACATTGTAGAACATTGGGCATTTTACCGCTGAATACCTTAGTATGCATCTTTAAGAAATAAGGACCTTTTGGACCTTTTCTTACATGACCACTATGATTCTCATACCTAGAGGAATGAACCCGACTTCACAGCATCCATCCATCCTGTATTCCTATTCTCCCTGTTGTCCCAAAGATGTCCTCTTACAATGGTTTGTTTGCCTCAGGAACCAAATAAAAGTCCACATGTTAAATTTTGGTGCTTGAGTCTGGAGTCTCTCTTGATCAAAACAACTTCTGATATCCCTCTGTTATGCCATCTAATACCTTATTAATGTCCTAGGTATGACCGATTGCTTCGGATTAGAGCACTCAGGTGGGAATGTGGCAGTGTCTTGCCAAGTGCTTTACGATTTCACATGTCTGCTGAAGAAGTAAGTCAGCATTGTTGTTCAAATTTGTGAATTTGGAAAATCACTGAGGTTATGGCAGTGTTCTGTAATAGTATTTATAGTATTTCTCATTTTTTGTTTTAACATTTGTTTTTGAGTAATTTTTGGTCTGTAATATATACTGTGATGAGAATGGTAGGAGTAATTCTAAATGCTATATGGAAAACTACTATTACTTAACAAAATAAAGGGTCCCATTATGTTACTTGTTAGTGATCCATCAGTAGGATGAAAAACCTGGCATTATTATTGGGAGATTTTCCATAACATATGTGGGTATACATAATTTGCTTATCAATGTGAATACTTGAATTCTTGATTTATCCAGTCATTAAGGGACAATATTTAAGGACACAGGATTGGAGCCAAGCAAACCTGTGTACAAACCTTGGCTCTGCCACTGTCAGATCTTGGGCAAGTGACTCGACCTCTCCCTGTGCCTAAATTCCCTCATTTACAAAGTGAGGGTCATACTGCCCGCGGTGTTGCAGTGACTTCGGGCACTACCTAAAGTTAGACCAGACTTCATAGCTTAAGACTGCTCTCACTTCAGATACCAGCCGTAAAGTTTGAGGTTCCCAAGGCCACCCTCCCTTCTGACCAACTGGCTACAAATTCAGAGGTTCCCACCATCCCCTCAGGTTTGGGGCTTTTAGCCTCCTGATATTAGTCCAACTTGGAGAGAAGAGAGGGGAGCTAGAAGTAGAGCTCAGTCACCTGTGATTCAATCAACCATGATTTGATCAATCGATCAAGCCTATGCAATGGTACCCCAGAGCTGTGTGAGCTTCCCTGTTTGACAGTACTTTGTGTGTGTTGTTACATATCAGTGTGCCAGGAGGGTGGTGTTTCCTGATTCCTCAGGGAGAGGATACTCAAAGCTTCACATTTGGAACTCCCAGACCTCATCCTGGATGTCTCTTCCTTTGGCTGGTTCTGATTTGTATCTGCAATAAAACTGTGATTGTCAGTGTAGTGCTTTCCTGGGTTCTGTGAGTCATTCTGGCAATTTATTTAACCTGAGGGAGGGGTGTGTGTATGTATGCGCACACACACTTTACTAATGCAGGTTACGTGTATAGTCTTTTAGAAGTTATCTTGTTTTACCTTTCACAAAGAGATTTACAGTACTGGAATAGATTTTTGTGAATAATGTAAGAGCCTAGTTGCATTTTGAATATGGATATTGAGGTGGCATCATTTATTGAAAAGGTTCTCTTTTCCCCTTGCTCTGTGCACAGTGCCTCTTGTCATAAATTGAATGTCAATATATTTGTGGATTTTGGATGGGGGACTTTCTCTTCTTTCTTAGTTTATTTGTCCTTGTACCAATTTAATATTGTTTAAATTATTGGAATTTTATAGTCTTGAGTAAGTGTTCCCATCTTGTTCTTCTTTTTCAATGTCTTCACTGCTTTTGGCCTTCTGCATTTACTTGCAAATTTTGGACTCAATTTATCAAGTTCCATTTTTTAAAAAATTGGGGTTTTGATTGAGATTGAATCGGATCTGTAGATCAGTTGACGTTATTACAATACTGAATCACCCAATCCTTGAAAGTGGTATATCCTTCCACATATTTTGCTTTTCTTTAATTTATCTCAACAATTAAAAAAAAAAAAGATTTACTGAGGTATAATTTACATCCCCTAAAGTTTATCCTTTTAAAGTATACAATTCAGTGTATTTAGGATATTTACAGTTGTGCATCCATCACCACCATCTTATCCAGAACATATTCTGTCCCCTCTTCCCAGGCCCTAGAGACCACTACTCTACTTTCTTCATGGATTGGCCTAGTATGGATTTTTCATATGAGTGGAATTGTACAATATGTGGCCTTTTGTGTTTTTCACTCAGCATGTTTTCAAGGTTCATCCATGTGGTAACACATATAAGAGCTCCACTCTGATTTACGACTGAATAAACCCGTTGTAGGGATGTACACATCTTATCCATTCATCAGTTGATGGACATTTGGGTGTTTTTCTCAACAGCATTTTATAGCTTTCAGAAAACCTGTCAATACAGAGTTTGAAGTTTGAAGAGATCATAATTCTGAAATGGTGTATTTTTCATGGTTTGGTTTCTGGTGGAAAGCTCATTAGGTCTGTGATTAAGTATGCTGGGATGCAAGTTCTGTGAGAACAGAGATGTTTGTTCACTTTGTTAAATGATCCTAAGTACCTGGACCAGTGCCTGGTTCATAACAGGCAGTCACTAATATTTGTAGTTTGAATGAATGGTCGTAGTAATGATCCATGTGGGGATGTGTGCTGTTTTTGAAAGGATTAGTATATAATTTCTGCAAGTTTGTTTTCTTACAGCTTTGTCAAATGGCCATCTTTATGTTTGTAGATGGAATGGTTCAATCATTACAAAAAGTCCCTTGCTACCTACATGAGGTCGTTGGGAGGAGATGAAGGTTTGGACATCACACAGGATATGAAACCTCCAAAAAGCCTATACATAGAAGTAAGTATACCTTTTTAAAGTGGATTTTTCTTTAATGCATAGACTGTGATGACTTTTATCTAAGGGGTGATGTGGCACATATATACAGTGGAATATTACTCAGCCATAAAAAAAACCGAAATTGAGTTACTCGTAGAGAGGTGGATGGACCTAGAGTCTGTCATACAAAGTGAAGTAAGTCAGAAAGAGAAAAACAAATACCGTATGCTATCACATATATATGGAATCTAAAAAAAAAGGTTCTGAAGAACCTAGGGGCAGGACAGGAATAAAGATGCAGACATAGAGGATGGACTTGAGGACACGGGGAGGGGGAAGGGTAAGCTGGGACGAAGTGAGAGAGTGGCATGGACATATATACACTACCAAATGTAAAATAGCTAGCTAGTGGGAAGCAGCCACATAGCACAGGGAGATCAGCTCGGTTCTCTGTGACCACCTAGAGGGGGGGGATAGGGAGGGTGGGAGGGAGACGCAGGAGGGAGGAGATATGGGGATATATGTATATGTATAGCTGATTCACTTTGTTATAAAGCAGAAACAAACACACCATTGTAAAGCAATTATACTCCAATAAAGATGTTAAAAAAAAGGGGGGGGGGTGCTTCCCTGGTGGCGCAGTGGTTGAGAGTCTGCCTGCCAATTCAGGGGACACGGGTTCATGCCCCGGTCCGGGAAGATCCCACATGCCGCGGAGCGGCTAGGCCCGTGAGCCATGACCGCTGAGCCTGCGCGCCCGGAGCCTGTGCTGCGCAAGGGGAGAGGCCACAACAGTGAGAGGCCCGCGTACCACAAAAAAAAAAAAAAGAAAAGGGGTATATGAATATATATTAGTTTATACAGGCATACCTTGGAGATATCATGGGTTTGGTTTAAGACCCACAATAAAGTGCATATTGAATAAAGTGAGTCACGAAATGTTTTGGTTTCCCAGTACATATAAAAGTTATGTTTACACTATACTGTAGTCTGTTGAATATGCATTAGCATTATAATGCTAACCATCATCTGACAATGCAGGGTTGCCACAAACCTTCAATTTATAAAAAGTGAGAAGCACTATAAAGCAAAGCACAAGAAAGGAAACAAACTCAAACCAAAAATTTTACCTGTAGGTGGTGGCAGGAATAGGATGGAACAGCTAAAATTTTCTGACTGTACCTGTTTTAAAAGTTTTAACTTTGGAACCATGTAAATATTTTACATATTGTTAAAACAAAATGAAATCAAAGTGGAAAACCAACCTACACATTTTGAAAACAAAATGAAACAAATGAACCTGTGTTTTCATGTTGGTAGATTAGTCAAACGGGTTATTTAAATTACTTTAAAACACATAGATTGATTGTATTTCCCTAGTAGGTACATACGAAGGATGAAAAGAATTACAAAGAAATCTTAGCCTGTTTTTTGTAATCATATTATTCGTAATAATGTTATTAGTAATAATATTCCTGAGAATAATATAATATTCTTTAATAAACAGTTTATATATTGAAGAATAGAGCAAAAAAGTAATAGCATGGACTCATGTTGAATCATCTCTTCTAAAGAAGTATTTCTTAGCTCTGTCCACTGAAAAGGCCTAGAAACAAGGACCAACCCAGTAGCCATGAGCATCCACATTCTTGAGTCTATATGCCATTTCCTGTGAAAGGAAACCAGGACTCCTGGGGGGGAAATGGCTGATTCCAGGTCTCAAATAGATTAAAGATGTACAAGCTGAGCATGGAAAGCAAAGAAAGTATCAAGGACTACAAGGGGAGTGCTGAAAAGACTTGGGAGCTGATTCGAAGGAGCTCTCATTAGCCAAAGAAAGGACAATTTGAGCATCAAAATGATAAGCTGCAGTGAATTGCATCACATCAATTGCGTTAGAAGCATGAATGATAATGACACCTAACAACAGCAGTTTTAAAACTGAAACCTCTTTGGGTCTCCTTGGAGAATATGAAGGATGCAACTCATTTTGGAAAATGGTAAATGAAAGAATGGAGTCAAGCATCCATCTGCCGTTACTACACAAATTCTATCTCAGGGTAGCCAAATTGTTTACGAGGGAAATCTCTTTTGTATAGAAGAATTCCAGCT
>NW_006778108.1:1107738-1176234 GCF_000442215.2 Lipotes vexillifer | reverse complement strand
AGCAGGAATAAAAAAACTACATTAATGCCGTTTTGTAACCCTAATGGATGGAGGCAAGTAGCTGCTAAAGCATTAGGTGAAAAGCTTAAGAGAGACCTTAGTAGTGGATGGGTATGGATAGCACCTAGGCCCATTGATCAATCTTAACATCCAAAAAGGGACACCAGGATTTCCCTGGTGGCGCAATGGTTAAGAATCTGCCTGCCAATGCAGGCGACACAGGTTTGATCCCTGGTGCAGGAAGATCCCACATGCTGTAGAGCAACTAAGTCTGTGCAGCTAAGCCTGTGCACCACAGCTACTGAGCCTGCACTCTAGAGCCCCCACACCACAACTACTGAGACCACATGCTGCAACTACTGAAGCCTGCACGCTCTAGGGCCTGTGTGCCACAACCACTGAGCCTGTGTGCTGCAACTACTGAAACCATCACTCCTAGAGCCTGTGCTCTGCAACAGGAGAAGCCACCGCAATGAGAAGCCCATGCACTGCAACTAAGAGTAGCCCCCACTCGCTGCAACTAGAGAAAGCCTGCGTGCAGCAATGAAGACCCAACACAGCCAAAAAAAAAAACCCAAAAAATAAAAAGGGACACCAGACATTTTGTGCTTCACGACATCATAACACCATTTGCCAGAAAGCTAAACCTGATCGAATCCAGCCCCTACACCTAACTTCCAGTTTGTAGGAAATTCAGGGATGGGGAGCATGTTAAATGACCCCACAGGAGTCCACAACAGAATCTATTTTTTGGGAAACTACCAAACTGGCCAGTTTCTTTAACAAATAAGTTGCCAAGGAAAAGGGGAAGGGGGAGAACCCTGTAGATTAAAGGAGACTTGGAGACATATCAGAAATGTGTAATGTGTAGCTCTCGTTTGACTCTCATTTGAGCATGGCGACTTAAAAATAAAATTCATGCGACAAAATGGGGAAATTTGGATTCTAACTGGGTATTTCATAATATTAAAAAATTGTTAATAAGATGTGATGATGGTATTGGGATTTTTTAAAAAAATCTTATTTTATAGGAATAAGCACTAAAATAATTATAGATTAGATGAAATGATGTCTAGGATTTGCTTCAAAATAACCCAGAAGTGGGCGAGGGAACAAGATTGGCCACATGTCGATAGTAGTTGAAGCCAGTTGGTGGGACATTGAGTTTATTAGCCTTTTTACTTTTCAATGTGTTTGAGATTTTCCACAATAAAAGTCTATTTAAAGAAGCAAAATGCTGGTGGTGGTGGGGATTTTTCTTATATTTCTCAAACCAACTTAAAAAACCCTTGAGAGTCATGGTAGGATTGCAAAGGAATCATAGGACGTGAAATTATCCAGGAAAAGTAGGAATCTGAGACTTGCCATTGGAGTTGGCTTTGCTAACACCAGTGCTGGTACTCTGGAGAATAAACTGAGGTCTGAACTCTCATAGGAGATGAAAATGCCCTCCCGTCTTCCTGTGGCAGCACTTGAAGCTGAGCCAGGTCTGAGATTTCTGAGGCTACCTTTGAATGTTCCTTCTTTGCAATTGCAGAAGTGGTTATCAGGCTCCTTACCCCTCCCACCTTCCAGCTAAGAGCCTCTGCTGATTCTTGTAGCATGAGTCTATATCTTTTCTTTCCTAGTGTGCTTCTAAGTAATACTGGGAAGGAGTCTGAATCAATCAATCAAAGGAGATTGGCAGAATCTGTAAAACAAATCTTAATAGACTTATGTCCTGTTCTCAGATATTGATACTTTATGGGAGGAATCTGTAAGAGGCAGGTTGGGATAGATCTAAAATGTTCTCTTTTCTTTGTAGATATGGGGGTTTTTTTGTTTTCTTTTTAATTTTATTTTTGTCTGTGTCCGGTCTTAGTTGTGGCACGTGGGATCTTCGTTGAGGCATGAGGGATCTTTTGTTGTGGTGTGCGGGCTTCTCTGCAGTTGTGGCGTGCGGGTTTTCTCTTCTCTGGTTGTGGTGCATGGGCTCCAGGGCATGTGGGCTCTGTAGTTGTGGCACAGGGTTCCAGGGCGCGTGGGCTCTGTAGTTTGTGGCTCGCGGGCTCTAGTTGAGGTGCGCAAGTTCAGTAGTTGTGGTGCGCAGGCTTAGTTGCATGGGCTTAGTTGCTCTGTGGCATATGGGATCTTAGTTCCCTGACCAGGGGTTGAACCTGCGTCCCATGCATTGTAAGGCGGATTCTTTATCACTGGACCACCAGGGAAGTCCCTGTAGATGTGTTTTCAACTGCTTGATTTTTCACAATTTGCAGAGGGAAAACAATCCAGTGACATTGTCTCTTTTTGGCAGCTCCTTAGGTTTCCTTGCTGTCAGTGCTGACGTACACATATATTCAGAGATTTGCCATTTTTCTTCCTCTCCGTCAAAACAGGACAATTGGAACCACTAGAATACCCCAGGAAGGAGTACTAGGCCTAAGTACACAGAGAAGAAATAAAGAGAAAGCCTAATACTTTTCATATGGGTATATATAAACCCCCATCTGCTTTATGGTTTCTACATATTAAAAAGTAATTTGGATAAAACATCTGTTTTTCTTTTCAGGTGCGGTGTCTAAAAGACTATGGAGAATTTGAAGTTGATGATGGTACTTCAGTCCTATTAAAAAAAAATAGCCAGGTATTTATTGTCTTAAGATACTTTAAATTTTGTAAGAGTGTTGAATTATGAAAATGTTGGAATCAGGAGCAAGGTAAGTATCACCTTGTGATGATCGTTTGTATCGTAGGAATTATGTTTATTATAAAATAGTCTTTTGTCTTTTTTCTAAATGTAAAGACGTGAAGCAAACGTTGCATATAGTAAGAAAGGGTTAATTACAGTTGACCCTTGAACAATGCACAGGGGTTAGGGGAGCCTACAGACTCCCCTCTCCCCACACAGTCGGAAATCTGAGTATTTCTCTCTGCCTCAAAAACAAAGGGATTGATAAATGACTCATCCAAAGGCTGGAAGCTAAAACAGTTTGAATAGAATTAGAACCCAAACTCTAGTTCTTTTGATCCCACCTGTTGTGATCTCTAATTGAACACAAACTTTTCCCCATACTTAGTCAATTTAAAGATCTGTAAAATGAAAATACAGGTTTTATATATGTGTGTGTGTGTGTGTGAATATATATATATACGCATATTTGAGTGGAGTCATGCAGTTCAAACCCATGCTCAAGCATTAGCTATAATTTACTAGGGTATTGCTTGAATTTAATACTAAGCATTTCCCTGGGAAGTTGCCACAGTGGGTCTTACTCTAGTTAAGGGGCTATTATGTTGTTGCATTTAGCTCCTTTCTTCAAATTATTATTTATTAAAAAGGTGCTAAGCACTAGTTTTCAGCCTATACTTCTTCACCTTGTAAATCTTAGTTCTTTAGCTAACAAATAGATGAAAAATTTTCTAAGTATTTAATATATAAACATAATAGAATTTAATAGGGAAAGACTGAAATTGTGAAATTGTAACTCACTAAATTTTTCCTTACGAAGAATCTCAATTTATTGTTTCCTTAGAAATCTTCAAGTTCACATTAGATGAATTCACATTAGCTAAATTGACTTTATCCTGTCTCTATTTTCTGTAGTCATATTAGCATAAGAGGAAAGGTGAACTAGTAAAAACCCCTCTTTCCTTTGTTGCCTGCCATCTTGTTATGAGACGGTCGGTATTTAATGACCCTAGTCACTTTTGTTGACTTCTGTTTGTTATGTTGAGCCAAAGAATGGTTCTGGTTATGTGGTTCTTAGCTCATTTCCCTAAGGGAGGGTGAGTTGGTCTCTTATTTTACTAGTACCCTTGGAGTTTTAAATAGTTTCCTGAAACAAAAGTTGAAATTATTAAAGACAGATTTTCAGGGTACCCTAAAATCTTTGGTTGTTAAGGCAAAAGTTTCCCTTCCAAGGATACTAATGAATAGAAAATAGATGGTGAAGCTCTGGGTTCACAAGAACAAAGCTAGCCTCATAAAGCAAGATTTGAGAAAATGCACTTCACCCCAAACAGTGTCCCATGGTTGAATTTCTTTCTCGAGCTTTGTGGCCAGTCTTCCCACCAGGTGTACTAAGACTCCTCAGCAGGGAGGGCCTGGGTGGGGCCAGGGCAACCAAAACCCAGTCCCTCCTCCGTCTGCTGCTGTTAGACGATTGCTGTTTACTGTGTGGCGCATTCAGAAGCCTTCTTCTTAATGAGACTTTGTCTCTCATTATCACCGTATAAAAATGGGGAAACTTAAAAGCATAATCTACTCTAATTGATATTAAGGGGCTTTTAAAATGTCTGAGCACATCTGAAACCAGTTTTCTATAAAATCTATAGTGTAGATCACCCACATAATGTAAAATATTAATAGGGAAATATTTTCCTACTGTACATTCCTTTATTATTGACTCTATGGCAAGCATGCTTCTCAGGTTGTCCAGAAATCAGAACTCCCTCTTTTTATTAGATATTGGAATAATTGTTAAATGAACAACTCTATAGTTTTTTCTCTCTCTCTTTTTTATTTTATTTTTACATTTTATATTCTTAAGGCTTTTAAAAAATTCGGTTAAATTAGACAACAGTCCTTGGCCCATGGGTCCTCATGACTGGTTTGGAGGAGTTTCTTTGGTCATGGGTCTCACCTGAGGCCTTTGAGTTTGTGGAGGACTGTCAGGTGCACGGTGCCACTGAAGTGGCATCCGCTTCCTTGAATACTTTGCATACTCTCTCCTTCAGTTACTTTCTAGGGTTACCTACACTGCACTTTCTAATGTACTGTTTCTTGTTTTTACCCAAGTATCTCTGTCTTGTCTTTGAGATTTCTTTGGTCACTGGTGAGCTTGGAAAGTCTTCCTGCCTCACTTCCAGCACCTCCCTGCTCCAGAGTTTACTAAATGTTCACTTTTGTTTTAAGCCCTGGTGTTTTGAGAGGGAATCAGACAAGGAGACTCCTTTCCACCTCAGAACGAGAGCAGTGTCCTCTCAGGAGACGTTGAGGATGAGCCTTAGCCAGGCACTGGCATCCTCACACACAGCGTGTGACCAGCACCCATGTCATAGGTTACAGTGACTTTTAATCCTTGGAAGATATGGGAGAAGAGTTGCACTGTTAGTAGAAGAATGACTGTTCAGACTCAGATCCTAGAAAAGGTTTAATGGAGAAGACACTCCTTCTGTTTGCCTTCCTAATGAGCTGTTGCTGTACCACTTGTGATCCAGTGCCCCAAATCTCACCTACCTGGGTTTTCTGTGCATAATTTTTTTTTTTTTGCGTTACGCGGGCCTCTCACTGTTGTGGCCCCTCCCGTCGCGGAGCACAGGCTCCAGATGTGCAGGCTCAGCGGCCATGGCTCACGGGCCCAGCCGCTCCGCGGCACGTGGGATCACCCCAGACCGGGGCACGCACCTGTGCCCCCCGCATTGGCAGGCGGGCTCCCAACCACTGCGCCACCAGGGAAGCCCCTGTGCATAAATTTTAAAACACAAACATTAAGGAAAATACCTACTAGAATTCAAAACTCTTTAGTTAAATTTAACTTAAGCAAAATGTGAATTTGTTTATAAAATTCAGATTTCAGTACAGCTCTAGGTGACGTCCATTTCAGTTGATTAAAATAGCAAAAATACTTAAGTTTAGCTTTTAACTACTTAGCTGGTGGAGTTTGAAATATATATATAATGCGTTGCTGCTTTTTAATGATGCATCGTGTAATTTAACATTCTTTTCATTCCTTTTTCTTCCTTCCTTTCTTTCCTCAGCACTTTCTACCTCGGTGGAAGTGTGAGCAGCTGATTAGACAAGGCATCCTGGAGCATGTGCTATCGTGACCTCGCGCCAGATGGCTGCCAAGGTTTCCCCGTTCGAGGCTGGACCCAACCAAGGACACTTCTCCACCTCCCTCTCCACCTCCCCCAGGCCCACCACTTTTTGGTTTTAAAATTTAGACTTACTTTAACCAGGAATGCTTGGCCAAGGAATATGGTTTGTTTTTCTTTTTCTTTATTTTCATTTGAACTTTAGTTTCTCTTTTATTTAATTTCCAAATATAATTCTATAACCTTCCATGGTAAACATATTTTTGAATCTATATTGTATGCTTGCATTTTGAAGCATCAGTTCTCAACAGAGGGTTTGAATTCTTGCCATACAGAGACTCCACATATCCAATCTGCTGTCCACAGTTCTAGAGGGAAGTCCAGGATCAAGGCTTTAGCAGATTCTGTGCCTAACGAGAGTGCTTCCTAGTTCATACACCGCCATCTTCTCATTCTGTGCTCACAAGGTGGAAGTGGTTTATTTTTCTATTGTACAGGATTCTCCCCTTTGTGTGGTAAGTTGTATCTGTAATCACAACATTCCTACAATTCCCAAAATACTATATACAGTTCCCAAAATACTATAGTGTGTTTTTGTTTAATGAAAGTAAATTATCAATATTACATTTTAATCTCTTTTAAACAATGAGGAAGTTTCACCTGGCTGTATAGGGAGATAGGAGGTCCTTGTGCATCTTGTGTTGCTGGAAGTGTGCATTGTGCAACCCGGGGAGCTGAATTCCTGCAATTCCTGTTTCCAAATCACATGGGCAGGTGGAGCTGATGGCTTATAAAATTTTCAGCATATTTAATGTTTAATAACATGTTAACTTATCACCTGGCTGTTAAGGAAGAAAGGAAGGACACAATGGATTTTGCCCATTTCCAGCAGTGGTGGCTGATCTGGCTCATGCGTGTCTGCGAGCTTGTGGGGTGAGCACCAGGATCTCCCCTTTGGAAAGGGAAATTGAAATTGGGGCTAGGAAAGGAACTTTGTGCAGTTTCTCCCCAACAGTCACAGTGACCAGAAAGTCACATGAAGAGCTGGTCAGCTAAGTGGAGCGCAGTTTCTGTTGCCTGATAAACTGAAAATGGTAGACATGGGAGAGGCACAGAGTGGTCTTGCCTGGTGGTCAGTGGCCTTTCCGCACCAGTCCCCTCCATGACCAGTGACTAGAGCCAGTCAACGTAAATCAATAAAACCTACAAAATTTTAACTTTTCAACTAGTATACATTCACTTCAAATAAGGTATATACTTATTATTTTATTCTGGGAATTAAACAGAAAAGTACAACATATATCAATAATTTACGTACATGAATGATGCTGGGCTGTAATCTCAGGCATTCAAATTTAAAATCCAGATAAACACAGTACCTGACACTGTCTGTGCAGTTTATTTCTTAAACAGGCAAATGTTTCTGGCCAAAATTATACTCAAGAAATCAAGCTATAGAGAGGCTCTACCTAGGGTGTGGATCTGCATGTTTTCACAACACACGTACTTAGGTCAGTGGGCAGCCCTTGACAGACTGTTTGTTTTTGTGTATGTATTTTTATGGCCGCGACACTCGGCTTGTGGGATCTTACTTTACAGACCAGGGACTGAACCCATGCCCTCAGCAGTGAAAGCACAAAGTCCTAACCACTGTACTGCCAGGGAATTCCCTCATTTTTAGAAATAATTCCTCCCATCGGTTCGTAGCCACATCAGATTTTCATCTGAATCTCTGGCAATAAACAATATGGAATATTTCCCTAGTGAATGGGATGGATGATGTTTTAACTGTCCATCAGTGGTCACTTCCTTTCCTTGCATTTTGCTCTTCCAAGCGTGTGGAACCATGTGCAGGTGATCCTAGAGTCCGTGTGAATCAGCCATGAGGACAGACAGCAGTGAAGGCCATTGCCCTGTTGCCAGCCCAGCATCATTCCTGTATGTAAATTATTGATATATGTTGTACTTTTCTGTTTAGTTCCCAGAATAAAGTAATAAGTATATTCCTTATTTGAAGTGAATGTATGCTTGTTGAAAAGTTAAAATTTTGTAGGTTTTATTGATTTATGTTGACTGGCTCTAGAACTGTGGCTAGAATTTTAAAATATATGTTTTTTTCTTATTATAGAGGTAATATATGCACAGTTAAAAAGGTAAAAAAAAATACAGTGTAAAAAATACCACCATCCAGCGTGTCCACCGTTAACTGGTTACGGATATAAGTGCAATCCCATTTCTTTTTAGTGTTTGCCCAATTACTTTCTAGTTTTTGTTTCTAATATGAACGGAATCTTCGTTTCTATTATGTTTTCTAATTGGTTTTGGCTGATACATATAAAAAAGCTGTAAATTATGATGATTTGGCCACATTCCTATATAAACTCATTTCTTTTTCACATTGATATTGTTGTCTAGAACTGTCAGGAAAATGTTGACTACTGCTGGTAATAGCTAACAGCTTATCTTTTTCCTGACTTGACTGGAATGCCACAGTCTTCTTAATCTCTCTATCCCATACTTCTCCAGGAAAACTACCAAAACTTGTGGCCAGTGCAACTTGAAACCTCAAAATAAATTTAATACCATAATAAAACAAAACAGTGGTAGTAAACAAACATGATTTTTCCAAGTACACTTGGGGAACTTAAGTGATGATCATATATGGTTTCTCACTTAACTCCCTAAAGTTTATGAATTATATATATAGAATTTTATTGTTGAACTATCATCTTGCATTCCATTTTTAACATTCTTCTTGGCTGTGGTGTGTTAACCATTCAGTGAACTGCAGGATTTGATTTGGTGTTATTTTATTGTGGAATTTTGTAACTGTGAGTGATGCTGGTTTATAGTGTTTGGGAAGAGGGAAACGTGTGTGTCTTCACATATGTGTCTATACTTTGTCAGTGTTTTCAATAATCTGTTCCTATGAAACAGCCATCTGAACACAGTGGCTTTAAATGACACCATTTTATTAGTTCTCCCAGTTCTGTGGGTTGAGTGGGCTCAGCTCGGAGGTTCTGGAGATCTTGCTTGGGGTCCCCGATGCAGTTGCATTCAGGTGGTGGCTTGGCCAGGATGGCTTAGCCTCTGGTCTCCATGTGGGCCTCTCCCGTGGTTCTCTCCAGCAAGCTGGCTGGGCTTCTCACTTGGCAGCTTAGGACGCCTGCAGTGTTAAGAGGGTGGATGTGGGTGCTGGTAGTTTTCTTTCTTTTCTTAAAAAAATTTTTTACATTGTTTTAAAAATTTTTTTATTTTTTTGGTTGTGTTGGATGTTCATTGCTGCGCGCGGCCTTTCTCTAGTTGCGGCGAGCAGGGGCTACTCTTCGTTGCGGTGTGCTGGCTTCTTATTGCGGTGGCTTCTCTTGTTGTGGAGCACGGGCTGTAGGCATGCGGGCTTCAGTAGTTGTGGCACGTGGGCTCAGTAGTTGTGTCTCGCAGGCTCTAGAGTGCAGGCTCAGTAGTTGTGGCACACAGGCTTATTTGCTCCACGGCATGTGGGATCTTCCCGGACCAGGGCTCAAACCTGTGTCCTCTGCTTTGGCAGGCGGATTCTTAACCACTGTGCCACGAGGGAAGTCCCGCTGCTAGTTTTCTGAAGGGCTAGGCCTAGTACTGAACTAGTACCATTTCTGCCAAATCCAGTCAATTAATACAGTCATAGGCGCCCAGATTCAGTGAAGAGGCCACGTGAACCACATGAAGGCAGAATGAGAGGCCCCACAGTCAGATGGGGTGTCAGTGTTCTGGTGTCTCTTTTTAGTGGTGCTTGTTACTTTATCTATTTCTAATAGAAATGTACCTTTTAAAATAGCATTAATACCTATAGAACCATCTCAGTATGAGTCTTCTTTGGAGAGAGATGTTGATCATTGATGAATTTTTTATTTTCTTTAGTTTATGGTCAAGTTTTCTACTTTTTCTTAAGTAAATTTCAGTTAATCATGTTTTTCTAAATATTTTATTCTATATTTCGAAATGTTTTGAGGAATTGTTTTCTTTTCTCTACATATGGTCATTCCTAATATGTATCTGTCTCCCCTTTTTTTGTCTTAGTCATGTAACTAAAAGAAGTATCTGAAATGATAATGCACTAATCTTTTAGGATTTAGAGGAGGAAGATGTAGATTTCAGATGATCTATTGCTTTTCACAATTGATAGTATTTTTGGATGAGTTGAATTTATTCTATTTTGTAACTTTAGAAAAAACAATGTTTTCATGTAGTACAAAATGTAATAGCAAAGAAAGCAGCCATCTGCAAGTCAAGGACAGAGGCCTCAGGAAAAACAAACTTGCTAATAACCTTGATTTTGGATTTCTAGCCTCCAGAACTGTAAGAAAATAAATTTCTTTTGTTTAAGACACCCAGTCTGTAATATTTTGTTTTGGCAGCCCCTGCAAACTAATAGAGGGTGTTAAATACCTTTTGAGAAAAAAATCTATTGCCTTATTGATGGACACTTGAACAGTTTCCATCCTTTTGCTATTATAGACAAACCTATGTGAGTAACCTTGTACATGTATCATTCTATACATATACAGCTTTGTGTGTAGGACAGTTATCATTTTGATGGCTTTTGCCACAATATGTAGGAATTAAAATTTGTACTACCACCAGAAATAATGAAAGTCACTCCCCCCTACCCCCTTTGCTAATAGTGTGTTATTCCCAGCTTGGGGCTCTTACAAAAACGGTGCCAGGAACATTTGCGTACAAGTCTTTTATGGACAAGTATTTCCTTTCCTTTGAGGCAAATAACTAGGAGTAAAATGGCTGGGTCATACTGTAGGTGTAATTTAAACTTTTTAAGAAACTTCCAAACTCCTCCAGGGTTGTTGCGCATTTTGCATTCACACCAGCAGTGTATGAATTCCAGTTCTTCCACATCCTCTCCAACACTTGCTACGATTAGCCTTTTAAATTTTACCCATTCTAATAGGTGTGTAGTGCTATCTTGTTAAGATTTTAATTTGCATTTCCCTAATGACTAATGATGTTGAGTATCTTTACATGTGATTATTTGGAATGTGTATATCTTTCGTTGTTGAGTTTGTGTAAATCTTTGTCCATTTGTTAAAAAACTAGGTTGTTTTCTTATTGAGTTTTGGGAGTTCTTTATATATTCTGGATATAAGTCCTTTATGAGATATATGCTTTGCAAAGATTTTTCTCCCAGTTTGCTTGTCTGTTTTTTTTTTTTTTTTTTTTGCGGTACGTGGGCCTCTCACTGTTGTGGCCTCTCCCTCTGCGGAGCACAGGCTCCGGGTGCGCAAGCTCAGCAGCCATGGCTCACAGGCCCAGCCACTCTGCAGCATGTGGGATCCTCCTGGACCGGGGCACGAACCTGTGTCCCCTGCATCGGCAGGGGGACTCTCAACCACTGCGCCACCAGGGAAGCCCCGCCTTTCCCCCCCCCCCTTTTAAAATTATTTATTTATTTATTTTGGCTGTGCCAGGTCTTAATTGAAGCATGCTGGATCTTTGGTTGCAGCATGCGGACTTTTTCGTGGCGGCATGCATGCGGGATCTAATTCCCTGACCAGGGATCAAACCCAGGCCCCCTGCATTGGGAGCACAGAGTCTTATCCACTGGACCACCAAGGAAGTCCCTTAACAGAATCTTTTGAAAAGTAGGCATTTTTGGTTTTGATAAAATCAAATTTATTCGTGTTTTTTTATGCTTTTGGAGTCATATCTAAGACATTTTTTTCCAGCCCAAGGTCACAAAAATTTTTTTCCTTCATCTAGAAGGAAACTTTTAGGTTTTACACTTAAGTTTATGATCCATTTTGAGTTAATTTTTGTATATGGTGTAAGGTGTGGATTCCAAGGTCACGGCAGGGGTGTGGGGATGGTATATGGGTATTCAACTGCTGTAGTACCTTTGTCCTCACAATACGCAAGTGAATGGTTTGCTGTGCCAAGCAGTCTATTCACAAAGCAGGCCCTGGGGCTGGGCTTCACCCACAGCATGGAGTTTGCCCACCCCTTTTCTATTCCTTGACCTCTGTAGTGATCTTCGTGATTTCCTTCTGTCTGGCTACTTTGGGGTTAATTTCTTCTTTTTCTAGTTATTTAGGGTGGAAGCTGAGGTCGCTGATTGGAATAGTTCTAGAAATAGATAGCATTATCTAGTTTGCTCCAAATTTCTACTTTTTCTTATTTGTCTTGGCTGTGCTAAGTCCTTTGCTTTTCATATGAAATTTAGGGTCAGCTTGTCAGTTTCTGCCAAAAACAGACCTGGTAGCATTTTGTTTGGAACTGCATTGAATCTGTGTATCAGTTTGGGAAGAATTGACATCTTAACAATATTGAAACTTTCAGCCCATAAACAGCCCAGTTATTTTTGTCTTCTTCCTTTTCTCTCAGCAGTATTTTGTAGTTTTCAGTATACAGGTCTATCATATCTCTTGCCAGCATTTCATAGTTTTGATGCTGTTGTAAATGGTATTGTTAAATTTCAAATTCTAATTGTTTATAAATAGAAATACAGTTGATATTGAACTTGTGTCCTGCATCCTTGCTAAACTCACTTTTTAGTTCTAATAGCTTTTTTGTAAATTATATCAAGTCTTCTACGCCATGGTCATGTTTTCTGTGAATGAAAAGTTTTATTCCTTCCTTTCTAATCTAGATGCCTTTTATTTCTTTTTCTTGCCTAACTGGACTAGTTAGAACCTTTGGGAGAGTACCGGATAAAAGTGGTTTGAACAGAAGTCCCTATCTTGTTCCTGATCTTAGGTGGATAGCACTCAGTCTTTTACCATTAAGTATAACATAACTCTGAGTTTTTTGTAGATGCCCATTATCTGGTTAAGGAAGTTCCCTTCTATTCCTGGTTCACTGAGAGTTTTTATCAGGAATGGATGTTGGATTTTGTCATATCCTTTTCTGCATCTGTTGAGATGATCATAGAGTTTCTGTCTTTTAGTTTATTAGGGTCATCAAACTTTATTTTAGACTGCAGTCCACATAGTCTCTGTTACAGCTGCTCAGTGCTCAGTTGAAGCACAAAAGCAGGCCATGGAGCTAGCTTTCACATACAGCATGAAGTTTGCCAACCCCTGTTCTTCTATTCCTTATTCCTAGTGATGTTTATTATTTCCTTTCTTCTGCTTACTTTGGGTTTAATTGTCTCTTTTTCTAAGGTGGTAGCGGAGGTCACTGATTTCAGACCTTTCTTTTATGATCCAGTTACTTAGTGCTATGAATATTCCCCTAAGTACCGCTTTTACTCCACCCCCACAAATTTTAATATGTTTTCATTTTCAGTTAATTCAAAATATGTTCTAATTTCTTCATTGCTTTGTGGGTAATTTCAGTTTCCAAATATTTGGGATTTTCCAGATGTCCTTCTGGTCTTGAATTCTAATTTAGAAGAACCTACATTTTTTTTTTTTTTTTAATTTAGTGGAGTAGAGTTGACTTACAATGTTGTGTTAGTTTTAGGTGTACAGCAAAGTGATTCAGTTACACATATACATATATTCATTCTTTTTCAGATTCTTTACCCATATAGGTTATTACAGAATATTGAATAGAGTTCCCTGTGCTATACAGTAGGTCCTTGTTGGTTATCTATTTTATGTATAGTAGTGTGTGTATGTTAATCCCAAGCTCCTAATTTATCTCTCCACCCCCCCACATTTCCCCTTTGGTAACCATATGTTTGTTTTCAAAATCTGAGTCTGTTTCTGTTTTGTAAACAGAATTTGTATCATTTTTTAAATTAGATTCCACATATGAATGATATCATATAATGTTTGTGTTTCTCTGTCTGACTTACTTCACTTTGTATGAAAATCTCTAGGTCCATCCTTGTTGCTGCAAATGGCATTATTTGTTCTTCTTTATGGCTGAGTAATATACCATTGTATATATGTATCACATCTTCTTTATCCATTCCTCTGTTGATGGACATTTAGGTTGCTTCCATGTCCTGGCTGTTGTAAATAGTGCTGCATTGGGGTGCATGTATCTTTTCAAATTATGGTTTTCTCCGGATATATGCCCAGGAGTGTGATTGCTAGATCATATGGTAGTTCTATTTTCAGTTTTTTAAGGAACCTCCGTACTATTCTCCATAGGCTTGTACCAATTTACAGTCCTACCAACAGTGTAGGAAGGTTCCTTTTTTTCCACACCTTCACCAGCATTTATCATTTGTGGACTTTTTTTTTTTTTTTTTTTTCGGTATGCGGGCCTCTCACTCTTGTGGCCTCTCCCGTTGCGGAGCACAGGCTCCGGACACACAGGCTCAGCGGCCATGGCTCACGGGCCCAGCCGCTCTGCGGCATGTGGGATCTTCCCGGACCGGGGGACAAACCCGTGTCCCCTGCATCGGCAGGCGGACTCTCAACCACTGCGCCACGAGGGAAGCCCTCATTTGTGGACTTTTTGATGATGGCCATTCTGACTGGTATGAGGTGATACCTCACTGTAGTTTTGATTTGCATTTCTCTGATAATTAGTGATGTTAAACATTTTTTCATTTGCTTTTTGGCCATCTGTATATCTTCTTTGGAAAAATGTCTATTTAGATCTTTTGCCCATTTCTTGATTGGGTTGTGTTTTTTTTGACATAGAGCTGCATGAGCTGTTTGTGTATTTTGGAGATTATCCCTTGTTGGTCGCTTTGTTTGCAAATATTTTCTCCGTTTCTGTGGGTTGTCTTTTTGTTTTAAAGTTTCCTTTGCTGTGCAAAAGCTTTTTAAGTTTAATTAGGTCCCATTTGTTTATTTTTGTTTTTATTTTCATTACTCTAGGAGGTGGATCAAAAAAGATATTGCTGCGATTTATGTCAAAGAGCATTGTTTTGTTTTGTTTTTTTAAATTTATATTTTGGCTGTGCTGTACTGCTTGTGGGATCTTAGTTCCCCGACCAGGGATCAAGCCCAGGGCCCATGGCAGTGAAAGAGCTGTCTTAACCACTGGACCACCAGGGAATTCCCTAAGACTGTTCTGCCTATGTTTTCCTCTAAGAGTTTTTACTCTCTGGCCTTACATTTAGGTCTTTCATCCGTTTTAAGTTTATTTCTGTGTATGGTGTTAGAGAGTGTTCTAATTTCATTCTCTTACATGTAGCTGTCCAGTTTTCTCAGCACCACTTTTCCCCATTGTGTATCCTTGCCTCCTTTGTCACAGATTAATTGACCACAGGTGCATGGATAGAAGAACCCACTTTATGGTGTTGAGTCCTCCTATCCAGGATCTGATCTTTCCATCTATTCCAGTGGTTTAAGGTTTTTCTCATTCAAGCATGTACAATGACTGTACAGACAGATAGTGGGGAGGTGCAGCAGCTTTAGGACAGCAGTTGCCTCCAGGAAGGTTGAATGCAGTAGAACAGGGACTGCGTTTTTATCCAAAATGTTGTAACAATGTTTTTAATACATCTGAATGTTTATGTAATACATATGAATGTTCCTTATGAAACTGTTTTTCTATATCTTTGAAATATTTTATAGTTTAAAAAATACTTAGGGGCTTCCCTGGTGGTGCAGTGGTTAAGAATCTGCCTGCCAATGCAGAGGACACAGGTTCGAGCCCTGGTCCGGGAAGATCCCACGTGCCGTGGAGCAACTAAGCCCGTGCGCCACAACTACTGAGCCTGTCATCTAGAGCCTGCAAGCCACAACTACTGAGCCCGTGCGCCACCACTACTGAAGCCCAAGAGCCTAGATAGAGCCCATGCTCCGCAACAAGAGAAGCCACCGCAATGAGAAGCCCACTCACCACAGTGAAGAGTAACCCCTGCTCGACACAACTAGAGACAGCCCAAGCGCAGCAGTGAAGACCCAATGCAGCCAAAAATAAATAACAACAAAAAAACACTTAGAAATCAGTTTTAATAGAAAAGGACTTTTATTGCAAATACAGTGACTCTTCATATTACAGCAGTTTACGCTGATAAACCAAATGGCCATAATTTATGTATATTTTGGATATAAAACTATACTTTTTTTTTTTTTTTTTTACATATAATATACTTTCCAGTGTGATGACACTTCAAAGAGGAAAAGATTGCATTCACAATAGAAACCATCCTCCCTGAGTCCACAGCCCTAAAATAACAAGCACTGTCCAAACATCCCTGCAGTGGAGCTGACCCCAACAAAGGGGCTTCCCCTCCTCTATCCCTCATCGCTAGTTGACAGTCACAGGAAGTGAAGCATTTCTGGAGTGTCTGTATCCACCCACTATGGAGAATGCCAATGACTCAACCAGAGCAGCAACAGTGAAATGGCAGAACTGCAGAGCCCTGACTTTGCATTTTAGTCTCTGTAGCCAAGGTCAGAAGTAAAACATTAAAACTATTTTACCATTTACCTTGCTGAGAGCCCCCATAACCTGTTCCACTAGTAAGCAGCAAATTTAGGAATTTTACCTAGGGACCACTAAAAAAATAGTCTTTTCCAACATGTCTGTTTCCCCAGCATCTGGCACATAGTCGACCTCCATTAAATGCTTGTGGGGCGAACAAAGAGTCATAATCCTCATCTGTCCAGGGGTGTGCGGCCAATGAGCCATAGAAGTTATGGCATCACAGTGGTTTACTTTTAAAAGATGTTCTTTCAAAATGAACTCCAAGAAGAAAAGCAGTCTACACAGAGAGAGATGCTGAAGCGATCTTACACAGTAGTTTGTTGAGAGCTCTAACTCTTTCTTCCAAGAACCGGGATTTTTTCTCAGCACCTCGTTGCTTCTCTTCAGTGACCTGAAGCGCTTTCGTTAGGTGAGCATTTTCCACATAGAGCTCCTTGAGCAGCAAATCAGATCGTGTATTCTTTTCAAACTGGACAGGGGAGAAAGCCACAATGCACTGTGAATCTAATGCAGAAATGCTACGCTACCAGCTTGCCCCACCCAGTCTTCCACGTTCAAACCACAGTTTGGGGATTCTTAACAAATTGGAAACAAATATTGGATGTAACGACAATTTTTGTTATCCTGGTGGGAGAGAGGAAATTGAGAATCTGATGAACTATGTGGTAGAGAAAACTTAAGCCAATTTTGCACAAATTGATTTTTACCATAAAATGAAGACAAAAAGACCAAAATCTGTAGGCCTCAAAAAGAAACGAAATTGTCAAGAGTACCCAAAATGTTTGGCTCATCTCAGGTGCTCTGCAGGCCCATCCCGTCACCCAGGACACAGTGAGGCACTGTGGTCACCACATACACAGCAGCTGTAGGGGCTTCAGTGATGGGGACACAGGCCACACTAGTCAGGATGCTAACACACAGGGGTCCCGGATTTGCGCTTCGTGAGTCAGCACTAAATACATTCACTCAGGTAATTAACTGAGCAGCTCCGTTGGCCAGGTGCTGCCCTAGCAACAGCCCTGCTCTCACAGGGCATGTATTCCAATGGAAGGAGACAGACCAGAACCAAGCACGCAGTTTTGGATGGTGGGACTGGTGGTGGACTAGTGTCGGGTGGTGGGACCTGCTAACAGAAAACCCAGGAGGGGAGACACAGCTGACACTGAGGTGAACAGAGAGGGCTTCCCTGTATGTTGACATTTGGACAGAGATCTGAATAAAGCACTGGGTAAGTCAGGCTGTCTGGCATGAACATTCCACACAGAGCTGGCACATGTGGGGATGACAGGAATGGCCAGGAGGCCTGTGAGGAAGTCTGAGCTGCCATGCTGGCTGGGCAGGGGGCCAAGGGGAGGGGAATAGGTCCTGCAGAACCTTGAAGGCCACTAAAAACTGCCTTTTACTCTGAGGGATGTGGAAAGACTGGAGGTTTCTGAGCAGAGGAGGGCTAACACCTCCGTCACATTTGAAGATGACTTTTGCCGCTGAAAGCACATCAAAGGAAACAAGGACACCAGCTGTTAGGACCCAAGAGATGGGGGCTCTGTATCCCACGCTGAAGGCCTTGCTGAAGGATGAGATGGGAAGGGGTCCATCAGGACTCCAAGGTTTTGGACTTGGGCAGGCAGGTGAGAGCACAGACAGCTCTGAAGGGACTCATGTAAAGAGGAGCAGAGAGCTGGTAGGACCAGGGCTCTGGAAGGTGGTGTTGAGACAAGGCTCCAGAGGAGGGAAGGGCTGGGGCGGAGGGGAGGGGACACAGGCACATGCATTTCTTTCGACACTTCTGGTCTTCCAGTGAAACAAGCGCAGAGCACAGCTGAGGGGAGAGGTGCTGGAGGTCAGAGACAGGAGGGAAAGGGCCCACCGGAGAGGGCAGTGGGGGCGAGGGTGTAGTTGGAACAGCTCCCCGGCCACCCTGGCACCTCCACGTGCAGGAGCCTCAGGAGTCACCTGGGGTTTGGGTTGAGGTTTTGCCAGGAGTGACTGGGGGAGTCACCAAGTCTGACTGCTGGGAAGGAACGTGAGGACCAGGGACAGAGGGTGGGAGGATGGCAGTGTCGGCAGGGGAGGGGCTGCAGAGATGCGGGGGTGGTCAGGAGTGGGTGGCCTGCACAGAGTGACGCTACCTGGGGACCTGCAGCTCCGGATGCTGCAGATGAACCATACTTGACTGCTATGTAAGAGAAGTATTTCTACAGATTCTCATGTTTCATTTCCTGTAGCTCCAAGTAGAGCTTTTAGGGCAGCAATGGCTTCTCTCTCTCCTCTCCCCATCTCAGCGATTCCACAGGACATGGGGTTCTCTTGGGTTATGTCTGCCTGATCAGCTACTTGAATGCCCAAACGAGGCATCATCACTCACCTGCTCTTTCAGCTCACGCACTTTCTCTTGTAGGAGCGCTTCCACGTTCTTCAAAATCATTTCCACCTCCTCCACCCGCTCTTCTGCGGCTTTCAGCTGTTTTTCATGTGCTTCCTGCACAAAAGGAGGTTAGAGACGAACACTGTACATTTTTAAAATAATCATCACGGGTTTATTTACTTTAGAATGGAAATTAGCTGAAGTGTGCAAATCTGAGCGTGTGGATAACCTTTCATCCGTAGAGGGATGGTTAGAAATGTCTCACAAGCCACAAAGCTGCATTTCTCACTGTAGTCTAAGCAGATCAGCAGACTGCTTTGTGCTAGGATTTTGTCCTTTCAGTCCTAAATGACTCAAAGGGAGTTTCCCCAAACACTTTAGGCTTTCTAAAGGATTTCTGACTAAATTTGTTTTGTCAATAATCTCTCACAGCTTAACTCTCTCTCCAGCATAACGTTTTTGCATAATGCTGAAAGGCTATTCTTCGATAGAATTTGTTTTACAAACCTCGAATTCCACCCACCTTTGCAAGCTTGTGCCAGTTCCTCCCTCGTGAAGGTGCCTCACCCTCTGGCCCCCCCCACCCCCACTTCATGAACTCTGAGGACCAAGATATGCCCCGCAGGCTTACACTTTTAAGGTGCTCACTCACTGGTGCCTGAGATGGTGCTTTGAGGTGGGAACCGCTGCCACCAGAAGTTGACAGAAACAGAGAGGTTAACTGGCCTGACGTCACTCGGCTGGGGTGGTGCAGCCAGGATCCAGATCCCAGCAGTGCGTGCTCTGAGCCGCTGTCCTACTGCCCTTTGAGGCTGCGACTCTGCTTCTATGTGTCTAGATGCCTAGGGCAGCACCTGGCACACAGTCGGGCTCCCCAAGTCTGTGCTGTCACTGCGCTGACCTCTTGTCCAACCGCCCTCCATGCCCTGGCTACCTTTAAACATTCTGAGCACAGCCCACCTCAGGACCTTTGCACCTGCATGTACTCTTACAGGGCTACACAGGTAGGGACCCTGCCCGTTGCCTCCCTCGCGGCCCCTCTATCACCATCT
This sequence comes from Lipotes vexillifer, assembly GCF_000442215.2. Lineage (NCBI taxonomy): Eukaryota > Metazoa > Chordata > Mammalia > Artiodactyla > Lipotidae > Lipotes > Lipotes vexillifer. The sequence goes on along the minus strand of NW_006778108.1, from coordinate 1,156,692 downwards.
TTCAGGCCTGGAAGCGGGGACCGTGTGTGTGGCTGTGTGGCTGGCTGCAGACACGTGCAGCCCAGAAGACAGACTGGGGGGCTTTGGGGTGCCTTCTGGGTCAGCTGCTCAACGCCCCCCAGTTCTCAGGGAAAGTTGGGTCCCATAGCTTCCATAAACCAGTCCTCAAGTAGTGGGACATCTGTGGGGCCATCTTCCCCTGGGCACCTGGGCAGCTTTTGGCTAAGTCACCAGAGAGCCAACCTTACCCTCCCCATCACCCTCAGCCAACCCTTGGGCCCCTGTCCTCACTTACCCGTTCCTCCTCCTGGAGCTGCCGAGCCGCCTGCCGCTCCCCTTCCAGCAGCTGCTGCAGCTCAGCCACGCGGCCCCGAGGCACAAGCTGCTCCATCTGCTCCTGCAGCTGCTGGACCGCGTGGGCGTGCTGGGACTGGGCCAGCCTCAGCCTCATGGTGGCCCCGTACAGCTGCCCAGGGAGAAGGCACCCAGTGTTGGGGTGACTGCCCAGAGCTATCGGGTCACTAACAGGCACAGAAGACTGCATCCCTACCTTTAAGGTCACCCCACAAGGGAAGTGTCTGCAGCAAAACCCACGATTCCTAAAGAGCCCGTTTAGCTGAATTCTGACGCCCAAACTCCATTCAGCTGGCGCTTCTGCACAGTGAGAGCCAGGAAGGCCTGCCTGTAATCCTCCACGTGACCTCCCGCCGGATTACGTAACCTTCTGTCATGTTTACCTTCCGGGTACATTACTGGGGTGTAATTCCTTTAATACTGTGACCCACGCCAGCTGTGTATGGCAGCCTTCCTCTAAGTGAAGAGTTCACGCTCCTGACACCTGGCTGCGGCCGGGGTCCCAGAGGTGGGTTACACAGTGATCAGCGAGGGGCTGGGAGCAGGTGTGGATGGACCTCAGCACCCACTCCCTGGGCACAGAGCCCACTGGGTCATTCGTACCAAGCTGTCCAGAGCCTGGCCACTTCCCCTGATGGACCACCTGGGAGACCAGATCTCAACACCATTTATATCACTTGGACTCTGGCAGCGTCGTCTGGAACACACGGAACTTCCCTCTGAGATCCCACAGACGGGAGAGGCAACAGCTCTGCCAGGGGTCCTGCTGAGGGCAGGTTGGAGAGGAGGGCGCCGGCCATGCCAGGCAAGAGCGAGGCTGTGAGCCCGCAGCCCCACTTCCCTCACTGTCCCGTGTCACTGCGTGTCTGAGGGGCCACTCCAGGCAGTTCTCCAGGACGGGTCCCCCCAGAGACACACCCGTACACACGGGTCCAGCAGGGCAGCTACCATGCTCTTTGGGATGAAGAGAGGGGAGGGTAGTTCTCACACACCCTCCACCAGATGTAGCCTCTTCCCGACTTTGGAGATGCAGATGGTCACTCTGCAGTCACTCTGGCCCGTGTCTGAGCCCCCACCCACCTGAAAGTGCTCTTCACACCCCCTGCCCAGGTTCCTCACCGCCCGCTTCCCACTTGGCTGGGTGGTACATCAGCACCGCCCAACTGAGTGCCCCGAGCCCCCTCCTTGTGAAGTGAGGTGCGGGTGGAGGCTGAGCTACCTCCGGAGAGCCCTGCTCAACTGCCACGTGAGAAGGGGGACGTCCCCAGGAGAGCAGTGGGGCCACTGCAGCTGGGAAGCCAGGGCCTTTGCGTTTTGGTTGCCGGGGCGGGGCAGCGAGCCCCTGACAGCAGCCCCTCCTGCCCTGAATGCAAGCTGGACTGGCAGAATGTGGGGAAATGATATTCAGAACTCCCGGGCACCAGCCTCAGAAGCCTAGCCACCTGTATGCTCTTCTGGGGGCGCCTGGTTGCCGCACCACGAGAACCCCATGCCGTGGAGAGGCCGGTGCGGGTGCCCCAGTCCATGGCACCCCTGTAAGTGCCCTCTTGGACGCCTGGCTCCCCTGCTGGACCTGTGACCTTGGAACCGCTCATGGCGCACCGGTGACCACTCCCTCCCTTCCCCGTGGCTCTGTGTGCACCTCACCTCCACACACCCAGAGGGTCCCTAGGTGCCCTGGAAGCTCCTTACTTCCCTTCTCCACACTTTCATCCAGGTGTGTTTCACGGGGGTCCTCGTCTAAATCACAAAAGGGGACGCCAGCTCATGTCACAGCAGCCTGCTTAAGTGCAGTATCTCCTGCTTGTGACGGCGGCTGAATGTTGGGCATCCCAGCGGGCACGGAAACCTCTGGCAGCCCAGCCCTTCTGCCAGCAGATGGATCTGACTCCTTAGCCTCAAAGGCTCAATCTAGTCCAGGCGATTTCTCAAGGTTCCTTTTGCACTAAAAGTAGAGAAAGGAGCCCCCAGTACGTGGCGGCACCTCGGGGAAAGTGCCTGCTTACAGCGGGGGGCTGAGCCCACAGGAGCCTGACAGCACCTCATAAGGCCCCGGTGGGGGTCCCGCACCCAGACTGACCCCTCTGCAGCCCCGGGCCATCTGAGAAGTGACTGTTCACACCAGGTGACCACAGCCAAGTCCAGGAGTCAGGCCAGGGGCCAGTTGGGGAACCTGGTACAAAGGCTGGGCAGAGGCATGCGGGTTAGAGACCCTCTCCCACGGCCCTTTTCCCGCTGCTGTACCCTGGCCCTCCAAGCACACCCCAGGTCTGAGTCCACACTGGGCCCGTGGCCCTCAGGGCACCTCACCCTGTCACCTCCCTTCTCCTGTTCGAACTCCTCAGAAGAACCAGCCCTGGGTCCCTGAACCTCACGCTGTCAGGCACCCGCCGTCCCTCCTGGGCCCACTCTGCTCACATGTTTGTCCCAGACCGCGAACTCCCTGCCTCCCCTGAGCCTGGTGCGCGCTGGACAAATGCTGCAGCAGGAGAGCAGGTGGAACACCTGTCACATACCTGTCACAGGTATGTGACACCTGGGCTCCACTGGGGGCGCGGAGCGGGGTCACCTCGGGGGCTGCTCTGCCCTGTTGGCCTGGACCTCAGAGGCCACCTGCCGCATTCCCTGGCCCCTCCATCTGTAGAGGGCACACCTGGAGGCACTGCTATAGCCTCCTCCCTTCGTGAGGAACAGGCGCAGCTCTTCACGTGGCTCACTTGAGTTCAACCCGACCCTGGACTGAGCCTGACTCAGTCCTGGGCCTGGCGGATGCCCAACTAGCCGGGTGACCTGAGGCAGACCAAGGATGCCCCTGGCTGGACTAGTCCCGGTCAGGCTGTCAGAGGCAAGGCTGACCCCTCCCGGGCTGGGACCACTGCACACACCCACCTGGTCCCGACTCTCTTCGAGGGCCTCTCTCAGCTGTGACTGTGCCAGTCTCAGGCTCTGACGTTCCTGAGTCACGTGTTCAAGTTCAAGTTCAAGTTTTTGGATTTGGTTATCCTGTTTTTTAAAAATCAATTTCACAAGTATAAGAAGTATCTTAGCGATGTGATACACGTTTAATGCAGAAACTTCAGAAAAGCAAAAATTATAAAATTCAACTCATCCATGATCCCAGCAGCCCGAGGACCACACCCGACGTTCTGCTGTATCTCCTGGCCCTCCCTCCACACGCACGGACTTCTGTCACTAAGACGCTGTATGCTGTGCTTTCCCCCTCATTATATCTTGAGTGTTAAATACTTTTCAAAAACATGGTTTTTAATGGCTGCACCATCATTTACTGACTAATTCAATACTGTTGATGATTCAAAGCTGATTCCAATTCTGTTTTGCTATTATAAATACCACAGCAATGAAAACACTTCCAGCTAAGTCCGTACACAATGCTCAGTAAAGTTCCCACTAGCAGAATCATGAAGCCAGAGCGCACGGACGTTCTTGGTGCTCTTGATGTATATTTTGCCATATTGTCCTCCGGAGAGGTTGTACCAACTTACTCTCCTATCATCAGGATTTAATTCCTCTCTACTACTTTTTCTAGATACCAGGCTTTGTAAAAGCTGCTGAAGTCCACATATTTTCAGGGCTTGCTTGTTAAGTCCCTCCCTTTACCTCCAGGCACATCAGGGCTGTTCCTCATCTGTTTTAGGCCAGCCTGTCTGCCCCTCCCTGCTGCGCCCGGCCACTCACCTGCAGCTCCTCCCGGCTTGCGGCCTCCTCCAGTCTCTGTGTCAGCAGCTGAACAGTGATGTGATTCTTCTTGCTCTGGGCCTGGTGGGTAGAGGCCTCCTCTCCCAGCTGCAGGACCCTGTGGTTGAGCTGGGACAATTCATCCTTGCATTTCTGACTCTAGAACAAAAAGGGATAAAACACAGATGAAAAAGTTTTCTGTTTTTTGTTTTTTGGTTTTTTGCTATACGCGGGCCTCTCACTGTTGTGGCCTCTCCCGTTGTGGAGCACAGGCTTCGGACGCGCAGGCTCATTGGCCATGGCTCACGGGCCAAGCTGCTCCATGGCATGTGGGATCCTCCCAAACCGGGGCGCGAACCCATGTCCCCTGCATCAGCAGGCGGACTCTCAACAAAAAGCTATTCTTTTAAACCAACAGCATTCCAGTGGTTCTCAACCAGGGACACTCTTGCTCCCCAAGGGACGCTTGGCAATGTCTGGAGACCATTTTGGTCATCACAGCTAGCGGGGTGGGGTTACTACTAGAAACTAGTGGGTGAGGAGCTCAGCGTCCCCAGAGTGATGGGCTCTCTGGCCACGGGGCAGAGGATGAACTCTGGTCCATCCAAGAAGCAGCAGACTGGGCACCAGGGGGGCTCACAGCACATCAACATCCAACCAGTGCTCTGGAGAACTGGCATGGTTTTCTTCTTTCTCCCACGGTTATTTCTAACATTATCTTAAGCAATTTGAAGGGGAAAAAAAACCCTCGTTATGCTTGAGGCACGTGATTCTCTTCAAATCATTGTCATTAAACACAAAAACCGAGGCTCTCGGTGGGGGGAGCACACTGATAAAATCGCCCACTTTGCAGGCAGCGGATGCTGGACTCTGGACAGCGCTGCCTGGGATGAAACAGCAGCCATCAGGTGACACACGGAAGTGCGTTATTTCCAACTGGGTGTCACACACCTTCACACAAACCACGTTTCGCTCATCTGCTTTTCCCCAGCAGCCGCTCTGGAGGCCGAGGGTCTGCAGCCCTCCGTGCCTCAGAGTAGCGTCCACGCACAGCTTGTGGGCGCATCACTGTCGCCCCAGGGCCGGATGTTCCCACCACATCGGTCAGGCGCAGGAAGAAGCAGGCTGGGGCGAGAGCTATGGGTCTCTCCAGGGGACGGCAGAGGTCTGAGAAGCCAGAGGTGACAAAAACACTCCCAGAGGACTTCCCTGGTGGTGCAGTGGTTAAGAATCCGCCTGCCAGGCTGCACTGAATCCATCTGGTTGTGCCTTACACACACACACACACACACACACACACACAGAGGCATAATGATTGATAACTTAGAACGAGTTCCTCTAGGATTACCTTTTTTTCTCTAAATTAGTTTTTTCTTTAAATTTAACCTTCAGTTTTGAGTCACTTAGTTGGCTGTTGCATCATATGATTCTTTGGTTGTCTCCCAGTGATGCCAGATGGGATCAGCACAGCCCCAGGTGCTAGTTGCTAATGCCTATAAAATGCCACCCAACCCCACAAAGGAGAATCATTTAAGAGTTCTTTGGACTTCATCTTCAAAAGTAGCCAAAGAATTCATGTGACAGGTTATCTCAGAAAATCTTTTGCAGTTAGTGAAATTAGGGTATAACTAAGAACATTCGGAATACTACACACACAGTTTAGGTGATCTTGGTATAGTGGTGGGACAGCAGTAAAGTAACTAACATGTACATGCTCTGCTGGGGGAGCCTAGAAAAACATTTCTCAGTGGATTTCCTATGAAATCCTATGACTTTCCTATGAAGTCAATGTGTCTTGGGTTTAACTTTGAAACAAATTAAAACATTTAAAAACTGACTTACTAGCACTTGTGGATTTCAGATTGAGACCCATGTAAAAGCAGTGTTTTATTCTGTGAAAAAAAAGAATCCACCAGCTGACGCAGGGGACACGGGTTCGATCCCTGGTCCGGGAAGATCCCACATGCTGAGGAGCAACCAAGCCCGTGCACAACAACTAATGAGCCTGTGCTCTAGAGCCCGTGAGCCACAACTACTGAAGCCTGCGCGCGCTAGAGCCCACACGCCGCAACTACTGAAGCCCATGTACTCAAGGGCCCGTGCGCCGCAACTATGGAGCCCACAGGTTGCAACTACTGATGCCCGCGCGCCTACAGCCCGTGTTCTGCAACAAGAGAAGCCACCGCAATGAGAAGCCCACACACGCAACGAAGAGTAGCCCCCACTCGCCACAACTAGAGAAAGCCCACGTGTAGCAACGAAGACCCAACGCAGCCAAAATAATAATAACAATAATAATAAAAATTAAAAATAAATAAAAACACTCCCAGAAAGAGTAAGAGCTCAGCAAGGTGTCAGGACACAAGGTTGGCAGGTGAAAATCCACTGTACTTTTATGTCCTGACACTGAACACTCAGAATCCCATGTGAAAAACAAAACACCATTTCTGGCTTCTGGTCTAGGCCTGTAAAGAGCTTGGAAGTCATCACTCCCATCCTCCCAACAAGAAAAAGCTGAATAACTGAAAACTCAACCACTCTTCTGAGACCCATCAGAGAACTGAGGTCACAGGGCAAATCAATGCCCTGGAAACTGGAGAGATGGGCAAAGGGAGTCACAGCTCACCAGGAGCTGATGGCTGGAGCCCGAAACAAACTGGCTACTGTGGGCGGAACTGTGTCCACAAACTCTCGGCTGTGTCTGGAGACAGGGCTTGCAGCAGGTAATTAAGGTTAAATGTGTTCACGAGGTGGGATCCTAATCTGATAGGACAGTGACTTTATGAGAAGACACAGTGAGAGGGCATCGTCTGCAAACCCGCAAGAGCCTCACCAGAACCAAGTCAGCCTCGCCTTGATCTTGGACTTCCGGCCTCCAGAACCGTGAGGCAATAAGCTCCTGGGGTTTAAGCCACCTGTCTGTGGCATTCTGTATGGAGCCTGAGCAGACTAAGACAGTGACCATTCTGAAGCACACAGAGCACTCTGTTCTTCTGCCCTCAAGGGAAACGTCCTTTTTACCAGATCAGAACCAGCGTGGGGAAGGGGATACCCAACTGCAGCCCCCTCTAACCTTTCTGACTCAGTACACACCTATCAGAGTGGCTAAAATAAAAGAGTGACAACACAGGTGTGGACAGGGATGTGGGGAAACTGGATCAAGCACACATTGCTGACAGGAACGGAAACTGTTACAGCCACTCTGGATAAGAGTTGGGCAATTTCTTATAAAACTAAACATGTAACTACCATACAACTCAGCAACTGCTCTCCTGGGCATTTATCCCATGAAATGAAAACCTATAACCACACAAAGACCTGCCTGAGAATGTTCACGGCACCTCTGTGACAGCCCCAAACTGGAATCAGCCCAGCCGTCCTTTAAAAGGTGAGCGTTAAAACAAGCTGTGGGCGACTTCCCTGATGGTCCAGTGGTTAAGACTCCGTGCTCCCAAGGGCCCGGGTTCAATCCCTGGTCAGGGAACTAGATCCCGCAGGCCACAACGAAGATCTCACGTGCCACAGCTAATACCAGGCGCAGCCAAATAAAGAAATAAATATTAAGAAACAAAACAAAACAAGCTGTGGGACATCAATGCCTTGGAAAAGTGTCCAGCAACAGGAAGAGGCTAACTGGGGACACACAGCTGGGAATTATGATATGCGAGAAAAGGCAACCCCAAAGTTCGTATTCTGTATTCCTTTTGTAACACATTTTGAAATGACACAGTTTTGGAAATGAAGGGCAGTTAGTGGTTTTCAGGGGTTAGGGGCTGGGGTAGGTGGGCAGGAAGGTGGTGGGTGTGGTCATGAAAGAACAACGTGAGGGATCCTTGTGGAGCTGGAGCTGTTCAGTATCTTGACTGTGGTTGTGGAGACACGAACCTACACAGGGGATAAAACTGCATAGAACGTGACACACACACGAGTACACAAGTAAAACTGGGGAAGCCCGAGTAAGGCGCATGGATTGTATCAATGTCGACATCTTGGTCGTTGATATTCATTATGGACTGATCCCTGCCAATTCACATGTTGAAGCCCAAACCCCCAATACCTCAGAGTGACTGTATTTGGAGATGGGGTCTTGAAAGAGGTGATTAAGGTAAAATGAGGTCATATGAGTCCAATATGATGGTGTCCTAATAAGAGATGAGGATACAGACACATCCGAGGGACGACCACGTCAGGACACAGGGAGAGGACAGCTGTATACAAGCCAAGGAGAGAGGCCATAGAAGAAACCAGTCCTGCCCTGATCCTAGACTTCTAACCTCTAGAACTATGAGGAAATAAACTTCTGTTGTATAAGCCACTCACTCTGTGGTACTTTGTTATGGCAGCCCTAGCAAACTAACACAGATATATTATACTATAGTTCCATAAAGTGTTACAACTGGAAGAAACTGGACAAAGTGTATTTCTCTGTAATATACTTCTCATAACCACCTGGGAGTCTGCAATCATCAATACTAATTTCAATTTAAAAAAGAATTAAAAAACAAAAACAAAACCAAGAATGACACATCCCAGCTTCTGTGCTTCAGTCCAAAAGCCAGTAAGTGAGACCAAGTACAGAAAGCATTTACTTATGGGGCAAAGGGAGACCAATGTGGAGGTCAGTGCTGAGTGAGACAGGGCATTTACCTGCAGGGTAAAGGGATTAATCAAATAGTTAAGTAAATCTATTGAAGATGAGGAAACCAGGTTTTTCATTGCTAGAGGCAAGAGTTACAAATATGGAAAGGGAGAAAACTAGAATTATCCCTGTGATGTTGGAATTGCAGATAAGAGTTTGAATTCATGGTTTTCAGTAGGGAGATATATAAATAAATATACCTGAAACCATGTGCATGTGAGCATAATAAATATATGTATACACTCCCTAGCTCTATGCACTAACTGCACCTGGACATAGTGATGCCCCAGGAGCCGTGAGCACTCCTAGTGCCCAGATCTTGGTCTCTAAATACCATTTGGAACTAAAAGTCACCAAGGGCTCCTTGGAGAAATGACTTCTTCCAGGACTGGGGCAGGGAAGTACGAGATGAACCTGGAATATCGTGAGGCACCAGAAAGTGAGGAAGTGCGCAAAGAATGACGAGGACCTGTCAGGAGGACCCAGAAGTCCCCCTGAGGGGGCTCTTATTGGCCAAATCTGGGACAATCTGAGCATGAAAATAAATACTGATGGTAACATATTAATAACCCATTGAATAAAACAGGAATCTATGATAGTAACATAATGATGAATAAATAAATGGAGGGCTTTCCTGGTGGCGCAGTGGTTAAGAATCTGCCTGCCAATGCAGGGGACACAGGTTCGAGCCCTGGTCCGGGAAGATCCCACATGCCATGGAGCAACTAAGCCCGTGCGCAACAACTACTGAGCCTGCACTCTAGAGCCCGTGAGCCACAACTACTGAGCCCATGTGCCACAACTACTGAGCCTGTGCTCTAGAGCCCAAGCTCCTCAACAAGAGAAGCCACCGCAATGAGAAGCCTGTGCACCACAACGAAGAGTAGCCCCGCTCGCTGCAACAAGAGAAAGCCCATGCGCAGCAACGAAGACCCAATGCAGCCAAGAATAAATAAATAAAATAAATAAATAAATGGAGAGAAGAAAAAGCTCTTCCTTACACTAGAACACCAATTAACAAATACAGGGCTTCCGGGAACATGGCGGAAAAGTAAGACGCGGAGATCACCTTCCTCCCCACAGATACATCAGAAATACATCTACACGTGGAACAACTCCTACAGAACACCTACTGAACGCTGGCAGAAGACCTCAGACCTCCCAAAAGGCAAGAAACACCCCACGTACCTGGGTAGGGCAAAAGAAAAAAGAATAAACAGAGACAAAAGAATAGGGACAGGACCTGCACCAGTGGGAGGGAGCTGTGAAGGAGGAAAGGTCTCCACACACTAGGAAGCCCCTTCGCGGGCAGAGATTGCGGGAGGCGGAGCGGGGAGCTTCGGAGCCGCGGAGCAGAGCACAGCAACGGGGGTGCGGAGGGCAAAGCGGAGAGATTCCCGCACAGAGGATCGGCGCCGACCGGCACTCACCAGCCCGAGAGGCTCGTGTGCTCACCCGCCTGGGCGGGCGGGGCTGGGAGCTGAGGCTCGGGCTTCGGTTGGAGCGCAGGGAGAGGACGGGGGTTGGCGGCGTGAACACAGCCTGAAGGGGTTAGTGTGCCACGGCTAGCCGGGAGGGAGTCCGGGGAAAAGGCTGCACCTGCCGAAGAGGCAAGAGACTTTTTCTTCCCTCTGTGTTTCCTGGTGCGCGAGGAGAGGGGTTTAAGAGCGCTGCCTAAAGGAGCTCCAGAGACGGGCGCGAGCCGCGGGTAAAAGCGCGGACCCCAGAGACGGGCATGAGACGCTAAGGCTGCTACTGCCGCCACCAAGAAGCCTGTGTGCGAGCACAGGTCACTATCCACACCCCGCTTCCGGGGAGCCTGTGCAGCCCGCCACTGCCAGGGTCCCGGGATCCAGGGACAACTTCCCCGGGAGAACGCACGGCGGGCCTCAGGCTGGTGCAACGTCACGCCGGCCTCTGCCGCCGCAGGCTCGCCTCGCACTCCGTGCCCCTCCCACCCCCGGCCTGAGTGCGCCAGAGCCCCCAAATCAGCGGCTCCTTTAACCCCGTCCTGTCTGAGTGAAGAACAGATGCCCTCTGGCGACCTACACGCAGAGGCGGGGCCAAATCCAAAGCTGAGCCCCTGGGAGCTGAGAGAACAAAGAAAAGAAAGGGAATCTCTCCCAGCAGCCTCAGAAGCAGCGGATTAAAGCTCCACAATCAACTTGATGTACCCTGCATCTGTGGAATACATGAATAGACAACGAATCATCCCAAATTAAGGAGGTGGACTTTGAGAGCAAGATTTATGATTTTTTCCACTTTTCCTCTTTTTGTGAGTGTGTATGTGTATGCTTCTGTATGAGATTTTGTCTGTATAGCTTTGCTTCCACCATTTGTCCTAGGGTTCTATCCGTCTTTTAAAAAATTTTTTTTTCTCTTAATAATTATTTTTTTATTTTAATAACTATTATATTTTATCTTTATTTTATTTTACTTTATCTTCTTTCTTACTTTTTTTCCTTCCTACCCTCCTTCCTTCCTTCCTCCCTCCCTCCCTCCTTTCTTTCTTTCTACTTCTACGAATTCTTTCTTTCTACTTTTTCTCCCTTTTATTCTGAGCTGTATGGATGAAAGGCTCTCGGTGCTGCAGCCAGGAGTCAGTGCTGTGCCTCTGAGGTGGGAGAGCCAACTTCAGGATACTTGTCCACAAGAGACCTCCCAGCTCCACATAATATCAAACGGCGAAAATCTCCCAGAGATCTCCATCTCAACACCAGCACCCAGCTTCACTCAACGACCAGCAAGCTACAGTGCTGGACAACCTATGCCAACCATATAGCAAAACAGGAACACAACCCCACCCACTAGCAGAGAGGCTGCCTAAAATCATAATAAGTCCACAGACACCCCAAAACACACCACCAGACGTGGACCTGCCCACTAGAGAGACAAGATCTAGCCTCATACACCACAACACAGGCACTAGTCCCCTCCACCATCCACCAGAACACAGACACTGAACCAACCTTAGCCACTGGGGACAGACACCAAAAACAATAGGAACTACGAACCTGCAGCCTGCAAAAAGGAGACCCCAAACACAGTAAGATAAGCAAAATGAGAAGACACAGAAACACACAGCAGATGCAGGAGCAAGGTAAAAATCCACCAGACCTAACAAGTGAAGAGGAAATAGGCAGTCCACCTGAAAAAGAATTCAGAATAATGATAGTAAAGATGATCCAAAATCTTGGAAATAGAATAGAGAAAATGCAAGAAACATTTAACAAGGACCTAGAAGAATTAAAGATGAAACAAACAATGATGAACAACACAATAAATGAAATTAAAAATACTCTAGATGGGATCAATAGCAGAATAAGTGAGGCAGAAGAAGGAATAAGTGACCTGGAAGATAAAATAGTAGAAATAACTACTGCAGAGCAGAATAAATAAAAAAGAATGAAAAGAACTGAGGACAGTCCCAGAGACCTCTGGGACAACATTAAACGCACCAACATTCGAATTATAGGGGTTCCAGAAGAAGAAGAGAAAAAGAAAGGGACTGAGAAAATATTTGAAGAGATTATAGTTGAAAACTTCCCTAATATGGGAAAGGAAAGAGTTAATCAAGTCCAGGAAGCACAGAGAGTCCCGTACAGGATAAATCCAAGGAGAAATACACCAAGACACATATTAATCAAACTGTCAAAAATTAAATACAAAGAAAACATATTAAAAGCAGCAAGGGAAAAACAACAAATAACACACAAGGGAATCCCCATAAGGTTAACAGCTGATCTTTCAGCAGAAACTCTGCAAGCTAGAAGGGACTGGCAGGACATATTTAAAGTGATGAAGGAGAAAAACCTGCAACCAAGGTTACTCTACCCAGCAAGGATCTCATTCAGATTTGATGGAGAAATTAAAACCTTTACAGACAAGCAAAAGCTGAGAGAGTTCAGCACCACGGAACCAGCTTTACAACAACTGCTAAAGGAACTTCTCTAGCCAAGAAACACAAGAGAAAGAAAAGACCTACAATAACGAACCAAAACAATTAAGAAAATGGGAATAGGAACATACATATCGATAATTACCGTAAATGTAAATGGACTAAATGCTCCCACCAAAAGACACAGATTGGCTGAATGGATTCAAAAACAAGACCCATATATTTGCTGTCTACAAGAGACCCACTTCAGACCTAGAGACAGATACAGACTGAAAGTAAGGGGATGGAAAAAGATATTTCATGTAAATGGAAACCAAAAGAAAGCTGGAGTAGCAATTCTCATATCAGACAAAATAGACTTTAAAATAAGGACTATCAGAAGAGACAAAGAAGGACACTACATAATGATTAAGGGATCGATCCAAGAAGAAGATATAACAATTGTAAATATTTATGCACCCAACATAGGAGCACCTCAATACATAAGGCAAATACTAACAGCCATAAAAGGGGAAATCGACAGTAACACATTCATAGTAGGGGACTTTAACACCCCACTTTCACCAATGGACAGATCATCCAAAATGAAAATAAATAAGGAAACACAAGCTTTAAATGATACATTAAACAAGATGGACTTAATTGATATTTATAGGACATTCCATCCAAAAACAACAGAATACATATTTTTCTCTAGTGCTCATGGAACATTCTCTAGGATAGATCATATCTTGGGTCACAAATCAAGCCTTGGTAAATTTAAGAAAATTGAAATTGTATCAAGTATCTTTTCCGACTGCAATGCTATGAGACTAGATATCAATTACAGGAAAAGATCTGTGAAAAATACAAACACATGGGGGCTAAACAATACACTACTTAATAATGAAGTGATCACTGAAGAAATCAAAGAGGAAATAAAAAAATACCTAGAAACAAATGACAATGGAGACACGACAACCCCAAATCTATGGGATGGAGCAAAAGCAGTTCTAAGAGGGAAGTTTATAGCAATACAAGCCCACCTTAAGAAGCAGGAAACATCTCGAATAAACAACCTAACCTTGCACCTCAAGCAATTAGAGAAAGAAGAACAAAAAAACCCCAGAGTTAGCAGAAGGAAAGAAATCATAAAAATCAGATCAGAAATAAATGAAAAAGAAATGAAGGAAACAATAGCAAAGATCAATAAAACTAAAAGCTGGTTCTTTGAGAAGATTAACAAAATTGATAAACCATTAGCCAGACTCATCAAGAAAATAAGGGAGAAGACTCAAATCAATAGAATCAGAAATGAAAAAGGAGAAGTAACAACTGACACTGCAGAAATACAAAAAATCATGAGGGATTACTACAAGCAACTCTATGCCAATAAAATGGACAATCTGGAAGAAATGGACAAATTCTTAGAAATGCACAAACTGCCAAGACTGAATCAGGAAGAAATAGAAAATATGAACAGACCAATCACAAACACTGAAATTGAAACTGTGATTAAAAATCTTCCAACAAACAAAAGCCCAGGACCAGATGGCTTCACAGGCGAATTCTATCAAACATTTAGAGAAGAGCTAACACCTATTCTTCTCAAACTCTTCCAAAATATAGCAGAGGGAGGAACACTCCCAAACTCATTCTACGAGGCCACCATCACCTTGATACCAAAACCAGACAAGGATGTCACAAAGAAAGAAAACTACAGGCCAATATCACTGATGAACATAGATGCAAAAATCCTCAACAAAATACTAGCAAACAGAATCCAACAGCACATTAAAAGGATCATACACCATGATCAAGTGGGGTTTATTCCAGGAATGCAAGGATTCTTCAATATACGCAAATCTATCAATGTGATTAACCATATTAACAAATTGAAGGAGAAAAACCATATGATCATCTCAATAGATGCAGAGAAAGCTTTTGACAAAATTCAACACCCATTTATGATAAAAACCCTGCAGAAAGTAGGTGTAGAGGGAACTTTCCTCAATATAATAAAGGCCGTATATGACAAGCCCACAGCCAACATCATCCTCAATGGCGAAAAACTGAAAGCATTTCCACTAAGGTCAGGAACAAGACAAGGTTGCCCACTCTCACCACTCTTATTCAACATAGTTTTGGAAGTTTTAGCCACAGCAATCAGAGAAGAAAAGGAAATAAAAGGAATCCAAATCGGAAAAGAAGAAGTAAAGCTGTCACTGTTTGCAGATGACATGATACTATACATAGAGAATCCTAAAGATGCTACCAGAAAACTACTAGAGCTAATCAATGAATTTGGTAAAGTAGCAGGATACAAAATTAATGCACAGAAATCTCTGGCATTCCTATACACTAATGATGAAAAATCGGAAAGTGAAATCAAGAAAACACTCCCATTTACCACTGCAACAAAAAGAATAAAATATCTAGGAATAAACCTACCTAAGGGGACAAAAGACCTGTATGCAGAAAATTATGACACTGATGAAAGAAATTAAAGATGATACAAATGGAGAGATATACCATGTTCTTGGATTGGAAGAATCAACATTGTGAAAATGACTCTACTACCCAAAGCAATCTACAGATTCAATGCAATCCCTATCAAACTACCACTGGCATTTTTCATAGAACTAAAACAAAAACTTTCAAAGTGTGTATGGAAACACAGAGGACCCCGAATAGCCAAAGCAATCTTGAGAAGGAAAAATGGAGCTGGAGGAATCAGGCTCTGACTTCAGACTATATTACAAAGCTACAGTAATCAAGACAGTATGGTACTGGCACAAAAACAGAAAGATAGATCAATGGAACAGGATAGAAAGCCCCGAGATAAAAACCCATGCACATATGGTCACCTTATCTTTGATAAAGGTGGCAGGAATATACAGTGGAGAAAGGACAGCCTCTTCAATAAGTGGTGCTGGGAAAATTGGACAGGTACATGTAAAAGTATGAGATTAGATCACTCCCTAACACCATACACAAAAATAAGCTCAAAATGGATTAAAGACCTAAATGTAAGGCCAGAAACTATCAAACTCTTAGAGGAAAACATAGGCAGAACACTCTATGACATAAATCACAGCAAGATCCTTCTTGACCCATCTCCTAGAGTAATGGAGATAAAAACAAAAATAAACAAATGGGACCTAATGAAACTTCAAAGCTTTTGCACAGCAAAGGAAACCATAAACAAGACCAAAAGACAACCCTCAGAATGGGAGAAAATATTTGCAAATGAATCAACTGACAAAGGATTAATCTCTAAAATTTACAGGCAGCTCATGCAGCTCAATAACAAAAAAATAAACAACCCAATCCAAAAATGGGCAGAAGACCTAAATAGACATTTCTCCAAAGAAGATATACAGACTGCCAACAAACACATGAAAGAATGCTCAACATCATTAATCATTAGAGAAATGCAAATCAAAACTACAATGAGATATCATCTCACACCAGTCAGAATGGCCATCATCAAAAAATCTAGAAACAATAAATGCTGGAGAGGGTGTGGAGAAAAGGGAACACTCTTGCACTGCTGGTGGGAATGTGAATTGGTTCAGCCACTATGGAGAACAGTATGGAGGTTCCTTAAAAAACTACAAATAGAACTACCATATGACCCAGCAATCCCACTACTGGGTATATACCCTGAGAAAACCATAATTCAAAAAGAGTCATGTACCAAAATGTTCATTGCAGCTCTATTTACAATAGCCCGGAGATGGAAACATCCTAAGTGTCCATCGACAGATGAATGGATAAAGAAGATGTGGCACATATATACAATGGAATATTACTCAGCCATAAAAAGAAACGAAATTGAGCTATTTGTAATGAGGTGGATAGACCTAGAGTCTGTCATACAGAGTGAAGTAAGTCAGAAAGAGAAAGACAAATACCACATGCTAACACATATATATGGAATTTAAGAAAAAAAAATGTCATGAAGAACCTAGGGGTAAGACAGGAATAAAGACACAGACCTACTGGAGAACGGACTTGAGGATATGGGGAGGGGGAAGGGTAAGCTGTGACAAAGCGAGAGAGAGTCATGGACATATATACACTACCAAACGTAAGGTAGATAGCTAGTGGGAAGCAGCCGCATAGCACAGGGAGATCAGCTCGGTGCTTTGTGACCGCCTGGAGGGGTGGGATAGGGAGGGTGGGAGTGAGGGCAAGAGGGAAGAGATATGGGAATATATGTATATGTATAACTGATTCACTTTGTTATAAAGCAGAAACTAACACACCATTGTAAAACAATTATACTCCAATAAAGATGTAAAAAAAGAACACAAAACAAACAAACAAAAAAATATAAAAAGAAGCTGGGATTAGTCACCAACTGGCCACCATCACAGTAATAACTGACTCCACCAAGAAACAGAGGATGCTAAAACCAGGGGGTGACAGTTTGATGAAGAACAAGATATTCACATCATATCAAAGCATTTCGCCATAAAATATTCAGTAATTACCAAGGGGAAAGTAACTTTGTGGAGAAGCCTGACCAACATCACCTGACCAAGAATCTAAGTTGACGTCACTAATGTTTGTGTCCCCAGACTAGATGGGATGAGAAGGACACAGCATCACTTTGGGGATATTCACACATAATCTGAATCCAATCACAGGGAAGCACCAGATACACCGAAACAACAACCACTTGTAATCTTCAAAAGCGCCAGGTCCTAACAACAAGGACAGGTGGACTGAAGCCACACGAGGTCCTGGGCTGGCTGATGGGGCAGTTTCATAGTCACACTGATTTCCTAATTTGGGGTGGGAGAGGGCTGATGGGTCAGCAACTCACTCTCCAATCTTTCATAACAAAGTTCTGTGCTTCCTTGTTGTAAGCTTGGAATTATTTCAAAATAATGGAAAAGGGAGGGTGGCATCCGCTTCATGCCAGGTGTAAATACTTTACCTGTGTGCAGAGCTCTTCCATCTCAGAGCAGGCCTTTTCCTTCTCTCTCTTTAAAACCTCAACTTCCTTCCTGTTCAGGAAGCAAAGTTAACAGTATCACTGACCACTCATCGCTCACGGTCACCTTGGCGGCTTGGATTTGTACACCTGCTCCTGGTACCCTACAGCCACTGCTCTGTCACTGTCCTACGCTATTGCTGCTGCTGGTCCAATGGGATCCCAGCTTCGGAACCAGAGGAACCCTGACAGCACTGTAAGAACAAACCCTCCATGACGCTCCCCAATCACACACGTTAATCTCACTCTAGCACATGCGACTGCTCCTCACACCCAGCAGCATAAACACCAACACAGGCTTACATTCACTGACATCTGAGGTCAAAGGGGTCCCAGCACCAAACTCAGGGAAAAATGGTTCCTGGAGGGAAAAGGCTTGCAGATTTCAGAACTGCTGTAACGTAACAGAGATCGTTTATTGACCATCCACTTTGGATCCCAGGCTTTCATCATCAGGCACTTTAATCAAATCAACACCGCATTCTCGGCAGTTTAGAGCTGAGCTCATCTTGAACGTCATTCAAAAAAAAGCCAAACAAACCATCCTTGGATGAGGCTCTGATGGTGAAAGCAGAAATCCACTGACAGGCAATCCCGAGCCTCCTCCGCAACACACACACACACACACACACACACACACACACACACCTCCTGCCTCAGTGCTCAGACCCCTGACCCCTGACTCTGACTCACTGAAATCGACAGACCAGGAATGAACCTTGGAGAAAAGCGCAGCTGAAACCATTATCAGAACAAGAACAGATTCTACTCGCCCAGAAAGGCTGCAAGAGTATCTCTCGCCCCTACGAGAATGCTCGATGCCTCCCCCGAGCCCTGAGCACGATGTGGAGTATTTCTGCAGGGTGAGCAGTGCTTGCAGAGCAGCGTCAGAGGCACACGGGCCTGTGCTGGAGCTGGTGGCGGTGGTGCTGACCTGGCACCTCCTACTTCTGCGAACGAGGAGCTCAGGAAGGAAGGTGGCTGCTGACATCTGCAAGGAGGCCCGAGCCCCGCTGTGCCTGGCAAGGCTGGTCAGAGGGCAGCACGGCTCTCCTGGAGTGCGGGTTATCTGTGAACACGTCCCACTTTCTACAGCAATGCCTTCTAAGCTTACTCTACGAAGAACAAACCCTGTCAGGGACCGGGGTCGGGGTGGGACCATTGAGATGGCCCTTACCTCTGTGCAGCCTCTGTCCTTTCTGCAGCTTCAAGCTCTTGCTGGATCCTTGTCAGCTCATTTTTCAAAAGCGTGTTTTCTTCAGAAAGCCTATCCAACTTGATTCTGCATGAGAAATTTAAGAAAGGATCAAGAGTGGGAACTCCAGGAGCTGGTCACCCCCACGCACTCCAGCCTTGCAGTGACCCTGCAGCCACACTTCCCCTTCCCTAGATGAGAGCACAGGACACCACTTCCTTCGCTTTCCTGTATCCCGTGTTAACCTGCTCTGGTTTGCATCTCCCTAGAGATAAGCTATAGAAGACAAAGCTTTCTTAGCTTCTAAAACGGCCACACAATCAACAACTCCCTGGTGTATTCAGCACCTTGGTTCTTCGTGTTCACAGCTGGCCTGTTCCTGCATCTTATAACCTCCACTGAAACGTGAGTGTGCCCATGGCTGGCACCAGTGCAAGATGCTGGGTGAGTCCTCGCGAGGTCATTGCAAGGAGAGTGGCCACCCCCTCCACCCAGGGGACTCCAGCACAAAGCTGAGGAACACAAGGACTGGGGAGGCCAGATCCCAAGGGAAGAGTGCCGCCATCCTACACCCTGAGGTCAGTACCAGGAGGAGCCTGGGACAATGCCCGTGTCAGTGGACAGAGGGCGACCTGATGCAACATGGAGCCTTCAGGGGGAAAAGCAAGTACCGACAGTGGCTGCCGGGACCAAGTCTTCCCGGAGGCCCCCCTGGCTTCCAATGCTCTTAGAGTCTCCCTGGGAAGATAACCCCATCTATGTGTGACACACGAGCAACTGACCAGTAAAGATCATGGGGAGGCAGTCTGAAACCCACACCTGCTGCCCAGAGAGTCTATCCTTAATGCATGTTGGTCTTGCGGACATTTATTCCCCTAAACAGGTCTCTACCTGGCATTAGCTTCTTTTCACTCTAAAAGTACTCAAAGCCACATGACCTCATATGTTTCTGTATTATTCTTATAAAGTCAAGCATAAGTATCTCCTTCACAAGCATAAGTACCACTTCCTTTTTCCTCATGAGGAACTGGAGAGAAAAATAAAGACACAGAAGTCAACGGAATTTTAAAAACAGCAAAGGGTCTCAAGCAGAGGAGTGACACAAATGAGGTCTGTGTTTTGAACCGTCATTCCGGCTCCACGATGGAAAACAAATTGATTCAAGGCACATGTGTGTGTGTATGTGGTTGGCAGGGGATTCTGCCTCCAGCTTCCTGGACCTCAAATAAGATGGCAGTTGCTCTACCCCAGCTGCCCACACTCACCAAATAACCAGAGCAAAGCTGATCATCTAGTGTGTGATGTCCTCACAGAAGGTAATGGAAACCTCCAGGGGTCCCCAAACAAAAAAAACCCGGAAGCTGAAACCAAAGCCATGAGCACTAAGCAACACAAAAATGGGGTTACCCTGAGGCCAGCACCTACACCAGTGTGGAGAAACCACACCGTGGATACATGCACTGGGCCAGTCCCCTGGACGAGGTTAAAGTGGTCTCAGATTAAGAGGCTCTCAACTCTTGGCAAAAGCAAAACACATCCTTTCTGCAGGGAGCACCCTCTACTACAGCTCCCAGGATTCCCAGAGATAAACAGCATGTAAGCATGAGCTCACAATTAAAGATCACCACAATATATGTTGAAAAGGACCACCTATGAGAGTCAGAAGAAGCCAGAACAACAGAATTAGATCCTGTAGGAACCTCAGATACTGGAATTATCAGACACAAACTAAGGATAAATATTATGAAATGTTTACTTAACTAAAAGATGGAAATTTTAAAAGGGACAAGCAACAGGAAGCTATCAAAAATGATCAGACAGGACTAACTAAACAGAATTTTGGAAAATAAAAAGTCAATGTCAAAAGAAAAACTCACTGGAAGAACGTGCCATAGACAAAAGAAGTCAGAAGTAATGAAAGAGAGGTTAAGAAATGGAGGAAGATGGATGCTCAGCATCACTAATCATTAGAGAAATGCAAATCAAAACTACAATGAGGTATCACCTCACACCAGTCAGAATGGCCATCATCAAAAAGTCTACAAATAATAAATGCTGGAGAGGGTGTGGAGAAAAGGGAACCCTCTTGCACTGTTGGTGGGAATGTAAATTGATACAGCCACTATGGAGAACAGTATGTAGGTTCCTTAAAAAACTAAAAATAGAACTACCATATGACCCAGCAGTCCCACTACTGGCATATACCCTGAGAAAACCATAATTCAAAGAGTCATGTACCACAATGTTCATTGCAGCTCTATTTACAATAGCCAGGACACGGAAGCAACCTAAGTGTCCATCGACAGATGAATGGATAAAGAAGATGTGGCACATATATACAATGGAATATTACTCAGCCATGAAAAGAAACGAAATTGAGCTATTTGTAGTGAGGGGGATGGAGCTAGAGTCTGTCATACAGACTGAAGTAAGTCAGAAAGAGAAAAACAAATACCACATGCTAACACATATATATGGAATCTAAAAAAAAAAAATGGTTATGAAGAACCTAGGGGCAGGATGGGAAAAAAGACATAGGCCTTCTAGAGAATGGACTTGAGGACACAGGGAGGGGGAAGTGTAAGCTGGAACAAAGTGATAGAGTGGCATGGACATATATACACTACCAAATGTAAAATCGATAGCTAGTGGGAAGCAGCCGCATAGCACAGGGAGATCAGCTCGGTGCTTTGTGACCACCTAGGGGGGTGGGATAGGGAGGGAGGGTGGGAGGGAGATGCAAGAGGGAAGAGATATGGGTACATATGTATATGTATAACTGATTCACTTTGTTATAAAGCAGAAACTAACACACCATTGTGAAGCAATTATACTCCAATAAAGATGTTAAATAAATAAACAAATAGATAGATAGACAGATAGATAGAAAGAAATGGAGGAAAAGTGAAAAGACATCATACATCCAGTTATAGAGGACAGTGAGGGGAGAAGCAATATTTTACGAATAATGGCTGAGAGATTTTCATAGGACACAAATCTATATATTCAATAGACAATGTTTTCTAAGTAGGATAAGTAAAAAGAAAACCACACCTATATCCTACAACCCAACAATTCCATTCTTATGTACACCAGCACCCAGAACAAAAAATGGGGTTCCCCAGAGCCCCCAAGGGTTGCCACTATCCTGACTTGGAAAAGTGACCCCTGGGGGACTTGTGCTGGGGACACAGATATGTCCAATTCATCAACAATTCTTCCAACTGCACACACGTGTGTATTTTTCTTGTGCGTATAACACTTTAATAAAAAGTTAAAGTGAAAGAATACACACCTAAACATACCAAAGAAAACCCATAGAAGATGGAGAAGTTAATAGCAGCCAGAGGATACAACTCAGATCACCATTCTCAGGTTCTAGGGTTCAGTCCCACTGACCCAGACTAATGGCCTTTCCTGTTATTTTGGGGCTTTTAGGCCTTTTATCCACCTCCCCAAGGACCATGAGATGACAGACGATGGAGACCGTGTTGCCCTTGCTACCTACCAGGCGAGTCAGAGGCAGGAGGTAAAGTGAGTCAAAATTCTACAAAGCAAAGGGCTTCAGGGCCTAAGCTCTAGTTAATACGTATTTTTGAAGTCAGAATCTTTGGGAATTCCCTGGTGGTCCAGTGATTAAGACTCCATCCACTGGAGGGGCATGGGTTTGATCCCTGGTCGGGGAACTAAGATCCTGCATGCCACATGCGCAAAAAACTGAAAAGTCAGAATCTTTGTAAAATAGCCTGTTCTTTCAGGGCTCATGTGTCTGCACCAACAAGAACCACTCAGGTAACAGCCATTGTGATTCTGAGCCGTTTGCCCAAATCCAATTTCAAATTCGGATTCTGAGTAAGAAACCCTGGACGCGAAATCCCAAAAGGATGCAGTGCCGGACCTGACCCGCTGCAGCGCCTCCTCCAGCTGGTCCCTCTCCTGGGCCAGCTGCCGTGCGTGGCCCCGCTCCAGCTCCACGGCCCGCTGCAGCCGGTCCCGCAGGCCTCGGACAGCCTCCTGCGACTCCTGGTGCAGCGTCGCCAGCTCGGCCTTCTGACCCTGCAGCACGCCAACCTCGAGCTTGAAGGCCCGCTCCAGCTCCTTTCTCTCCTCCGCAAAGGCCCTTTTCAATACCTCCATCTCCCTTTCATAGTAATTCACCTGGGAATAGAAGCGTGAGTGATGTCAGCCAGGGGCCCCTAAACATGATCTGCCTGACGATACAAGGCTGCCCGGCACAGCATCCAAAGGGCGGGGGGCCCGGCCTTAACAAGGTGCTGGGGCCTGTGAAAGGCTCCCCAGGGCCCGTGTGGCTGCCTGCTCTGTCACGTCCTGTAACCTTCACTGCGGCCTAGGGGGGCAGGCCTGGCAGGTGCAGAAAGGCTGCTGGGGGCCGAGCTGGGCTGGGTGCCTGGCAGCAGCAGCAGCAGAAGCGCAGAGGGGGGACAATACCTACCGCGAGGCCGCAGTGGCTTTGAACCCCCTGGAGACCTGGCGGGCAAGGCCACAGCAGGAGCCCAGGGGCAGGACCGCTAGTAAGAGGTGGCCCCGCCTCGCTGGCAGTGACACCTTACGAGATGTTGGTACCGTCCCTCAACAAAACCCACCGCAGTTGGGTCACGGAGCTGGAGGCATGTTCACCCAAGAAGACAGGCCTGGCCAGGGTGGCCCGGGAGCCCCCCACGCAGGGCAGTCCCAGGGTGCTTCAGCTGGAACAGAGTTGGGAGCTGTCACTCCCCAGCACAGAGTAAGCAGGGAGGTCTGGCCTCAGTGCAGCCCTCATGACTCTGGGATACCACGACCCTGCTCCCTCCCATTAGTAGTTATACCTTCTGTCCTGCCTGCTTCCAAAGCGGGTGTGAGGCAGAACATCCATGTCATGCACATTTCCCTGCAAACTTCTGTCCCCCCGAGCATGCTCACTATGGGGCAGACGTGTGCGCAGAAGCGTCCCAGCAGCACGAAGCTCCCTGACCCCTCCGGCCTCCCTCAGCCCCCCTGACCTTGGTCTCCAGCTGGATCTCGAGGTCTTTGTAACGTTCCTTCACCTGCTCCAACATTATCTCCGTCTCTAAACTCACTGGGACGGAATCACCCACAAACGTGACAATGCCTGCAACAAGAAGACGCTTCCGTTTACGTCTTGCCCAGGACGCTGCGGGGTCTGATCCGACCTCCAAGCCGACATCTGGACGAAGCACAGCCTTCCGCGGGCACTTTCTGCAAGAGGAATGCAATGCTGGCAGTAAGAGGACGTGGGCCATGGACCGTCTGTTGCGCTGAGTTCTCAAAGCTGTGGCATTTTTACAGACCAGCATTTCGAGTCTTTGCCAGAACGCAGATCACTCAAAGGTATGAATGGCGAGGAGGCTCCCTGCCAGATTTGTCAGGCCTTTGAATTGCCTGAAAGATGCCACATGGGGTACATGTCCTGCCCCCTTGACTGTGGCAGGCACACACAGCGATGGGGACAACGGGAAAAAGTGACCATAGCACAGACAGTGCTTTAGGATGAGCCACGACGAAGCTCTGTCTTCATTATTTCGCCTTCCTCCTTTTCTCAGAGGCCCTCCCTACTTTCTATTACATCACACAAATCATGGGGGTGGGGCTCTTAACAAAAAAGTCAGGCAAACTAAGCACTTGTGGAGGCTCTGACAGATTGTAGGAAGAGGGTGTGAGCTATACCTGGTCCAGAAGACCCTCCCCACCGGCAACATCACGCGTCCTTACAGCTCATCCCCAAAGGGCGCCTGTGAACCCACAAGCGCGGTCAGCCCTCCTGGGCCCAGGGGCCCCCCACGTTGTGCGTGTTGGGGGGCACACCCAAGGCTTGACTCAGAATGTGGGTGTGACCGCCGCTGCTGGTCCACGGGCCAGAAAGTGAAGGGAGCAGACACACCCTGACCTCTCACCCAAATTGTTTTCCATGAAAAAGAGTGACAGGCTCAATGACATCCTGAGAGAACTCAGAGTAAGTATCTCAGGAAAGAGAGCATCCTGTTGCCCTGACAACTGGAAGCCGCCACCTGGGTCTGGCCAAGTGGCACCCGTCAGGAGTGGCCCCAGCTGGATGCACTGCCGGCCCAGACTCCACAACCTACATGGCCCCCGCCACCACAACTCTGCTGTCCTGACTGTCCCTCCTCCTTTGAAGGGGCCAACAGAACCTCTATGGTCAGACGAGGGGGGAAAGTGTAAGAGAAAATACTCCAGCCGGGAGAGCGCTCTGGTTGTATCAGTGCCAACACAAAGCTTGGGGCTGCCCTCGGCGCCACACCTCAGAGACTTCTGGGCACGGCACCCTGGGCACAGACCCCGTCTCTCTGCTCCCCGCGTTATGGATCGTGGTTCTCGACAAGGGTCACATGCTCTGTGCAGCTCAGTCCCCTCCAGGGACAGAGGAGGTGACAGTAACCCCCTTCCCGGTGGCCACACTGGCACCAGACACTCCTCTGGGGATCAGATGATACCAGCTCACCAGCCACATGCCAACACCTCCTGGCTGAGGGCAGCAGGGCTGTGGGTCTCGGCAGCCATCAGCTCCACTAATGCAGCTGCAGGTGAGGGGCTCCCTTCGGGCCCAGGTGCACAGAAGACCCCACTCGGTTTCCCTTGGAGGCTCCCATGTTGACTTTCCTGTTTTAAGTAACAGCTTTAGGACAATACGGGAGCCCAATGCTCTCAGGGTTACAGATAAGAGCGACACGTCCTCTGGGGCTGCGTCTGCATGACATGTGACCACAGAGGAGGTCCGGCTGCTGGGCTGGGGCTGTTGTGGTGGTTCCCACGGCAGCAAGGGGCATGGAGCCTGGAGCACGTGGACCTGTAGTGCCCGCCCCGCCCAGCTGCCAGGGAGGGTGCAAGCAGCCAAACCCCGTCCTCCTCAAGGAGAGCTGTGGCCTCAGAACCTCCAGCCCAGTCTCTAGAAGGAGCCAAGAACATTAACCTCTCAGTGCTTGCAGCCTGTCGAGACCTCCCGCCTTTGGCGTCGGCTCTGCACGCAGCAGGTGGGAGGGCCCTTCCCAGGCGCCATGGCCCAGGCCCATCTCAGACCCCTTCCACAGCGGCCCGCCGGCCTCGGTCCACACGGTTTAGCACCTGCCTTGTATGAGCCGTCACAGAGCCAAGACCAGCCTGTCCCCTGTCCCCCCAGCCTCCTCTCTCCTCCCCTCCCCCAGAGGACCATCTGTGTGGAGCATCTCCTTTGATCACCAACTCCGCCCCCCTCCCCGCGACCCAGGAGGCTCCCTGGGACATGCCTGCCCTGAGGTCATGGCCAGGTCCTCATAACCTTCACCACTTACTTCTACGCAAATGGTGGAACCCACATTCTCCACCATCTCCCTTGGGGCTCTGGGGGTCACACAGAACCCTGGCCTCAGGTAGGCCCCTTCTCCCACACAAGAGGTCGGAAGGGCTTGTGACCACCTGTGCAGCAGGTCAGCCCCACGCGCCCCCCGCCCCGGGAAGGCGCACACGACCCACCACCTCGAAACACCGGGCTCCTACCTGCCGGGCCATGTCCCGGGAGAAGCTGGCCGTGCCGACTCGGGGGCAGCTGTGCCCGCAGGCCTTCCAGTGCGGTCTGCAGCTCGTCGTTGCAGTCCTGCAGGTCCTGTGGGCAGAGCCAGACCCTTCCTCCAGCCACTGTGGCCACTGGGCCCAGGAGTCAGCCCCCAGCTCAGCAGGGCGGACGGGGCACCGAAGCTGCACCCAGGCACCTAACTGCTCCGTGAGCGACACAGGAGCAGGGGTCATTTCGCGACATCTTATGCCTGGCACCACCTTCCATCACGGGATACAAGGAAGGGACTCAGGGATAAAAAGTGCAGTGAAAGTGAGAAATGGAGAAAATACAGAGAAACCATAGGTGGTTGGGTAAGCACGCACATAAGGGGAAGAGGGCACTTGGGGGTGTGAAGGCTTAAGAGGAAGAGTCCCTGGGAATTCCCTGGCGGTCCAGCGGTTAGGACTCGGCGCTTTCACTGCCGGGGCCCAGGTTCGATCCCTGGTCGGGGAACTAAGATCCCACAAGCTACACAGCGCAGAGGAAAAAAAAAAAAAGAGGAAGGGTCTCGTTTGTGACAAGCGTAATTTGTCCACCCACGAATGAAATACACCTGAACAAGCACATTTGGTCACCTGACTTTCAAAAGGCCAGAAAGGGTAGCGTGCACATCCCACCTTTCCAGGTGGCCCCAGAGCCGGCACCACGGCCACATGGCTTTGGGTCCACGTACTCTTCCCCCCAACCCCGGGTGGGCTGTGGCCGCCCCAGCTGGAGGACAGCGTGCGTGATGCAGCTTCCACCCAGCTTCTTCTCCCGGGAAACTGGCTCTGGGGGAAGCCAGACCAGCCAAGGCCATGGCACGCCCTCAAGACCCCACCTCCCTCCCTGATGTTTTTTCTTTTTTTTTTGGCCACGCCCCATGGCATGCAGGATCTTAGTTCTCCGACCAGGGACTGAACCCCTGCCCCCTGCATTGGGAGTGCAGAGTCCTAACCACTGGACCGCCAGGGAAGCCCGCTCCGCTCTGATTTTTTCATCTATTTGAGTTTCTTCTCCGGGCAGCTCTTGTCAAATAAACCTCATCTTCCTGAACTCCCCGGTGGCCAGTGCCTGGCTTGTCTCTGCATCCGCCCTTGGAGAAGGTGCCTTTCATCGGCAGTTCTAGGCCGTGTGGGAGAAGGGACAGGCCCTGCAGATCTCAGAAGAAGCATAGATTTACTAGGATCACTGTACCTCCTTCAGAAACTCCTGGGCAAATACAGTTTCCCCACGGAGGGAGCAGCTCCTTCCTGGGGGAAAGGGCAGGGCCGGGATGTGAGAGCCGTGGGGTAGACCTGCGGGGCGGCAGGTGTGGGCACCCCCGGCCCCTCTACCCCACGATGCCGCCACGCCAGCTACTGAGCATGTCAGGTGTGGTCAGTCTGGATTGAGGTGTGTGTAGCATAAACTCTACCCCGATCTTAAACACCAGATCCCCAAAAAGGGATGTAAAAGATCTCATTTAAAATGTGTTTATATTGATTATATATGTTGATTATATGTTGAAATAATGACACTGTGGATATAATACAGGAAATAAAATGTAATTAAAATGATTAATGTCACCTATTTCTTTTTACCTTTTTTAATGTGACTCCTGGAAAACTTGAAATTACACATGTGACTGGTATTTTTACTGACAGTGCTGATCTGGCAGGAAACACAGAATCATTTCTACCCGATGCCCTCCCCCCTCGGTGGTTCTTTCTGCCCCTCAGATGGGTATTTTAAGAGCATATGCACAAATTCAGCCGTGCCAGAAAACAGGTCCTTAGGTGCCATGCTGGGCACAGACTTCTCTGCTCTCAGGCACCACTGTCGGTTCTAACCGATGAGGGTGACATGTGCCATCCTGGGTCCCAGCCGGTCTACACAGTGGGTATCCCAGGGCTGGGAGCCAGGGTGCCTGTTTTCATGTGGGCTGCATGTGAATTTGGGGGTGCCTGTGGATGCCCAGGGTGGTCACAGGGTCATAGAGTGTTACTGTGCTAGCCAGGAAAGGCAGCAAGTCCACTGCACACACTGTAGCGCTAAGGCTCTGAGGGCTCTGGACCTGTTGAGGCTTCTCTTCTCGTTAGCGGGAGAAGCGAGCTCAGCAAGGAAGCAGGGGAGGGTGGGATTTTAACAGCAGCTTGGAAAGCATCGGAGAGGAAGGTGGAGGCGGCAGACCAGCTGGGGAGCCGGGCCGTGCTGAGTCAGCACACACAGAGGGGCTGACCACCCAGGCACAGGCAGTGGGGGGGACGCCTGTCAGGGCTGGTGCGTGTCTCAGTCCATCCGGGCTATTGTAACAAAATTCCACAGATGGAGAGTTTATAAACAACAGAAATTTACTTCTCACAATTCTGGAGGCTAGAAGTCCATGACTGAGGTGCATGCAGATTCAGTGTTTGGTGGGAGCTTCCTGGTTCATAGACGGCCATCTGTTCCCATGTCCTCACTTGGTGGAAGGGATGGGGGAGCTCTCTGGGGTCGCTTTATAAGGGCACTAATCCCCTTCATGGAGCTCCACCCTCATGACCTAATTGCCTCCCAAAGGCCCCACCTTTGAACACCACCAAACTGAGGGAACAGGCTTCAACATACGGATTTATGGGGACACACACATTCAGGATGTAACAGGGTGGAAATGGGTAAAGAGAAAATCTGTATCTGGCACTTCTGACCAAGGACAAGCTACTCCATTATGGTGTCCACCCGAGGGAGCAGTGAAAATATGAAACCACAGAGAACCCCTAAGGAGGAAGCGATTAACATTTTACACTTCCCCCAACTTTTTTAAATCTTTTTTTTTTTTTGGCTGCGCCTCATGGCAGGTGGATCGTAGTTCCCCAACCAGGGATGGAACCCATGCCCCCTGCATTGGAAGTGTGGAGTCTTAATCACCAGACCACCAGGGAAGTCCTTACACTCCCCTTTACCAAAGTCAGCCTTGCCCCAGAAAACTGAGGCTGACAGCTGAAAGAAAGAAAGAAAGAAAGAAAAAAAAAAAAAAAGCTGAGACAATAGTTGAATAGGAAGGGAACTTGGCAACAAGGGAAAACATGGTTTCTGTGCTAGCAAATATCCTGCTTACAAGCATGGGGAAATGTCAAACAGTGACTTTGGAAAGATGGGTGACACACAGCAGGGAGGTTCAAGTTCGTCTCTACTCTGGAGACTGATGATAAGAAACACCCTAGGCCCGAGGCAGCGCCCCCAGGAGGCTGAGCACACGCAGCACGCAGATCTTGGTCTCTAAAGCCATTCTCTCCAGTTAGGAGCCAGGACTCATTGGAGAAATAGCTGATTCCAGCACAAGGGCAGGGGAAGCATAAGATGAGTCTGGAGCATCTCACAGTGCTAGAAAGTATGGAACAACTTAACAAAACAAAACATGACAGTGACAAGTCACAAGGTCATAGCTGCCGCCCGGAAGACACTCCCACTGGCCAAATCTCACATGACTTGAGCACCAAAGTAATTCGACATAGTAACGAATTATCAATACAAACCACTGACGAGAATGGTGATTCCTGAGCCCATACCAACCAGATACACAGATAGATAGACAGGACTTCTCTGCCTGACGGCAGATGCCAAGTGCCAACTGACAGATGTGGAGTGGATGATGGAAAACCATCCTTTTGCAACAACCATTGTGGCAAAGACGGGAGGTGGCAGGAATCACTCACTGATACTAAATCCAGTGAAACTTCTGATGAAGAGCAGGACATTTGCATGGTCTTAAAGTGCCACCCCACACTGTGACCAGGTGATCAAAATTAACATCACCTACACTGTGCAGCTGAGAAGGCATAACCTCAATTTAATCCAAAGAAAGTATCACGAAAACACAAAATGAGAACGTTTCTATTGAAAAGGAAGGAGAGACTGTATGCTTCAAAAATATCCACGTGAAGGACAAAGAAAGGCTGTGGGAATGTGCTACAGACAATGTGTCTCCCTAGATTCATGTTAAATCCTGATCCCCAGTGTGATGGTATTTGGAGGTGAGGCTTTTTTTTTTTTTCTTGCGGTACGCGGGCCTCTCACTGTTGTGGCCTCTCCCGTTGCGGAGCACAGGCTCCGGACGCGCAGCCTCAGCGGCCGTGGCTCACGGGCCCAGCCGCTCCGCGGCACGTGGCATCTTCCCGGACCGGGGCACGAACCCGCGTCCCCCGCATCGGCGGGCGGACTCTCAACCACTGCGCCACCAGGGGAGCCCCCGGGAGGTGAGGCTTTTGGGAGGAGATCAGGTCAGGAGGATGCAGCCCCATGACGGGGTTTGTGCTCTAATAAAACAACCCCCAGAGAACTCCCTTGCCCCTTCATGGAAGGACACAGTGAGAAGACAGCCGGCCACCTGCAACCCAGAACAGAGGCCTCACCAGACACCGAATCTGTCAGCACCTTGGTCTCAGACCTACCAGCCTCCAGAACATAGGAACTAAATCTCCGTGGCTTATAAGCTCCCCAGTCTATGGTATCTTTGTTACAGCCACCTGAATGGACTGAGAATGTTCCAGATTAGAGGACATCAGACTCTGGCCCTGGCCCTAGACTGGGTCCTGCACTGGAGGAAGATGCTCTAAAGAACATTGTTAGGGGAAT
The DNA here is from genome assembly GCF_000442215.2 of Lipotes vexillifer. NCBI lineage: Eukaryota > Metazoa > Chordata > Mammalia > Artiodactyla > Lipotidae > Lipotes > Lipotes vexillifer. Next base: position 1,125,784 of record NW_006778108.1, on the reverse strand, counting down.
TCCCTGGCGGTCCAGTGGTTAGGTCTCTGAGCTTCCACTGCTGGGGACCCAGGTTTGATCCCTGGCTGGGGAACTAAGATCCCGCAAGCCAAGCACCACAGCCAAAAACAAAAAAGAACATTGTTAGGTTGACTAACAAAACTGAAACACAACAAGCAGGTTAAAGGACTGTATTGGTGGAAATTGTGAAGTTACTAAGTATCCACAGCTACCTAGGAGGTGTTGGGAAACTGGCTCTAGGAAGAAAAGCCCAGCTTTGTAGCTTCTGCACATTTCTTGGTGTAAATAACTCCCCCATCAAAGGTTTAACAAGAAGCCAGCAAAATTCCTGAATATGTAACATCAACGTTGGGCACCTGAACAGCACTTTGAGGTTGAAGGGTCAGCCTGCTCTCAGGAAGTGCATGGACCAGTTTGGGGTGGAGGGTCGTGATCGCCTGACTCACCTCCGATGTACACGTTCGCGTCCACATGCACATGGTGAAAAGTACACAGCAGGTGGACTGGGGCAGAGGCATCCAGGTGTTCCCCAGACTAGTTTCACTTTTGTAACTTCATGTATTAGAAATTACTTTCAAATAAAATGCTTTTTTAATGCTCTGTTAGTTTGAAACAGCCAAAAATATCCCCAAAAATAGAGAGGGCAAATTTCTAAATAAATAGCTTAGCACTAAAATGTAAAATATTTCTGCTGGTATTTGAAAAAGTAAAATTTTGAGAACCAAAAGTGAAATCAGCAGCAGCTGTTAAGTGACAGAGTCATGTGAAAAAATGAAGGCAGTTACATTTGTTTGAAAAAATTCAGGTGCACTAAAGCAATGTATTAATTGATGGTTAGTTACAGGTGCTCAAAGTGAGAGAGAAAACACAGCAGGAAAGAGAGTTCCTTTCAGAAAGTCAAGCGGCACATTCCAGCTGCACCACATCCCCTAACCACAAACCACACACACCACTCGGGCACCCAAGGAGGGTAAGAGCTGACCACATGCAGGCGCACCCGGGATTCAGGATGTGGAGGGCCAGAGGTACGGGTCACATCACACTGCAGACCAGCAAGGCTCACCTTTATCCTCTGGTGTGGCCAAAGCATCGTGTGCAGAAAGTTCTTAATATTAATTGGGAGGGAAATCATTAAGAGGCAAATGGATACTAGACCCCTAACTCCAAACAATAATGTTCTATCTGCTGGAGTCCTCGGTAATCTCAAGATGGGAATAGGTTATGATCTGTTTCCCCAGCACTGACATTGTTCACCACCTACGCCCTCTTCTGCATAGTGGCAGCGCCAGCCAAGTGGGCTCACATTGGTAGATTTGGCCCAGGAAATGCAAACACTCAACCACAGGAGACAAGATGAAGCCCTACATGGTGCCGGGACACACAGAGGGGGACTTAGGACAGGGGCTGTCTCGCCACCTGGCCAGCCCGTGTGGGGCTGGGCACACGTGCTGAGCAGGCAAGTCCCACCTGTCTCCTTTCAGAACACGAGACAGGATGCTCCTGTGGACCTGGGCTGGACCACCCTCCACGTGGAGGCCAGGGGGCGGGAGGGCCCACCTGGGTCTGAGCGGACAGACCCTGACGACCCCGCAGGTAGGGGGCCACATACCCGGCACTTGAGCTTGTACTCCTTCAGGACCTCTGAGAACCGCTCCTCCTGGGTCAGGAGCTCCGTGCTCTGTGGCTCCAGCTGAAAGCCAGATGCAGGCAGGAAAACGAGGGCTGGGACATGAGGCCAGGTAGAGGGTGTGTTGTCACCCCCAGACGCTGTCCCCACCAGGCTTATTAGCATCTGCAGGTACAGCTTCCCATCTCTCCTCTTCCTCCCCTCCCCTTGTCTAAAAGGTCTCAGGGCAGAAGGATGTTTGGAATTTATGGAAGCAGGCCATGCTCCCACCTGGAGCCTGGGCTGTCTTCCTGCCTTGGCCACCTGGGAGGCCCCCTTCCTGGACCCTGCACCTCCCCTCCCCTCCTCCTCTGAAGGTGATGGTAAGCGCCAGCTGGGGGGCCTCTAACCTCTCCTCTGTGCCCACCACCACCAAGACCCTGTCACTGGGGTCTGTGCAGAGGGTGCTGACTGCTCCAGGCTTTGTCACTAAAAGGCCAACGTGCAGGGCATCACCCGGGCGTCACCAGCACCGCTGCAATGCATGAAGTGGAGGAAAACACAGGGATGGTAGCCGTGATAATTTTCTCTCCATTACAGAATTTTAGTAGAAAAAACCTAAATTCCATCGCCTGTGTATTCTTCGTCAAGACCCTGACGCCCTCTACCCGGCGCCCATGGGCGCCTCTCTGGAGACTCAGAATCAGCAAGAGGACCCACCTTGTCCTTCAACACAAACTCCAGATCATTCTGCAGCTTCAGGACCAGCTTCTCCGACTCTGCGAGCTTCTCCACGACTTCAATCATCTCCTTCTGCAGTCGACTGTTTTCCTACAAGACACAGGCCAGCGGTTAGCCGGCTTTGGGGACGGAGGAGGGAGCTGTGTGGAAGGGCTGCCCCCTCTGAGAGAGAGGCAGGGCTCATGAGCAGGGAAGGTGGACCCCACGGAGCCCTTGGGGATACTCCCCCTTTCCCACTGCCTAGACTTCTCCCACCCACCCAAGCTCTCGGGCAACCCTTCCCGAGCCGTCTTCTAAAATACAAGTTGAAAGCTGTACCACGACGGCCCAGGTGTCCACCAGGAGCAAGGCGGTGTCCACCAGGAGCAAGGCAGTGTCCTCAGACACGAGGACCAAAAAGAAGGCATGTGCCCAGCCTGTCCTCCAGGGGAACTGAGGCGAGGGAGGCAGGGCAGGTGTGGACAGAGCCCGCAGCCCCAAGTTAGGGAAGGAGGAGGAAGGGGGGCCGGGGACACCTCACTGGAAGCAAATGCAGGGTGGGTACTGGTCGTGGGGCGCTCTCCACAGCCCAGAAGACTGCGTCTGCTCCAGGGCTGGGGGCGCAGGCTGATGCCTTTGTCTTTTGCTGACCCCACTGGTGCTCTGGTCCCAGGGGTGCAGCAGAGGTGGCTGCAGCCGCTGACCCAGAGGCCCTCGGGTCCCCCATCCTGCTGCCCACACGGCTGGAGATGAGGGACCATGTGTCTCCCAGGAAAGCCAGGACCCTTTCTGCTTTGGCTGAGAAATGGGCTCTTTCCGTGGCTGCAGGAAATGTTTTTTAGAGTGAAACCCCCAGCACCACGGGGAGGGTTTAATCCTGGACCAGGGAGGTGTGGGTGTGGAGGATGGACCCTTAGGCAACCTCGCCTCCGTCTTTTCGGGCAGGAGGCCCTGGGGAGGCACCCCTCCGCCCCCCGAACACCCCTACCTTCAGGGACAGGCTCAGCTTCTGGCGGAGGCTGGCCTCTTCGGCCCGAAGGCGCTGCAGGTCCTCCTCCAGCGCAGCCCTCTGCCGCCGGGCCTGCTCCCAGAACAGCTCACGCTCCACCTCCACCTCGGACCGCAGGAGACTCAGCCTCTCCCTGTACCCCTGCTCCAGGCGTCTGCAAGGCACATGGCACATGGTTCATCAGGCTCCTGAGGGGCACCACCTGGGCCTCCCCCACCCCCCCGGGGTCTCTCGCTGGAGCACTCGGCCACAGCGTCTGGGACTCGTTTGTCCACCCTGGCAGATGAGAGAGCTGCAGATGCTGTGCCATTTAAGGATGCGGGGCCTCCTTAAATCCCTCCTCGGGGCTGGTGGAGGTGACCCCACACAGACAAGGTGAGCCAGCGGGTCCCTTGGCCTCTGGGGTGAGCTAGCGGGTGACCTCTGGGTAGGTCTCTGACGCTCCTCAGCCATTCAACCTCCTCCACATCATCAAAAAATGAATCAATAAATAAAGGCAGCACCAAAGCTTTCGGTGACCAAATGCGCACAGAAGCCAGCCTCTGTCACGAGGACACAGGCATCAGAAAACCAGTACGTGGCGAATCCCAGAGCAGCCAGAGAAAGGTGCGGAGGCCCTTCCCCTCAGACTCTGCCGTGATCCTCTGGAATAACCATTTCTTTGGGGTTTTTTTTGGCTGCACCTTGCAGCATGCAGGACTTTAGTTCCCCAACCAGGGATCGAACCTGTGCCCCCTGCAGTGGAAGCACGGAGTCCTAACCACTGGACCACCAGGGAAGTCCCCGCAATAACCATTTCTATCAGCAGAGAAAACAGTGCTAGATCTCAGCTTTATCACTAAAACAGCTGTTTAACAGGATTCTCAGACCCAGTCTATCTAGACTGAAGATGAATGAAACTCTTCGGCAGACCTTGGCCATGTCAGCAATCGAGCATGAGAAACAGTGGGCTCGGCCTCCCTCAATCTCACCCCAGAGCTTCGAGGCGGGGGCATGAGGGGAAGTGGGGCAGCCATCACTTAGGGAAAAGGTTTGACGAGTGTGATTAATCTAACAGCCCACAAATCTTGGGGCTAACTTTACAAATACAAATTTGATCATATCACTCCACTCTTTAGAGGGGAAAGGTGCAGTAAAATCCGGCAGAACAGACCCACATCACGGGTGATCCATGGCCATCAGAAAGCATATGCAGCACACCACCATTCTGTAAGTAATCACGTGCACGGAAAAGTGAGGGACTCACAAAAAATGTTAGGAGTGACAACCTCTGTGGACGTGAGACTTTTGCTTTTATTTTTCCTTTTACTTGTGTTTTCTTTCTTTTTTATTATCTATTTATTTATGGCTGCATTGGGTCTTAGTTGCCGCATGCGGGCTCTTCGTTGCGGCATGAGGGCTTAGTTGCCCTGCAGCACGTGGGATCTTAGTTCCCTGACTAGGGATCGAACCTGCATCCCCTGCATTAGAAGGCGGATTCTTAAACCCTGGACCACTGGGGAAGTCCCTACTTGTATTTTTTAAGTTTTCTACAATGAACATGTATCATTTACTACTTTTGTAATAAAAACAACCTAACACAACCACAAAAACTATTTCTAAAAACGTACCAATGATGCCCCGTTGCTCACTGGGCAAAATCCAAACACTCGCGTGGCCCTCGAGGCTTCGTGTGTTCCCCCACCAGATTCTTGGACTGAGATATGGCCTTGGAGTCTCTGGTTCTCTGACCCAGAGAGAACTTCCCTGAGTCCCTTCTGGGTGGTTGGGAGAGTCAGGCCGACTGGGCCAAGACCAACGCAAATCAGTTGTCAGCTCCCTGACCGATCATCTAAAATCGTCCACACTTAAGCTTGTGGGCGCTGGGGTGGGGGGCAGCACAGGCCACTGAGGAAGGACGTGTGCGGGTCAGGCTGCTCCAGAGCAGGGAGCCCCAAGGACCCTGTGTCCCCAGTCCTCGCCTCAGGACACAGTCCCACGTCCGCCCACATCAGGGATGCGGCAGAGTGCAGCCGCGATAAAGAGCTACCGGGAGGCAGGTGGCGCCTCAGGGGAGGAGGAAAGCCTTTCAAAAAGGTCAGAAATTCTTTCCTCTGGTTTGTCCACCACCATCCCGGCCAGCTCACCAGGAGTCCGCTCAGGCCACCCGATGGGCGATGCCCGGTGTGCGGTTTGGGGCCCCAGGCTCCTCCTGCGGGGCCAACAGGCAGCAAAGCCATTCCCTAGTCCTCTCAAAACGTCCACCCGTCTCGATGATCACAGGCACGGACAGAAGACTCAGCTTGAGTGGGACAGACCCCGACGGATGGAGCAGAGAGTGAGGCCAGCAGAGCACTTTCCCCTGCAGACGCTCGTCACAGGCACTCGGCCAGACGCCACACTCCCAAGCGAAGGGCAAGACTGCTTCCTAAAAATGCACCGTCTTCCGTCAAGGAAGGACGTCAGCAGAGTGCTGGGCTCAGGTGAGACAGCAGGGCCTCAGCTTGCGGCCGCCCGCATCCACTGCCCACCCTCAGCCGGGGACCCCCGCGGGACCTACCCGACGTTCTCCTCTGCGAGCTGCTCCAGGGCAGAGTGGAGGTCGTCTGTCTCCTTCACAAACTCCAGGTGCCTCTGCTCTGCCTTCTCCATGTCCTGCCTCGCCTTGTCCCGCTCCCTGGCCATCTGCTCCACCTGCCCCCTGTGTGAAGGAGGCGGGGTCAAAGGGGACACCGCTCTGGGCCCAGCAAGCCCGTCCGCAGGAACAAACACGGCTGGGCTAATGGCACTGAGCAGCAGCCAGCGCTGGGCTCTGACCCACCTCCTCCCAGGGCCGTTTCTACAGTTACTGTGCCCGGTTTACAGAAGCACATACAGTGACAGGCCAACTGCCTGCCTGGCAAAGGGGTTTCTAGCAGGTTTCTGAACCAGGAGGTCTGAGCCTAGAACGTGCAGCGTGCCACCCCTCCAGATGGCCTCAGGACAGGCAGGAATTTATCTACGCTCCCTCTTGCCTGCAGCTGGGCCTCGGGGCCCTAGCAGCTAACCTGGGACTGGATGCATGAAGGGGATAAGGCTGACCACCCATTATCCTGCCTGGCCACAGCCCTGCCACCTGCAGCCTGGCATCAGAGTGACTGTGCAGGGACTTGCCCAGAACAGAGGAGATTCCTGTATGTGGCCCTGTCCCTGTCTGGTCACCCTGGGTCCCACCCAAGGCTCTGTGCAAACCATCTCTGGCACCAGCTATTCTGGTGCCCGTTTCTCCCACTGAAGAGGCATCCCTGTCCCAAAGCACAGTCTTTCTCTGGTCCCCTTTGCTGAACTGCCTGACAGAAGGCTCATCTGTTGGTACCTAATGAGATGCAAAGTCTTGAGGATCGAGGTTGGGATTTCTGCCAGCCTTTTCTGTAGCTTCAGAACATCAATAAACACACGAAAACCAATCTTTGTGCCAACCTGCTCAGCAGACAGACGGCCTGAAAAGCCAACCAAACCCAGAGCCAAACCCAGTTAAAATGGTTTGTGTTCTTGGCCCAACTGCCGTGCTGTGCTTTGTGACTGTGTTTGAAGCATCCTTCCTCCTCCTGCCGGGTGCCCGAACCTGGGGGCAAGGAGGCCGGTCTAGCCAGGGGCACCCACACACCCTCCCCATCGGGGCTCTTACTGGCGGAAGCTCAGCTCCTGGCGGTAGCAGGCCAAGGCTGCCTGCTGAGTGGCACCGCCCACCATCATGAGCTCGTTCTCAAGGGCCCAGGCCAGCTCCAAAAGGTTCACCTTCTCGTCCACACTGAAGTCGAGGCTCTGAAAACAGCAAGGCCCATCAGCCAGGCAGGATGAGTGGGTCTCCAGACACTTCCTGGCTCCCTCAGGACGGTCAGGCCCAGACCACGCTGTCCCTGCACCCTCCTTTTCTCTCTGCAAAGTCTCTGCCCCTTGGGTGGAGCCCTTCCCCTGCCCCATCCCCTCTGACGGTTCCCCCATCCCTGTCAACCCCAGTGTCCCCCCATCCCCACTACAGTCCCCTCAACCCTGTCAACCCCAGGTCCCCCCATCCCCACTACGGTCCCCCCATCCCTGTCAACCCCAGTGTCCCCCCCTGCCTCGAGGGTGGGCATGACCTAGGCTGGACAGAGTCCCCCTCCCTGGACAAAGTGACAGACACAGAAGGGGGCATGTCCCAAGCAGAGGACTTTGGGGATTGATAGGGAGGCCAGAGAAGGGCTTTTTCCCTGTGAAATCAGGTGTTGTATAAACCACGTGGGCCCTGGGGAGCTGCACAAGGGGACTGGACCTGAGGCCAAGGCCCCCACCAGCAGAGTCCAGACAACACCCGGAGCTGGGACCCCCGAGCCTAACATTCTTCTCCGACTGACCACGATGGTCCCTAACGTCCTCCTCCTGCCCAAGCTAGTTTGACTTGGGTTTTTGCCATTTCAGACTCAAAGAATCCTGACTAATATGTCTCTGAACTACACAAACAGATACAGGAACAGATGGGGGTTCTGTTGGTGGACACAAGACCTATCAGAGAGAGATAAGCCACAGCCCAGCATTCCAGAGAGTCACACTCATTCGCTCTCGGGATTCTCGGAAAAGTACAGTTAAAAGAATGGAAAAATTTTATTTTATGTATTTTACCATAATAAGAGAAAGAGAGAGTAGGACAGGAACGCTCGTCCATCCTGCTGGCTGCCCAGTAGGAACACTTTTGCCATGTCTGCTCCTTCAGCTATGGGCGCACTTGACTACAAGGCCCAGACACACGGGCGGGGCAGGCACGTGGCAGGGCCCACGGGGAGGCCCTTCCTTTAACTTATGAGGCGGAGACTTGAATCTCCGTCCTTCCTCTGGGCCGCGAGTGCTTCCAGAGAGAAATGAAGCGTGTGCAGCAACTGGGAAGCTGAAGTTCTGACACAAGCGCACACTTCCCAGCAACGAAACCATGGGTGGGGGCAGAGGACAGAAAGTGGTCCCAGCGGCAGCTTCCCGATTAGAAAAACCACGTGGCACAACGTGGGCGCCTGCCTCCTGGCATTCATGCCCATGTACTCCTGTGCTGACCGGGACGGACCTACGTAAACCCCAGGATGGTGCCAAGGTAGCAGTGTGTGGCTTCCCAGGCCAGGGCGTGGGAGGCTGAGGCCCCTCTCCGCTCTCCTGGATGGGGCTCTGGGGAAGCCAGAGCCATGCTGGGAGGAGGCTCAGGCTGCCCTGGGGAGGAGCCCACATGGCAGGGAGGGGAGGCCTCCAGCCTCCGACGAAGGTCCACTCTCCATCCTGCTGGGCCTCGGGAAGACCACAGGGCAGGCTCCTGGAGACCCCAGGCTAGGAACACCCGGCTGCGTGGCTCCCAATTCCTGAGGAGGTCAGGAATCCGCAGAGCAGCCCTGGCGGTGGTCCCACAGACACTCGCGTGAGGTCCGGAGAAGCTGGGTGTGGGAGGCCAGCACGTCCAGGCCGGGGCTCACCTAGTGGGCTTCCTCCCCGAGGGAACACACCTCTCTCAGGCAGGTGTGCTCAGGGGCAGCTGGCGGTCCCGCCCAGTGTCACAGGTGACCAGTTATGGACCTGCTGCACCAGGACACCCCGACTGACTGCCAGCTTGCCCGAGAGCCACCCTGTGTCAGGGGGACAGATACGCCTGGGGGGCCACATGGAGGGTCCTGCTGAGGGGAGTTCAGTAACATTGCTGCCTCTCAATTCAATGGAATCAAACGCTGAGCAACTGGAAAATCATCAGTTGCTAAAGGAATGGAAACATGCTGTGACAGCAAGAGAGCAGTAAAAAGAATAAGTCCTGAAGTGTCGGGGGCAAGCGTGAGACTCGTCACTGGCTGGATCCTTGACGGCAGCCAGCCCACCTCCAAGTGCAGGGAATCAGGAGCAGCGTCTTAGGGAGAATCTCAAAACCATGAGCCTCTGGGACTTCCCTGGTTTTCCAGTGGTTAAGGGCTCCATGCTTCCACTGCAGGGGGCACAGGTTCGATCTCTGGTTGGGGAACTAAGATCCTACATGCTGTGTGGCACAGCCAAAACCAAAAAACCAAAAAAACCATGAGCCCCTCTGCTCTTGGCCCTCCCCGGGGGCCAGTTTCAGTGGTCCGGCCTCAGCCTCTGGTTCTCAGAATAGTCCTGTGGGCCAGCCGTCCAGGGATGGCCTTGCGTTGGGCTCCGCCCGTGCTGCTGGGCAGCGGGACTCATCAATGGCGAAGCTTAGGTCCAGGAGAGTCTGGCCTGAGGAGTCGGGCAGATTGTCTTAAAGGCTGTTTTTTTTCTCCTTCCTGTTCTATTGGTTTTGTGCCAATATGGACATTTTTGGAGGCAATACAATAGAAGTTATCAAGAGGTAAAATGCATACCTTCAGGAATCCGCCCTACCGAGAAACACCAGCATAGGGGCAGAAAGGTATGCGTGCATTACAGGTGACGAGATTCATAACAGGAAAAAAACATACGTGTCCCACGACAGGGAAAGGGTAATGTAAATTAGCAAGGTATACGGTATGACACCAATTTTGCAAAAGAAATTTTTTAAATGGGAATGTCTAAATATGCATTTCTTTCCTGTGCCAGGGAAGAGCTTGCAGAATGCCCACCAGACCTTTACCTGTCGCCATCCCTGGAGACCAGGAGCAGAGGGGGGCAGGCTTTATTATTCTATAGATTTCTGTAGAGCTGAAGCTTTTTTTCACAATGGAAAGTGAAATTTGGAAATGAAACTAACTCATCTAGTTCGCCACACCTGCCCCAGCACTCTTCCCTTGCTGTGCCCGCCCTGTGTGCACCTGACTTGCCACCCAGGGCAGAACTCCCTCCAAAGCCCCAGGGCTGCCCTGTGTCCCCACAGAGGGGACTTGACTGAAAAGGGAGAGCACAGGCCTCCTCGTGTGTGACCGCTGGAGGGAGGTCGGAGGGCAGGGACGGGGAGAGGAACTCCCCACAGAACTCATCCGGGGCGAGTAGAAACGCTCGGACGTCTGTGACAGTGGTGTCCACTAAGACGTCCCTCCTCCAGGTCAGCAGATCAGCTCCAGGGCTGACACGCACTGGGGGGGAGAGTCTAAGATGCTGAAACCTACCTTCAAATGGATTTGTTTCAGGCTGTGGTTTTCTCTGCTTTTTACTTATTACGTTTTTAACACTTCCTATATCTCAATATCAAAAAATAAAGAAAAAAGTATTATGATGGGCCTTCCCTGCACAGGGCCTGTGTCTGCGGTAGGGGGGACGGGGGGAGCTCCGTCCAGCCTCCCCTGTGGGCAGCGGCCCCGCCCACCTAGACACCTCTGCTGGGGCAGCCGTGCGCGACCGGTCCAAACCTGCAAGACCTCCCTGCCGTTGTGCACCCCCTCCTGGGCCCACAGGGTGACGATCTGCTCCGGGAAGGCGAAGCCGGTGCCGTCATCCACGCTGCACAAGAGGCGCGGGCCCGAGCTCACGGACACGAGGGATGACGTGGTGGTCTGGCCACCACCCTCCTCTGGGACCTGCACGTCGGGACAAGCTCTGTGAGCCCCTGTGGCCTCCTCATGCACCCTCCCTGACCTCCCCGCCTGTGTAGCCTCCCCGAGGCCTGAGAACAGTGCTGATTCCTGCTCCAGGGAATGGGGCGCCCGCAGGATCTGACTCGAGCCCAGGGCTCAGCACTGTCCATGCCAGGCCATGCAGGGGATGCCCAGCGCCTGCCAGGCCCTGAGGTAATTTCTCCCCTCCTGCTGAGGGAAACCTGGTCTGTGCAGAGAAACCCAAGACGGGCTTCAGAAGGAGGGTGGGAGTGGCCCAAGCAGAGGATGCGTGTCCTCAGGATTCAGGGTCAGAGAGTTTTAAGACAAGGGCAAAAAAATCCCTCAGCCAGAAGGCTGACCGGTGAGGCCGAGGTACTGCAAGAATCCAGCTGTGGGGCTTCCCTGGTGGCGCAGTGGTTAAGAATCTGCCTGCTAAAGCAGGGGACACGGGTTCGAGCCCTGGTCTGGGAGGATCCCACATGTCGCGGAGCAACTAGGCCCGTGAGCCACAACTACTGAGCCTGCGCGTCTGGAGCCTGTGCTCCGCAGCAAGAGAGGCCGCGATAGTGAGAGGTCCGTGCGCCCCTACGAAGAGTGGCCCCCTCTTGCCACAACTAGAGAAAGCCCTCGCACAGAAATGAAGACCCAGCACAGCAAAAATAAATTAATTAATTAATAAACTCCTACCTCCCCCAACATCTAAAAAAAAAAAAAAAAAATCCAGTTGTGCTTCCTGCCCCTTGGAGGGCAGGGCCCTTCAGACACGCATCTGCAGTCGGGGCCAGAACAAGCAGCAGCAGCTGGGGCCCCCAGACCACCAGGCCCACCTGCTCCCCTGATGGAGCAGGAGAATCTCCGTCTGGGCCCAGGTGCGAGGCCCCATGTCACCACTCCAGCCACGCTGGCATCCACATGCACAGGACACAACCCCATGGCCATGTCAGCACTTCCCGGGCAGGAACGGGGGCTGCTGTACCTCAGAGGAGGCCTTCCCTCCCACAGGCTCTGGGCATGACTGCACTGTGGTCTCTGCCCTCAGGTGGCCTGGCACCATCCCTCGTCTCTCCTGGTTCCTTCCCTGTCTCAGTGGCTTCAGGTGCAGAAACCTGATTCTCAGACGCGCCTGGCCTAGCAGAGAACAAGGTCACTGTTCCTGCATCACCGCCCACAAACTGCGGGATCAGCCACGTCGGCCAGAGAAGCCTCAGCAAGACTGCCCAGGACAACCGTGCCCTGTGGTGGGAGACGGAGGCTGACTGTCCTGGGATTGAGAAAAACCAAATGCACCGAACATCACAATTTAAATAACCACCTAAAATCTCTCCTCCAGCAGGCCTTGTACAGGATAAAACTCACGTATACAGTATGGGGAGAGCACAGCTCCAGGAATGCTTGTTAAGGCTAATCCTGGGGAAGACACGGACCCGTCAGTGACTCTGCCCTCCGGGGAGGAGGGAAAGGGGGTGCTCTTTTTGGAACACAGTGTACCCCACATTGAGGCATAACAAGGAACTGTCAGGGAATCCTCATATGACCCCTATGAGGTAGGTGAGTCCATTTTACAGACAAGGAACCTGAGGCTCAGAGAAAGTGAGTAGCTCACCAGTGACACACAGCTTGGCAGGAGCAATGCCAGATCAGCCCAAGGTTGCACAGCCTCCCACAGCACACGCGTGTGTACACACCCCGACCAACTGCTGGGCACCCTCTGTGGGGACCAGGCAGAGAGGTCAGGCCTGCAGAAGATGCTGAAAGCCAAAGAGTGATGGCAGTCGCTCTGGGGTTCAAGAGTTGATCGTCCCATTTTACCTGGTAATGAGACCAGGACCCGCTCGGTTTGACAAGTGTGGAAGATTCCAGAAGTTGAGGGGATCCATGATTGAACAGGCCAAGCTGGAATTCCTCTAGACTCACTCTGCCGTCGCCGTCTTGGTCCAGCTTGTTGAAAAGGTCTTCAAGTTCCTAAATAAAAGCCCCCAGGCATCTGCTTAGAGGCTCTCCCACTGTAGCTGTGCCCACCCCACCCAGGCCTGGCCCCCACCCTCCCCAAGCAGGCGGCTCGCTGTCCTATCCAAACAGTGGTCTCCCCGCTCTGGCTTGTGAAATCCACACACTTGCTGTGAATGGCCACCTGAGCTTCCCAAAACCCACAAAACACCCGTCCCGTGTCTGCCGTGCCAGGAGCTTGCTGGATGGAGGGACATGTACGTATGGAACATGGCCCGGGCCCCCAGCAGCTCAGGGTCAGCAAGGGCAGGGCTAAGAGCACTTCAGTAAGGAGGGGCCTGTCCCATCACACTGCCCTCCACTTCCCCTGGCCCCCGCAGGAGGGAAGGGGTGAATACAGCTGCTGGGAGCGTAGCCAGACGCTGCGGGCACCACACTTGGGCTGGGTGGCAGATCTGGGCCACTGAGGAGGGGTGGGGGAGGAGTGCCCCCGGCAGAGGAGGATCCTGCGTGAAGGCGGCCACAGACGGACCTTCGACACAAGCCCTGGGAGTCAGCATGGGATGTGAGACCAGAAGGTGAGAACTGAATCAGCGTCTGACGGTGACGGGGTTTTCCAGGCCCAGCACCAGCCATGACCACCACAAAGACCCAGCCCATCAGGGAGGTCCACCCCGCCCTCTCTCACCTCCTTCTCTAGGCCCTGGAGCCCGACGCTCTGGCAGAGCAGGGCCAGCTCCTGTTCGGTGAGGTGGCCGCTGCTGCCCACACCCAGCTCTTCCCAGAGGCCCCGGACCCGGCTCTCAGGGGTGTCGAAGGAGGAGCTGCAGGGCTTCCGGAGGCTCCCGAAGACCTCAGAACCCCAGGTTGGCAGCTGGCCTGAAGCAGGGCACACATACCAAGGCTGTAATTTACTCTGAAATCGGACGGACTGATGAATGGGCAGAGGGACGGGCATGTGGACACAGGTGAGAGACAAGCTTCAAAGGAGGAATCCAGGTGGTGGGTACACAGTGCTCACGGTACAACTCTTCCACTTCCATTCTATGCAAATTTTCACAATCAAATGGAGGAATCTGCTGCATGTGGGGAAAGCATTTTCTTTTTTCAAAAAAATATTTATTTATTTAGGTTGCTCCGGGTCTTAGGTGCAGCATGCAGGATCTAGTTCCCTGACCAGGGATCGAACCTGGGCCCTCTGCATGGGGGCCACGGAGTCTTGCCCACTGGACCACCAGGGAAGTCCCAGAAAGCATTTTCTGAAGGGAACCTGCGAAGCCACAGCACTGAGAGCACAGCTGCAAGGTTTGTACTTAGAACAAAAAGGTCAGGTTTAAAACACTAATTTTTAGAAACTCTTCAAACCTACCCAAAGTAAAGAGCACAGTCCAGCAAAGGCCAGTGGTCCTGTTCCTTGGGCAGCAGGCCACCCCGGCTTCATCTACCCCTGTTTATTCTTGCCCAAGTATTTGAAAGCAAATTCCAGCTGCTGTGTTCTCACCCCTGTGTGTTTCGTGTGTACTGCTGATCCCAATGCCACTATCACCCTACAAACCAACAATGGTTTACCCAGCTCTCCCTCAAGAGTCTCCCGACAGTTGATTTCTTTGAATCAGTATCAACACAGAATCCTCCCTGTGCGTGTGGTTATTCCTCTCGAGTCCTTGGAACACGAGAACCTCACTGCCTGCCCCACTCTGCTTCCTCGCATGCCTCCATCACTAACATCGTCTATAAACCGGAAGTTAGCATCAAAGCCTAGTTTGGATTCAGGCTCAGTTTTATCTTTTTCTTTCTGGCAAAAAACGTCCCAAGGTGCACTGTGTTCTCCACGCCACCTCGCAGCAGGAGGCACAGGTATCTTTGAGATGCAAAGACACCTCAGTGAGTTTGGATGACAGATGGCCAGGTTTCATAACTTTTCTACTTTAGCCAGGTGGCTTACTGAGGTTTCTGAAGCTTTGCCAGAGAAACACCCTCTCGAAGGGGACAGACCTTGGGGGTGCCCACGAGGAGCTCTCCTCGGATGAGCGAGGCTTCAAAGCAGAGTTCCCTCCACGCCCAGGCCACACCACCCAGCCCAACACAGGAAGAGGGCTGCCTGCACCTGACCAGACCTGGGCTCTCGGCCAGTGGTCTAGAGTTTTCAGGAGAGGAGCCACCTTGGCGTTACTTTGATAACCCAACTAACGATCAGAAAGCCACTTTGCCAAGGAAAGCTAGGGCCTGTGTGCTCACGAATGATGCTGTGGGTTGAGCTGAGGAAAACACAAGGAAAGGGCCACCTCTGAGATCCCTTCCAGCTTAAAACATCTGAAAGTTCTACTTAACAATGGAAGAGCAATTCTGACACCGGGGTGTATTCTCATGGCTGGCAGAGGAGCAAATAAGTCCTCTGAGGTCTGACATGACTGTTCACACACCAGTGTCAGTTCTAACCTGGAGGGAAAGAAGAACTCCAACCTGTCTCTGGGCAGAGTCCGAAATGACTTGGTGAATAACCTCCCCAGGAGCCCTTCCTCTCGTCCCCTAGATTTACAGAGTCCAGGGAATTTAGGACATGATTTGGCTGCCCTTCCGGACACAAAAGCGTCCATCTGCTTCGTCCAGTAGCACAGGCACTCCGGTCATTCCCCTGACGTCACCAAGCTCAACGCTGAGCCACCAAGAGCCTCAGCCCCCGAGGACCACAGTCTGGATAATGCTCAGTGCCAGTGCAGACCTCTCACTCAGGAGAAGCTCAAGGTCAGCTCGGGTCTCGCCCTCGAGCCATGTTCCTGCACGTTCTGCCCTGTGACACACTCCAGTGGGAGGTGTCCTTAAGGCACCTGCAGACCTATGTGCTGATGCACCCAGATTTGCTAAGCACGCCTGCGGCTGCCTTCCAGGTGCTCCATTAGGCTCTCCAGGACCAGAACCACGTCTTATGCTCGACGTGGGGCAGACAGGGCCCCAGGCAGCAGGGAGGCTGCTGGCCCAGGCCGGGTGCTTCAGGAAGGAGTCCCCAGGCCCACGCCTGCCGGCTGGGGTCATGCTCGTCCTCCCAGACCGTGAAGCTGCTCCCTTAGCCAGCGGCCCCCGCTTGAGGGTCTGATCTCAGGGGTCTCCCAGAGCTGGAACCCTGCCCCCAGGAAAAGGGCCCCCCAGGGACACCACCCACACCGGGCACTTCTCAGGAAATTGTCCTTGGCTGGCAGCCTGCTGCCTGGCAGCCTAGCACTGGCCAAAGGTGGCACCGACCACAAGGCTGGGCTTTACCTTTTGCTTCAAACAACTCATTCTGAGGGTCCTTCGCACTTTCGGCTTCTTCATCGGACTTGAGACTCTGGAAAAACAGAAAGAAAAGGACGTGTGAGTCCCCAGAGGAAAGGGCAGCGGACGGAGCACTGGGAACAAGCAGAACGGTCTGGTGGGGCTGGGTGGGTGGGACACCTGAGGAAGGGGAGCCCCAGCCCACAGGGCAGCCCTGGTGGTCAGCCACGAGGCCCCGTGCACACCAGCTCCCTCTCTCGGACCGCACGCTGCGGCCTGCACTCGGCACCCTCTGCATCCCGCCCCTCATGACCCATGTCTTTTGGCAACAGTCAAGGAAGAGCAGGTCTCTGACCCCCAGGTGCTCCGGAGACAGCAGGTGATCTGCTGAGACCTCAGTGCCCAAGGGGCTGGGCCACCAAGAAGTCCAGTAAAACCTCATGCTTCTGTGACCGAGTCCACAGACCACAAAGTCAAAGTCTGCTTCTGATTTTGGAAGGAACACTGGCTTGACCAGGACTCAGCACTTAGAAACGGCGCTGAACTGAGGCTGGAGCTCTGGGGGCAGGTGGTATATCTCATTTTTCTAATGCATTCAACCTGCTGACAACCCTAAAGGCAGCAACCCTAGGGTCCTAGTTCTGGGGATCAAAGATGGTTTTAAGAAGCAGAACGGCACCACAGAGATGGCGTGGACACATGAAGCCTTCCATCCCTGGGGCCAAATTTAAGAGAGAGAATAAAGCAGCAAAGGCCTAGGGTTTATTGGTGCCGCCCAAGTGCAGCACATCCCTGAGAGAAGCGACTCCAGGATCTAAATACATATTTATTTGCTTTTCCTATTGGCCTCAACAAATGTTGAAAATATAAACAAATTAATATGGGGGCCCAGAGCTGTCTTATTAAAGGGAAGCTCCCCTAGAGCCTCATCAGACAGAGGTGGACATCATGGGAGGAGCCAGGAACCTTCTGGAACCCTAAAAAGAGGTCCAACGGGCCACGATTAACCCGTGGGGTGTGGATCTGCCCCGTGGACGTCCTTCCTGACACATAGCCCTCGAGGCTCCTGCAGTGGACAGCTCAGGGAGCCTGGGGTCCCCAGAGGCATCTGGCATGTCATGACTGCCAAGTTGTGGAGGGTGAGCCTCAGTCGCCCCCAGTGCTGCTCCCTCTATCCTCGGCTGATTAACCTTCCTGTCCTTCTGGCAGTGCCGGGGCGGGGGCAGTGGTGAGCAGGGGATTCTCCATGGCCCCCATGTCTGAAGGAGGACGCTCTGTGGCCAGAGTTTCCCTGCAGACAGTGAGACCCAGAGACACCTTAAAACTAGATGTCACTCCCCAAAGTGCTCTGGCGATCAGATAGATGCCCCCTCCCATCTTCCCGTATCGTGTCACATGAGCAGTGATTATGGCGGGGGGGGGTGCGTACTTGGGCGAGGGCAAAGGGGGGGTCGACCCACCTCCACACTTTCCAGAGATGCGGAGCGTCGGAGCTGGCTTCTCACACTGGGCCTGCCAGGCTGCTCCGGTAAACAGGGGGCTCCACCTGCAGCATCGCAGGGCTCGGGCCAGCTCCGACGGCCATACCACTTAGAGCCGCTCACGTACTTTGGGGGAACGGCCCGGGGGGCACCTGGAATAAAAACGGGAGGTGTTCTCTCAAACAGCCTCTGGGCCCACATGTGCTGCCAAGATGCCCTTTACGAAGGTGCAGGTTCGGGCGCAAAGCGTGGCTCTCAGGGACACACATGGAAAACACCTGGAAGAACACAGGGAACGGTCGACAGTGGGGCTGGGGCTGAGACAGCCAGGCTGGGACGCAGGGACTTTCCATCCTAAACTCGAGGTGCTGTTTAAATGTTTCCAACCAAAATATGTTTTTGTTATGCAATAAAAGACTAATACAAAAATCTAGCTTTTTACACAAGGAGAAAAGCCTCCAATAATCCAGCAACATACTGCTCTAGAGATCAGAAGGTCACGTCTCACCCACCCCATTCACTACAGGACCCCCCCCCCCCCCCC
>NW_006778108.1:1082403-1107675 GCF_000442215.2 Lipotes vexillifer | reverse complement strand
CGGCCCCCCCCCCCCCGCCCCCGGGACGGGATGCGGTAGGCAAGGACCTCAGCATAGCTGGGGAGCCTCAGACTCCACGTGGGTCTGAAGTCTGGGATAGAGGCAGGAGTGCATTTTAGTTTGGGATTCATGAGACTCTCATAAGCCCTAATAAACCGCTTGCACTTTTCTTCCCTCCTTACCTGCCCACGTCTGCAGAGCAGTGGGGACCCCGCAGGCAGAGAAGAAATGATGCTGACTCTGTAGGGAATCTGGGCAGCCGGAGAGAGACTGGGGAGGGCGACGTGGGCCACGGCCAGGAGAGGACACAGGTTCAGAAGGAAGCAACCAGAATGGGCAGGTTGGGGGAGAGTATCCAAGGAAGTAAGGCCAGGTCAGGAACACTGAGGACCGTTTCACACAGATGCGTCACGCTTCCTAAGGCCAAGTACCACCTCCCTTGTCTCCTCCGCACCAACTCTGCAGCCCCTGACCTTGGGACCATCAGAGGAGGAGGCTGGGTCCAACCTGGCCAGTGATGCCAGTGACCAACAGAAACTGGGAACAAGGGAGAGTTTGGGGAGGAAGCTGCTGAGTTCCACTTGACAGCGGACATTTAAGGCAGGCTGACCACATCCCCGGGACACTCGGAGGTTATCACGGGCCCTGCCCGGCCCTGTAATCTCTCCCGTGTGGGAACTCCTGGGACTGCTGGAGAGCAGGGAGCGGACGCCCTGGCAGGGAGGAAACAGGAGGCTCTGAGTGCCCCACACAGCGGGGAGGGGCCAGCACACAGGCTCCACACCTTTACTCCGGGGGGAGGTGCGGGAAGAGGAAAGCCACGAGAGGTGGGAGTGGGCAGCTGCAGCACATTTGGGAAACTAGCTGCAGAAGACGAGGAGGGGCCTGACGCACATGGGCCCCCCCACCCCAGGCCCGGCCTGCTCGCGGCTCACCTGGAGGTGGTGACCCAGCACCACGTCTGCCCCCTGTGGCTTGACCTTGCTCCTGCCCTTCCCCTCCTGAGATCCGCCCCCCGACACCCGTCCATGACCGGAGTCCCACCCGCCCTGGATGTGGCCCCATTTCAGCAGGTCAGCACTTTCCTCAGAGGAATGAGATGCCCAGAAAACACACAGCTGTTTCATAATGTTCCCCAAACGTGTCACCCCCGTCCCTCCAACAGAGAGAAACGCTTCTCTAGAAGAGTGTCCACGTGGCAAATCACAACAGGAAGGGGGCAGCTTCCCACCACCCACAGAACACAGAGCCGTGGCCTCTCAGCGGGAAGCACTGGGGGTCACGGCCAGTCCCCACCCGCTGCCCAGACAGCCCGCAGAGAACAAGGCCAACGGTGCCTTGTGCTGGACACCTGGCTGTGCCTCCTGCGTGTATTTATTTATAGGAGCAGAATACCAAGGTCTACAAGGGAAAAGACATTGGTTATATGTTCTGTAACGGCCTTTACTGAAAGGAGCAGAATGACGGGGAAGTGGGATGTTCCTCAAAACCCCGGGGCGTTTGGCCCCCTGATGACATGCTCATCCCTAGAGCATCAAAGCTCCAATCATTTTCCAGTCATGGTGGGAGATGGTGGGAAGGACCGGCAGACAGATTAGAAAGCAGGAGAGAGTGACACTGTGGACAGGGCCAGGGAAGAAGGGATGAAGCCCCTGGATCGGGGAGGCTGGGCAGGTGGCTGCGGTGAGAAGCTGAAACGTGCGCACAGCCCTGGAGGACGGGGCAGGGCTCGCCCCGGTTCTCACAACCCGTGGCTGCAGGGCCACCCGGCGGGCGCCCTGCCTCTGTGTACAAGCCCCGTCAGAGCCGCCTCAGGTGGGCTTACAACCGTGTAATTGAGGAAAGCACTGAAAATCGAAAGAAGAGAAAAACAACACAAAACAAAACCGGGGGGCTTCCCTGGTGGCTCAGTGGTTAAGAATCCGCCTGTCAATGCAGGGGTAACGGGTTTGATCCCTGGTCCAGGAAGATCCCCCATGCTGCGGAGCAACTAAGCCCGTGTGCCACAACTAGAGCCCACGTGGCTTCCCTGGTGGCTCAGTGGTTAAGAATCCGCCTGTCAATGCAGGGGTAACGGGTTTGATCCCTGGTCCAGGAAGATCCCACATGCTGCGGAGCAACTAAGCCCGTGTGCCACAACTACTGAGCCCACGTGCCACAGGTACTGAAGCCTGTGTGCCTAGAGCCCGTGCTCTGCAACATGAGAAGCCACTGCAATGAGAATCCTGCGTACCACAATGAAGAGTAGCCCCTGATCGCCACAACTACAGAAAGCCCGAGAGCAGCAACAAAGACCCAATGCAGCCAAAAATTAAACAAATAAAAAAACTAAAACAAACAAACAAACGAAAAAAACAGAACTGGTGTGGAAAAGCGCCAGTCCTGAAACAGCTTCTCCCGTCTTTGGAGGAAGTGAGGACACACCCCACAGATGCACACGTGTTCCAGCATGGAGAGGGGGGCAGTGACAGAGGCGCAGCCTTTCTTGGGCACATCCACGTCCACGGTCACACGATCACACTCCAAAACCCTGAGTCGGGAAAGGCAAGTGGGCTTCTTCCCATCTCAAGGAAGACAAGTGTGAGACAAAGCAGCCAATGACCCGAGCTGCAGGGCGATGGGGCTGCTGGCAGGCTGACTCCTCCCCTGCATCAGGGCTGTGGCATGGCTCCAGCAGGAGGAGGTGGGGCAGCTGACTTCAGCCCCAGGGGCGGGGGCAGGGCCTGGCTCCAGGCTGCAAAACCCCACCTGAATAACAGGCAGGAGCAGCCACAGGACTTCTAGGATGGTTCACTGGAATCTACATAAAACGTCCATTAGCTCCAAGCCTGGCACATAAAGCCTCCCTCACGGTACCCCTGGTGCCCAGATCATCATGTACCTGCTCCCAACCAACGACCTGCCCGGGGTCCAGGAGCAGACCAGGGGCTGCTGCGGGGCAGACTCCTCAAACGCCTGCCCCAGGTGGGAGGGAGGGACCCGCTACCACTTCAGTCTCCTTCCCAACACTCATCAAACGCAGCCGTGACCAGCCAGGGCGCATCAGGTGCTGCCCGCAGCAGCCGAGCCCGAGGGTCCAGCACGGCTTCGAATGAGCGTGTCCACCATCACCTTCCGACTGGAGCCCGCGGTCCACACATCGAGTGGGCCTCCCTCGAAAACCCTCCCTCCACCTCCTGACCAAAGCCACCACTTCCGTTTGTTCTGAAATATTACCTCTGTCCCACTGGCCCTGCTCCAAACCAGGACTCTCACAAGTCCTAGGAGCACAGAGCACTACTGTCTGAGACAGAAGACAAGCTGAGGGCTGCCTCGGCTGGTGGCATCCTGCCTGCTCCGCCAGCCTCCAAGGCCTGGCTAACACCTCACACCTGCCCTGCGCTTTTGATTCTCCAATGCTTCCACCCCCGACACCCACTTTATCTTGTCAACACCCTATGCTGTAAGGACAGCACGCGGTATTAACTTGACATCTGTGATACTGTGATTTATAATAAATATGTATTTGGTCTTCCATCCCTGGCACAGCTCCTAAAACCCTTGGAATTTCCTAAGTGATGAGAACAACCACACCTGAGTTTATGTTGATCTGGTGACTGTTGGAACCACACCTCAGGATGGGCTGGTTGCCAGGGAAACCAAATTTCAGCCCCACCCCCTGACCTCCAGGGATGTTGAGTTCAATCCCTGATGCCCAATCATTTGATCAGTCATGGCTGTAATGAAGCCTCCATAAAACCCAAAAGGACGGGGTTATGAGAGCTTCCGAGTTGAACATGTGGAGACTGAGGGAGAATGAGGCCTGAAGGGGGCATGGGCGCTCCGAGCCCCTTCCCACAAGCCCTTCCCACAAACCTCTTATCCTGAGTCATATCCTTTTGTAATAAACCGGTGATCCAGTAAGTAAATGGGTTTCCCTGGGTTCTGCTCTAGCAAATTAATTGAACCTGGGGAGGTCGTGGGAGCCTCTGATCTATAACAGGTGGGGCAGAAGCACAGGTGACAACCTGGATTGAGATGGCTGATCGAAGAGGGTGCAATCTTAGGGGACTGAGCCCCTTCCCCTGTGGGGTCTCACGCCGTGTCCAGGTAGACGGTGTCAGAACAGAGTTGAATTGTAGGACACCCAGCTGGGGTTGCAAAACAGCCTGGTGTGGGAAAAACCACATATATCTAGTGACCAGAAGTGCCAGTATATTCAGAGGATTGTGTGTATTGCAGAGGAAAACAAGAGTCTTCCCCTTACAACACCATTTTACAAATAAGGAAGCAAAAGAAGAAAACACCCAAACGTCAGTTCCAGTCTACACAGCTCGGCAGAGACAGATCTGCTGCGTCGTTTGGTGAGAACATCATACCCCAGAGGTCACGGAATCACAGGAAGAGACGTAACAGAGACCGGGAAGGCCTCTTACCTGGCTCCAAAGACCCACTGTCTTCATCTGAGGAGCCGACACCAGCCTGTGATGACAAGACGGCCACGAAACCGTCCTTAAATTCCTCAAAGTTAACCTGTGGATTTGAGAAGAGAGGTCAACGCTGCTTTCTACAGGTCACACACGTAACAACCTGGCCTTTTGGTCTTTTTCAGATGGAAGATCTTATGTTGCCTTCAGCACTGAGGACATTCATTTTTTCAAATATTTACTTAAGTTTTAAAAGAATTGAAGATGGAATAAGTCAGGTAAAAGTGAACCATAACCCTATCACAAAAAAACGCTATTAACAACTCCATAAAAGTAAATCAGATGACAAAATTAGAAAGCAGTGTAGAAAAGAGGTGTCTGATGACCACAAACATTAACACATAAAGAAAAAGGAAAATCCGGGCTTCCCTGGTGGTGCAGTGGTTGACAGTCTGCCTGCCGATGCAGGGGACACGGGTTCATGCCCCGGTCCGCGAGGATCCCACATGCCGCGGAGCGGCTGGGCCCGTGAGCCATGGCCACTGAGCCTGCGCGTCTGGAGCCTGTGCTCCGCAACGGGAGAGGCCACGGCAGTGAGAGGCCAGCGGACCGCAAAAAAAAAAAAAAAAAAAAAAAAAAAAATCTACCCTCCTGCTGGTGGATATTCCCATTGTTTCCAGGGTTTAGTTATTTTTAAAAAACCAACAAAAAACCCCAGCTTTGAACAGTTACACGTGTCCTTAGGCATTTCTTTGGAGTATACATACGCCTAACAATGGGATTGCTGGGTCACAGAATATACATTTAAATCTTCTTGGTAAATTGAACCTTTTGTTACTATAAAATGCTGACCCTCTTTAGTTCAGTAATGCTTTTACCATAAAGACTAGCTTTCTTATGGAGTATTTACGTGTTATATGTTTTTACCAAACTTTGTTTTTTAACCAAACTTTTAATAATGTCAATTTTTTATATCCTTATGTTTTAGACATGTCTCTTATGAACAGTATATAGTTGGACATTTTTTCCCCAATCTGAAAATCTTTATCTTTTAACTGAAACATTTTACATTTAATGTCCTTACTGATATATTGGGTTGGCCAAAAAGTTCGCTTGGGTTTTTCCATAATATTTAGATTTAAATCTACTATTTTCTTTGTGCTTTCAATTTGACCTGCCTGCTTTTTCTCCTTTCTTTCCTCTCTTTGGATTTATTGATTTTCTTTTAGGACTTCATCTTTCCCCTTATTAATTCAGAAGTTATACAGTCTATTTCCATTCTCTTATTGATTTTTTTTGTTTGTTTGTTTTCTGGTACACGGGCCTCTCACTGTTGTGGCCTCTCCCGTTGCGGAGCACAGGCTCCGGATGCGCAGGCTCAGCGGCCATGGCTCACGGGCCCAGCCGCTCCGCGGCATGTGGGATCTTCCCAGACCGGGGCACGAACCCGTGTCCCCTGCATTGGCAGGCGGACTCTCAACCACTGCGCCACCAGGGAAGCCCCATTCTCTTATTGTTTATCCTAAAAATGACAGTACACATCCTTAGCTTGAAAGTTTACTATCAATCAATGCTTTTTGTTTTAGCAAAAACATAATTTATTAAAAGACTAGTGGAAATGATCCAGATGTCCAAAAAGAGAATGGGTAAATAAACTGTGATTCAGTCAGACAACAAAAGATGACAATAGGGGGAAAAAAACCCAAACCACTGACAGAGACAATATATCTACATTGTGTGAATATAGCTCACAGACATAATACAGAGTAAAAGAACCAGAGAGTATACACTGAGCATATGCTGTGTATTTTCGCTTGTATAAAGTTCAGAAATAGGCAAACAAATCTATGCTGTTGGCATCAGGACAGTGGTAACTGTTGGAGGCAGAGGGACCACAAGGGCACCTGAGGAGGGATGCAGGATGCTGGCAGCCCAGGTGTGTTCAGGTTGGATGTTCACTGAGCTGCACTCTTCAGCTCATTTCTCTACCTGTGCTTCTACTGAAGTCCCACAGAAAGAAATCAACACAAGAGCTTACTGTCACCAGTAAGTGCAGAAAAAGCAGGCCTGGGCTGTAGGTCCAAGCATGCTTCCCACACCTGGCACAGAATTTGAATGAGCACATTCTGTTGCTGCCGATGGGCACTAAACGCAGCTGTTGGCTTGGGGGCACCTCTGCCTCAGTCACACACGTATCAGATCTGACACTGGATTACTTGTTTATTTTCTGTCTCCCCAACTAGCATGTGATCTCACAGTGACACACTGTAAATACTCAACAAATATCTAATGGATGTGTTTGCCTCTATACCCTCTCAAAACTGAGCAGAATTCACCTTCTCACAGGTGCATTCTTTCACCTTTGTTCTTAAAGAGTATTCTATTTTTTTTTTTGCCACTCCTCGCGGCATGCGAAATCTTAGTTCCCCGACCAGGGATTGAACCCTTGCCCCGTGCAGTGGAAGCTCAGAGTCATAACCACTGGACCACCCGGGAAGTCCCCTTAAAGGGTATTCTTGCTGAGTATGGGATTCAGGTTGGCACCAGTCCTCTTTTAGTACATTGGAGACACCTTTCCATTGGCTTCTGGCTTCTACTGTCACATCTGAGAAGGCAATTGTCAATATAACTATGGCTGATTTTCAGGATATGTCTTTTTTCCTCTGGCTGCGTTTTAAAAAATTATTAAGTGTTTCATTTTGAGATAATTATAGATTCACATGCAGTTGCAGGGAAAAAATACAGAGAGATCATGTGTATCCATCTCTGGCTGCTTTTAAGATGTCTTTGTTTCCCTTCAGTTTCACAATAATATGGCCAGATGTGGATTTCTTTTTATTTATGCTACTAAGAATTCCATGGGTTTTTGGAATCTTAAATCTGTTTTGGAAACTTTTTAGCTATTATCTGTTCACGAAATCCCTCCTCATTCACTCCTTTCCTCCTGGGATTCCAACTAAAGGGATGTTCCCCGGTCTTCACCTTCACTTTATAACATCATACTGCATCCTGGATGAGTGCTCTTTTCAGCTGTGTCTAATCTGCTGTTAAACTCTTAAAAGTTGTATTTGGTTCTTTGTTCAG
The DNA here is from genome assembly GCF_000442215.2 of Lipotes vexillifer. Taxonomy (NCBI): domain Eukaryota; kingdom Metazoa; phylum Chordata; class Mammalia; order Artiodactyla; family Lipotidae; genus Lipotes; species Lipotes vexillifer. The sequence continues at coordinate 1,100,185 of NW_006778108.1, read as the reverse complement.
ATATGTTATGTCACTTTTAGAGTTACCTCTTTCCTGTGGATATTTTCAAGCTTGTTTTTTTTTTAATTAAAAATTTTTGTTTTTAATTTTTGGCTGCATTGGGCCTTTGCTGCTGCACGCGGGCTTTCTCTAGTTGCGATGAGTGGGGGCTAGTCTTTGTGGCGGAGCACGGGTTTCTCATGGCAGTCTTGTTGCAGAGCATGGGCTCTAGGTCTGCGGGCTCAGTAGTTGCAGCACGCGGACTCAGTAGTTGTGGCTTGTGGGCTCTGGGGAGCTTGGGCTTCAGTAGTTGTGGTGCACGGGCTTAGTTGCTCTGGGGCATGTGGGATCTTCCTGGACCAGGGATCGAACCCATGACCCCTGCATTGGCAGGCGGATTCTTAACCACTGCACCATCAGGGAAGTTTTTTTTAAATCTTTCCTAACATAGTAACCATAATTGGCTTATACATTTTTTTGTTTTGTTTTGTTTTGTTTTGTTTTGTTTTGTTTTGATTTTGCGGTACGCGGGCCTCTCACTGTTGTGGCCTCTCCCGCTGCGGAGCACAGGCTCCGGATGCGCAGGCTCAGCAGCCATGGCTCATGGGCCCAGCCGCTCCGCGGCATGTGGGATCTTCCCGGACCGGGGCACGAACCCGTGTCCCCTGCATTGGCAGGAGGACTCTCAACCACTGCGCCACCAGGGAAGCCCGGCTTATACTTTTTACCCAGTAATTCCAATACTTCACATCTTTGTGCTCTGCTTCTGTGGCCTGTTGTTTCTCTGGCTCTCACTCATCTTTATTTTGTGCCTAGTTATCCTTGACTGTATGCTGGTTATTGTATATGACTATTACTTAGGAAGAATTACAGACCCAGGATGAGGGAACTTTCTCAAGAGAGGACTTCTGTTTGCTTTTGCCACGTGCCTGAGGGCACCGCCTGTGCAGGACCACCTGATCTAACTGCAAGGCCTGAGGTCACCTAGACCCCTGAGCGCACGCAAGCCCAGACAGCAAAGAGCACAACGGCTGATTCACTTACCCTATATCTTTACCCTACAGGTGCACCCTCAGGATCCTCCCTTAAACTGGGGGCTGGTTCATCAGTTTCTCCTTGGGTGAGTCTGTGTTTAGACATGCATTTCCCTGGCCCTTTAAAACCCCCAAATGACATATCACTTTCACAGTCGCTATTTAAGACCAGAAAATATTCTCAGGGCAAATGGGGTTTTGTGTGCTGAGCTGAACTTCTCTCGATACGTGACTTAGCATAGATTTTTAGGTTGTAATTCCCCCTGACTTGTTTGCTCTTTACCATTTTCAAGATCTTTTGTTTTTTCTATTTTGTTCAGCCTTTTTAGTAGCACTAACTGGAAGGTAGGCCTGAGTTTGCTAACCTGCCACTAGGACAATGTCTGAAGTCTCTTCCCTCCTTTGTAGGGATGAGGCATAAATTTCATCATTTGGATCTACAAGAATGTATTGAACTAATCTCATATTCAAAAGGCTGTTTCCAGTCTTTTGCCATGTGAATCAATACTAGAATGAATAACCTTGCATACAGTTCATTTCACAAAGAGAGACGTTGTATTGCTTTCATTTTTACATTCCTAGCTTCTGGATTTGCCTCGCACATAATAAGAGCTCAAAGGTACTTGCTGACTCCATGGGAGCAGAATGAAATGGCCATTTTGCTTGATCCAATCTCAGATTTCTTTTGCATCTTTGATAATATTGATACTTATCAGCTGAATTTCTTCTGATCCATCAAACAGGAGGCAATCTGATTGCCGAGTGTGCTGCTGTTTTATCTGATACCATTTTGACTGTGCTTGTGTTTGCTTCTGTGCCCTCTCCCTTCACAGCTCATAAAAGAAGGAAGGGCCAGCCCATGGCATCAGGTGTTTCACCCAACAGGATACACCATCATCCCTGCTTGATCACGGACTCTCCTCACAAATGAAGAGGCTGGACCCTGTGATCAAGAATCACTCTCAACCTTAAAATTATTTTCAGTAACACTATGTTATCAATTATTTTTTGAGAGGAAAATTCTCTTTCTATCCAAATTTAAAATACTCAAGATAAGATCCTCACCACTGGTAAATAAACATGAGAAATATGGAAATTTCCCAAGTCACAGGACTCTTAGGCCACGTCAACTTTCTCGCTTGAAACTAGACCTGATAATGTTTCTTTAACGGGAAAAAGGGATTAAAAACAAGCATATTGGGACTTCCCTGGTGGTCCAGTGGTGAAGACTCTGTGCTCCCAATGCAGGGGGCCTGGGTTTGATCCCTAGTCAGGGAACTAGATCCCGCATACCGCAACTAAGACCCGATACAGCCAAATTAATTAATTAATTTTAAAAAAAAACCACTCATAGCACTAAAAATTACCTTATTAATTCAGATATTATAATATTGTTTCTTCATTCTTATAACTGGATTACTGTATCAATGACTAACATTTCTGTGGTGTCATATATGTTAGTTCCTGCAAGGAAACTGAATATGTGCTATTTGAATTGAAAAGCCAATCCATTCTCCTGGACAAAGGATTTATCTTGTTTTTCTTCAAAACTTCCTGAAATCTCCACCATTTGGTTTCTGTCACAGAAAATGGTGACAACTACCTAGATACTTCTGGCTTGACACTGGTGTCCCTAAAACCTCTACGGAATGTTCCACCTAAACACTGGCTGTGCACGCTCCCGCCCCCCCGGCATGGATGAAGCAGGGGAACGGTAACAGCCCTTTTCCCTTTGCAGCTACTCCAACACTGACCTTCCTCCAAGCATAACTCAGGGTTTCGAGGTCACGCTCCCCTTCTCACAGACAAAGCACAAAGTAGAGAAAGGCTGGGAATGATACATCCTACAATGAATCTGGGCCCCAAAGTGATTCTTTTGGTTTTGAATTTTCCAAACTGTCAAAAATCGTCAAAGGGGGCTTCCCTGGTGGTGCAGTGGTTGAGGGTCTGCAGGGGACACGGGTTCGTGCCCTGGTCCGGGAGGATCCCACGTGCCGCGGAGCGGCTGGGCCTGTGAGCCATGGCCTCTGAGCCTGCGCGTCCAGAGCCTGTGCTCCGCAACGGGAGAGGCCACAACAGTGAGAGGTCCGTGTACCGCAAAAAAAAAAAAAAATCATCAAGGAAACCATCTGTTCATGCTGTTTTTTGTTTTGTTTTGTTTTGTTTTGTTTTTGCCACACACGGCATGCAGAATCTTAGTTCCCTGACCAGGGATTGAACCTGTGTTCCCTGTGGTGGAAGCACAGAGTCCTTACCACTAGACCGCCAGGGAAGTCCCTGTTTGGGCTGTTTTAACCAGAGTGTTGATTTTCACAAATGTGCCTTTTGCTTATCTAGCCTCCAAATACAATTCCAGGTGATATCAAGAGGGGCTAAGACATTTTCTATCAAAAACACACCTGATTCTTAAGTCCATAAAGAAAAAGCAGGAACAGAGTAAAGAGATAGAAAAGAGTGCAGTGGGTTTGTGAGGCTGAGTCCTCCACACAGCGGGTGCAGCACTGCTGACAGCACTGGCCACACGGCCTCGGGGGAAGTAACAGGAGGTCAGATCTGCCTGGACCCTCCCCCAGGGCCAGCAGGGAGGGGTTTTTGGTTGTTCTTCATTTGTTTTTGCCCAAAAGCCAACTCAGAATATTTGCAGCTCGATTTTTTTCTCATTCAGAATGAAAAGAGTTTTACTGAGTTCTGTGGAAAAAATGCCCATCCTTCGAAGGTAAGATTATAGCCACTGGGTTTTTTTCTTTTTTGGGCTGCACCATGTGGCCTGCGGTATCTTAGTTCCCTGACCGGGGATCAAACACAGGCCCCTGGCAGTGAAACCCTGGAGTCCTAACTGCTGGACCGCCAGGGAATTCCAGGCACTGTTTTCAAAACGAACGTGTTAACATCTGGACACATTTAAGAAGCAGGAACACTAAGAAGCTTCTTAATGTTTCAATCAGGAAAGCAAGTTGTGGTCCAGGCTCCAGATTACCCTTCTAGATGACCTTGAATTTCCTAGAGAAAAGAACTCTCTGAGTGCCTACTTCCTATCTGGGATAGATACACTCACAGAGATACACTCTGAACACAGGGAGCCTTGGTTCCTGCAACAGCAGTGGGCAATGTTCTGTCCAGCTGCTGGATGAATTTCACGCTGGGTAATTTTACAAGACAATGTGCCTTCGAGGTACTTTGCAGCTGCCTCTGAATGACCCAGTGTGTGAGCTGTGCACAGATCACTGTGTTTTGTGAACCACACGCACCATCCATACCAACCTTCCACTCCCCGGACGAATCACCCAAGCATCTTTCCGGAAAAAAACAGAACAAAAACAAATCTCTGGAAGTTACTATGCTTTAAAAAAGCCATCTTAAGGAACTTCTTTCTACAACATAGATGTTGCACAGAAGGAAAAATAGCACCCCATTTCCTCCTAACTTTCCTTTGATGAGTATCTCCAGTCAGTTGGTATTTCTCAGATGCCAGCAGCTATAACCACACGCTCTCTGTGCTTTTCTTTGTGAGAATGAAGTCAGTGAAGTTACCCACCCTGGCAAAGAGGTCGTTTCCGAGAAGTGTTTGCAGAAGGACAGGCAGCTGCTTTTCCAGATGAAGCTTCAGGCAGAGTTGGGTCAGCTCCTCCCGGTCCAAGAAGCCTGTCCCCGTGGTGTCACAGCTGCTGTAGACATCCCTGAGCTGCGAGACATAGTGGCTGTCTTCCTCTTCGTCCATCCCATCGCAGGCTGTGTGCAGGGAGAAAACAACGGTGCCCTCTGACTGCCGTCCCACCTCCCTCCACGGTCCCGATGCACCAGGCAGTGTGGCCCAGGGCAGGGGAGGAGCTGACGTGTGGGAAGGGGCACCAGGGTCATCTCAGGACACGTGAGGCTGGAGGAAATCAGGAGAGGCCACAAACGTGTTCCCATGGGGCTTGTTCTCCCTCACTGGCTCAAAGAACCAGAATTACTTTGTTCTGTAAAAATGTATCTATTACAGAATAATCAGAAAAAAAGAGATAAGTAAAGAGAAAGAAAATCATCCAAAATTTCACCACCTGGAAAAAAATCATTTTAATATTTTGGCAAATATACATTCTACTTTTTCTCTATACATATACACACAGGGCCTGCTGGATGCCTGGCACACTTGCACGAACTTCTGCCCCAGGATTCTGGTCTTGGGCAGAACTCAGGCTGGAGGTCAGAGGGCACCGAGGGCCCTCCCAGGAGCAATGACAAGCCATCCCCCTCCTGAGAGAACTTGCTGGTCTGCCGCCTCCCCCCGACCCCTGCCTCCATGCAAAGGCTGATTCAGGGGCGAGGACCCTGCACACTCAGCCCACATCCCCTCAGTCATGCCAGCTTTGCCCAACACACAGGTCAGTTCCTGACCACTCAGAAACACTTCTTTTCCTCTCCTTTCCCTCATCCCCAGAAATCTGAGACACTGTCCCAAGACAGCAGGTGATTCGACTCTGGCCATCCAGGCACAGGCTAGTGGTGTGACTCAGGCCCAGCATTCTACGGGTCAGGCAAAAAGATCTTTCAGCCGCCATTTGCTATGACACTTCCTAACCCCCATCCAAGATAAGGTCCATGCTTTGCTTTCAAAGTCCTGGGAAAAACACTGGGAGAAAGGAGGCACTGCTTCTGGTCATGTGTGCCCTATGGAATTCGCCCTCCTCTCGCCCCAGGATTGGTGGGGGTGGGGGGTCTTTCTGTAGCTGAGATACCACATGACAAACCTCAGTGCTGAGATGGGCCAAGAAGGCTTGGAAAAACTCCAAGGACACCTTCATCTGGGAAATATAGTCCGGGCTCAGGTCTGTACCACGACCACCTCATTGGAGTCACACTGATGCACGTGGATTCCCCGGGACTCCAGAGTCCCAGAAAAGGGCTCAAGTGACAAGTCACTGGATACTCTAAACACCTTGGAACTATGGAAGGTCTCAGGGGCCATGTAGAAGTCTGAGTGGGGCTCAGAATCCTGCTGTTCACACACCCCCATTCGCTGGAAGCTGAAGGCATTGATTTGGAGGGGGATACATGTGGGAGGGGAGAGGGGAGTAACCCAAGACACGCACGCAAGCACACACAGAGAGAGAGAGCGAGAGAAACTAATATCTCCAGAGAGATGAAGGAAAAACATTAAAATCATGCAACAAGATAGACTACTGGACAATAGGGATGATTAGACACCAAGGGAGGTTTCCTGACATTGACATATGATAATCACAATAAAAAATGCAATGGCAACACTGGAAGATAAGGACAAAATACATCTTCTATTAAGTGTACCCAAATAAAGAGACAAGAAATGAGACAGAGAAGAAAAGGAAATTAAAAATCAATAAAGTAACCAAAAAACATAAAGATAGACATAGACCAATAGAACACACTTGAGAGCCCAGAAATAAACCCTTGCATGTGTGGTCAAATGATTTTCCAAATGGCCAAGACCACACAATGAGGAAAAGACAATCTCTTCAATAAACGGTGCTGGGAAAACTGGATATCCACATGCAAAAGAATGAAATTCAACCCTTACTTTACACCATAATCAAAAATGAACTCACAATCGATTCAAGATCTACACATAAGATCTAAACTATAAAATTCTTAAAAAAAAAAAAGAGGAAAAGTTTCATGATGTTAGATTTGGCAACGATTTCTTAGATATGACACCAGAAGCATAGGCAACAAAAGTAAAAATAGACAAATGGTACTATATCAAACTTAAGAATCTGCACATCAAAGAAAACAATCAGCAGTGTAAAAAGGCAACCTACATACAGAATGGGAGAAAATAATTTGCAAATCATACATCTGATAAGAGGTTAATGATCAGAACAAGTAAAGAACTCCTATAACTCAACAACAAAAACCAGTAACCCGATTAAAAAAATGGGCAAAGGACTTGAACAGACAATTCTCCAAAGAAGATACACAAATGGCCACCAAACGGCCAAGCACATGAAAAGTGCTCAACATCTCTAATTAGGTACACACAAAACAAAACCACAGTGAGATATTATCTCGCACCCATTAGGATGGCCACTATAAAGAAAAAACAAGCAAACAAAAAACAGAAAACAAGTGTTGGTGACGATGTTGAGAAATTGGAGCCCTTAGGCACTCTTGGTAGGAATGTAAAATGGTGTAGCTGCTGTGGAAAACAGTATGGAGGTTCCTCAAAAACCTAAAAATAGAATTACCATATGATCCAGCAAATTCCACTTCCAGGCATACACCCCAGAGAACTGAAAGCAGGATCTCAGAGTTATCTGCACTCCTATGTTCCCTGCAACATTACTCACAACAGCCAAGAGTTGGAAGCAACCCAAACGTCCATTGACAAAAGAACGGATAAAGAAAATATCAATAAAATGGAATATTATTCAGCCTTAAAAGGAAGGAAATCCTGTCACCTCCCACAACATGGATGAACCTTATGTTGAGTGGAATATGCCAGTCACAAAACGACAAATACTGTATGACTTCACTTCCATGAGACAACTAGTCAAAATCAAGGAGACAAAGTAGAGTGGTGGGTGCCAGGGGCTTGGGTAGGGGGATAGGAAGGGTTGCTCAGCAGGTACAGAGTTTCAGTTTTGCAAGATGAAAAAGTCCTAGAGATCTGTTACACAGTAATGTGGATACCAGTTAACACTACTGAACTGTATATTTAAAAATGATGAAGAGGGTAAATTTTTTTTAATTTTATTTTATTATTTATTTATTTATTTTATTTTATTTTATTTTTGGCTGTGTTGGGTCTCAGCTGCGGCATGCAGGATCTTCATTGAGGCATGCGGGATATTAGTTCCCTGACCAAGGATCAAACCCACGTCCCCTGCATTGGAAGGCGGATTCTTTCCCACTGGACCACCAGGGAAGTCCCAAGAGGGTAAATTTTATATCATCGTGTTTTTTCACAATTAAAAATTTTAAAATAAGAAAAAACTTTTTTTTAAGGAAAAAAAGTTCAATATTTGGTGGCTTGCTTTCTGAAATTGCCTGGTTATGTTCTGTGGCACTTTTACCTGGATTTTCTTTCCTTAAAAAAAAAATTCAAAATCAACACCCAAAGTTCAGGCATTCTCTAAAAGCCCAGGAAAGGCAACCAGCTGATGGGAAGGGGGTGGTTCTGGAAAAATACAAGACTTTTCCAAGCAGAGAGACGGCAGAGTCCCACTGTGAAGGCCAACAAATAAAAACATCCAGACCGAGTAAATCCTCAAGAAACTTCAGAAGAAACAAACAAGTCCTAAAAATGTCTAGAGAGAAAAGAGCATTCTGCACTCAGAGCCAGGCGCGACTCCTGCAGCAAGAATGGGATTGGAGGCTGAAAGACATCCTGAGGAAAGTACACTTTCCACCAAGCTGGAAGCTAGCGGACGGGTACTTCAGCCAAGAAGGAGGAAGACGCACGTTGTAGATATGGGTCCCCTGCAAGCAGTGGACACCGTTCTGGGAGGGTGGCCTGGGGCAGGGCCACAGTGCTATCCACACAAACTGGCCACTAGGGACCCTACGGTCCTGTATCGTGGGACCACGAGGAAAACAACATGGGTGGTTTCTTCTTTTTTTTTTTTTTTTTTTTGTGGTACGCGGGCCTCTCACTGTTGTGGCCTCTCCCACTGCGGAGCACAGGCTCCGGACGCGCAGGCCCAGCGGTCATGGCTCATGGGCCCAGCCGCTCCGCGGCATGTGGGATCTTCCCGGACCGGGGCACGAACCCGTGTCCCCTGCATCGGCAGGCGGACTCTCAACCACTGCGCCACCAGGGAAGCCCTCTTCTTCTTTTAAAAAAACTATTTATTTCTTTACTTATTTGGCTCCGCCAGGTCTTCGTTGTGGCATGTGAGATCTTCGTTGCTGCATGAGGGATCTTTAGTTGCGGCGTGCAGGCTCTTTTAGTTGCAGCGGGATCTAGTTCCCTGACCAGGGATCAAACCTGTGCCCCCTGAATTGGGAGCGCAGAGTCTTAACCACTGGACCACCAGGGAAGTCCCCAACATGGGTGGTTTCTGACAGAGCTGATGGACCATTTGGAAAAGAATAAGGATGTTAAAAAGTAATTATGGAAAAACCAAGAAAGCCTCCATAAAACCAAGCTGGGCACAAGAATGGAACTGTAACTGCACTCCAGATAGCATCCCTGTGGTAGGTGGGCAGCGCATCTTCCGTGGGGGGTGGGAGAGACAGGGAAGCCTCGAGGTGAGGGCGATCCGAGGTACCAGCCTGCCTGCTTATGGCCCAGGGGATGTTTCTCAGGCCTCCATAAAGCAGCTCCAGACAGGAGTCCAACAGCATTTAGCACCTCCACGGCTACTGTGTGCCCTCCTCACCTTGGGAACTGGCTCCACCTCCCACCGGCCCCCCACAGTGAGACCCTAAAGCCAGCACAGAGCCCGAGTTGAGAGACTCGCCCTGGTCAGCAGTTGGGGTTGCTGACTTCAGCTCTGGCCCATCCAAACCCTCTCTACTGGGAGCACTGCGTCATCAACCAAAATGGGAGTGAAGGCCAGGGAGGGGACAGTGCCGCCTCCCAGATGGTCTGCTCAGTGGGATGATCCCGCTAAGCAAGGGACCACTGTGTCCTCACTTGGGCTCCTCCTCAAAAGAAGACACTAACCCTTGTGCAGCACCCCCACCCCACCCCACCCTGCGTCTGCTCTTGCCTTGGGTTCTGAAGGCCTCCCACCAGCAGGCCTCCCTCCTCGGCCCGTCCACCTGCCGCTGGTCCACCGGGTGGGCATGGGGTGGGCAGGGATGGGGGCCCAGCAGGCACCACGTCTCAGACACAGCAGGAGGTGACAGAGGATGCTCTCAGGACACGCAGCTGCACAACCCTCCACACCGGTTTGCAAAGTTGGCTCTTGGTGTCCGGTGGGTACTTAAGACAAGTTCTCAAACCGACACTGAAATGGACTGGATTGAGGTCAACTCCCTTCAGGTCCCAGGATCTGACCCCCTAAGCCTCCAGGCACCAGATCTCCCCTTAAACCCTGCTGTCTGCACGTTAGTGGCATCACTGCAGGGTGGGGAACCCAGAGGCCACCTTCCTGCTGCCGAGGTCAAAGGAGACCGGCCAAGGGCTCCCTGAGAACATTTTAAAGCATCAGAATCTTCCTGAACTGTGCAAAGGCCACCCTAAAAGACGCCAGACATGGCAACGCTGCCTTCACAGCTGAGATGACCCATCCCCTATCCCCATGCCTCTCTTCAAGGCTGCAGGGCCTCGGCCAGGCTCAGCTCTGGGCCAGTCAGAGCTTCTGTCAAACTGGGTCTAAAACACCACCTTTGCTGGGCTGCTGAGGGGAGGAGCAGGTTCCAGGCCCTGGTACTCATCACACCACGAAGGACAGCAGAATCACCATCCCGCACACCGGTCCCCAGGCTCCCAGCCTTCCTGCTGCTCAAATCCTATTTCCAGAAACGTGTCACTGGGAAACCCCCCTCCCTCCCGACTGGGAAACGTGACCAACCTAAACCACAGAACACAACAGTGAGAAGGACAAGGACCTTTACCCTCTGCCCCTCCCAGCAGGGAAACTGTAGCTCTGTTCAGACTCCCTGAGGCCTGTGTGTGAGGGCAGAGAACGCCGTCCCCTAGACGACCCCTAGGTTCTGTTCCTTGCACAGAACCCCGGGAAGGAGAAGAGAAACAGGGGACCTCTCAGGCGGGACCCCGCCTCCTGCACCACCCATCCTCGGCGCCCAGGCCTACTCACACGCGAAGTGCAGGCCTCACAGCCAAGTGGTCGTTATAAATAATAAACACCCAAGGGCCTCTTCAGTTTCTTCTTCACCCAAACTGAATTATTTAATCCTCTCTGGATTCTACAAATGCATAAATGTCCACACATCGAAACCACCAGAAAACCCAGCTGCGTTCAGTGCTGACTGCAGACAGGGGACAATGTTCCAAGTAAAGAGGAGCCCTTGGCTTATTACGGTTTGATCCTTTTGAAACTGGAATCAGTAGACTCTCAATAATTCTAATGCTATAAAGCTTAATTAAGTATATGAGCATAAACTTTGCTACCAGGTGAAGCAAAACACTGTTTTCATCCTGGGGAGAAAAACCTGCCCTCAAACAAACTGGGTACGGGCCAAGAAACAGCTGCCGACCAGCACCCTGCAGGACCACGCAGCCCTCTGGAGGGAAGGTGTAGGTTTGCATTTAACTGATGCACAGAGATGAGGGAATTTAATCTGTGGCCCTGGAAACCCGCTGGGTATCAAGGACAGGGAACCACAGAGAACTGTGGTCTCTCACAAGCAGCTGGGTGTGCCGATGTCTGTGGACCCAGAGCATCGCACCCAGAAACAACTCCAAACAAGGCCCTCCATAAAAACCCGTAAAAGCCTGCTGACCCAGAATGAACAGCACCAAGGTAGCCTTCTAGATGGCGCGTTCTGTATCTGGAAAGATGTTACGACCCAGATAAAACACTGAAGCCCCGCCTTGGGTTCCAGAAGAGCAGGTCTTGGCACCATGTCAAATAGCCTTGGTGTTTGTAATCAACCTGCATCTTCAGCAGTTCTGAGCTTGTAGGATTAATTTCTGCATTAACTGTTTTCACGTCTTCTTTCTTATTTTTCAAAACTTATACTATTTATTGGGCTTCCCTGGTGGCGCAGTGGTTGAGAGTCTGCCTGCTGATACAGGGGACACGGGTTCGTGCCTGGGTCCGGGAAGATCCCACATGCCGCGGAGCGGCTGGGCCCGTGAGCCATGGCCGCTGAGCCTGCACGTCCGGAGCCTATGCTCCGCAACGGGAGAGGCCACAACAGTGAGACGCTCGCGTACAGCAAAAAACAAAAAAACAAAAAAACCAAAAAAACTTATACTATTTATTTACTTTGCCGACATCGGCCCTAACTATCTCAGCAATAAGGCTTGAGAAGCTATCATTTTTATCAAAGGGATTTTCCAATCCCAACAATATAAAAATAAGCTGATGCGTCATTTAATTGGCAATTAATATAGTATTTGCTCTTCCTACAAAGTAGATATTTAGACTAAAAACTATAAGGATATCAAACTCTAAAATTGTCCTAGAAAACCTGCTTTCTAGGGTCTCCTCAAGAAAACATTGTGGGACCCACTCACCTAACATAAAAACTTTGTACCCTTTGGCCAATATCTTCTTGGTTCCTAAAGATTTTTGTTTTGTTTTGTTTTGCGGTATGTGGGCCTCTCACTGTTGCGGCCTCTCCCGTTGCGGAGCACAGGCTCTGGACGCGCAGGCTCAGCGGCCGTGGCTCACGGGCCCAGCCGCCCCGCGGCATGTGGGATCCTCCTGGACCGGGGCACGAACCTGTGTCCCCTGCATCGGCAGGCGGACTCTCAACCACTGCGCTACCAGGGAAGCCCCTAAAGATTTTTATAACCACATGTACTTATATTTGTGCTAGGACTATAGCTATAGACCCAATGGTTATAAAATATCTACATAACTGTAGTTATACATATTATACATAAATAATTAGTTATACATATACACGGCTATCCACATAAGGTTCTACATACAAAAAAATGAGCTTTCTCTATATGTATCATTACATATATGCAAATGTAGAAAACCTACTCTCAGTATCAATATCAACCTCTAACTTAAATTCAACTAGAAAATTCTACCATAAAGAAAGCAATAGTTTCTCTTCTTTACTAAAAATAGCCAATAACAGTGTAGAAGAAATGAGAGAACTGGAAAATTACAATTTTGAATCCCCATTGTAATAGTTGATAGGGTAAGGATAATTAATGTATGATTAAAAACAGTGGAGAGGGAAAAAAAAACAGTGGGGAGGGAATTCCCTGTGGTTAGGACTCTGTGCTTTCACTGCCGAGGGCCTGGGTTCAATTCCCTAGTCAGGGAACTAAGATTCCCACAAGCCACACGGTGCAGCCTAAAAAATAAATAAATAAAAATAAAAATAAAAACACTGGGGAGAGGTGACATCATGCAAAGTGGCAGGGGAAAACACTCCACCAAAGCAAAACTGAGCCGTAAAGAGTGACTGGAAGGAACTATATTGAAACTCTGGAACCAGATCAGACACTTAGAGCAAGGTGATGAAAACAGGCTGCTGATGTAAACAGGCTGCTGACGTTTGTAAGAGAGCAGCGATCAGAACCCCAAAGAGTGCCATTCAATCACCCATTTCACAGATGAGGACCTGATATCCTATAAGTAAGCACAGAGGTGGATTTCCTCAGTCAGCTGAAGAATGTGGACGGAGCATACAAGGGCACAGGCAGAGTGCAAAGGGAACGTTTTCCTGCCATTCCAAGTGTGTGGTGCTTCCCTTAAGCTCCAGGTGAGACCTTCTCTCCATGTAAATGCCTGCTGATGCTTATAACTGTACACAGTCAGTGTATACAGCTCAGTGACCAAGGAGCATCCCCCATGGGTTCCCTGCTGTCCTCTTCTCCTGTCTTAGACTCTGATGGCTTTCAAGAAGTACCAAATGGGTAAAACCAGGAGGCTGGAGCTGCTCACACTGACTGTTCACAGCTCCATCCAATTCTGTCTCAATGGCATTATGTTGGTAGCTTAAAATCTGCTGTGGTGGGACTATTTACACACAATCGTTGGAAAATGCTACAGTTCAGGGCTTTGGGGGGCAGTTGTGAAAGCTTTATCAGTATACTACACCACGGCTAAAATATAAAAGACTGATCATATCAAGTACTGGTAGAGACATGGAGCAACTGGAACTCTCAGATCTTGTTAGTGGGGGTATCAATGGTACAAGAGCTCTAAAAACCTGCTCAGTTTTATCTACCAAAGTTAAATACATATCCACTCTACAACATAGCAATCCAACTCCTAGGTACCTACTCAACAGAAACCATGGATTTGTGTACCGAAAGACACACTTTCTTAGGCAGCATTATTCATAGCACCCCAAACTAGAAGCAATCCAACTATCCATCAGTAGTAAAAATAAGTAATTGGTGGTATATTCTGGGAAACTGTAAAGCTATGGAGAGGAATGAACTACATAATGACAACCTCAATTTTACAAACATGATGGAAGAAGATATTGCATGATTCCACTTGCAGGAAAAATCAATCCATAGTGTTAGAAGTTAAGATAGTGGATGGCAGGGAGGGAATAATAAATAGAAGAACATATGAGGGGCTGTTCTGGGGTTCCTGAGATATTCTGCTTCTGACTAGGATGGCAGTTGCACGGGTGTGTTCACTGTGACAGTTCATCATTATCTGTGCACTTTTCTGTGTGTGTGTGTGTGTGTGTGTGTGTGTGTGTGTATTTACTTATTTATGCATGCATGCATGCCGTGCCTCCTGGCATATGGGATCTTACTTCCCTGACCAGGGATCTAACCTGTGCTCCCTGCAGCGGAGTCCTAACCACTGGACGGCAAGGGAAGCCCCTCTGTGCATTTTTTTTCCATACGTTACACTGCAACTTCAAACAGTGAAGAGAGAGAGTATTAGAAATGCTGACGGCACTTCCCTGGTGGTCCAGCAGGTAAGATTCCTCGCTCCCAATTGCAGGGGCCCGGGTTCGATTCTTGGTCAGGGAACTAGAGCTCACCTGCCACAACTAAGACCCGCCACAGCCAAATAAATAAATAAATATTTGAAAAAAACAAAACGCTGACCTTCCACACCCACCTCCTGGAACAGTGGCAGGTACGTGTTTTACGACAGACTCCTGTTGTTTTGTCACGGCTAGAAGACAGACGTTTTAGGAAAATAAAGCAAAACAAAGCAAACCTGCAAACTGTTTCCCCAAAGCCACTCCTGTTGCCCCTCCCCCGGATGATTTCTAAAACTGTATGAGTATTTTTTGTAAGACTCTTCATAAGACCTGGCAGCTCTGGCTCATTCACTCCACTGGTGTGATGGAACCAAAAACATGCAAAGCCATGGAGTCCATGCTGGGTAAACAGTCGCACATCATGTGGCCTAAACTGCTTCTAACAGATGCTACAAAGTCAGACACTCCCCAAGACAGGAAAAATAGGACACACTTGACAAATTGTCTAAAAGTGAATCATACTTTAGCTGTACTCTTCATGGAGCAATAAAAAGAATAAATAAAAAGAAATGAAAAGCGACTCTGACATACCCTAATTAAAGTCAACAAAATGCTATGGGCTTGTCCTTAAGAATCTTGGGGATATTAAAATAGCCTGCATGTAAGGAAGAGTGTATGGGGGACCATATCTCTCTTAGTCTGTTACGGCTACTATAACAAAATACCATAGATGGTAGTTTATAAACAATAGAAACTTATGGCTCACAGTTCTGTGGGCTGGAACTCCAAGATCAAGGCGCTAGCCTGGTCACGTTCTGGTGGGGCCCACTTCCTGAGTCTTACACTGGCACCTTCTTGCTGTGTCCTCACCTGGTGGAAGGGATGAGGGAACTCTGTGGGGCCTCCATATAAGGGCACTAATCTCATTCGTGGGGCTCCACCCTATTGACCTACCTCAGCACCTCCCAAAGACCCCACCTCCTGACACCAACCACCACCTTTGGGGGTTAAGATTCCACATAAGAACCTAGGGAACACACACACTCAGACCACAGGAGTATCTTCCAAGCTCAATTCCAGAACTTCCTAAACATTCCAAAGCTAACTTCTTCAGCCATCACCATATGTGAATTACACCATGCACTTTTATTTAAGGGAAAAGAAAGCTTACAAGGTAAAGTGGCTAGGATATTATTATGAACCAAATGTTTGTGTCCCCTGAAATTCATATGTTGAAGCCCTAACCCCTCAGTGTGGCTGTATTTGGAGATGGGGCCTCTAAGGAAGTAATTAAGGTAAAATGAAGTCACAAGGGTGGGGCCCTGATCCAGTAAGATTCATGTCCTTATAAGGAGAGATACCAGAGAGCTCTCTCCCCACAGGTGAGCTAAGATGAGTTATGTGAGCAGACAACAAGAAGGCAGTCGTCTGCAAAAAATGGGGAGAGTCCTCACCAGAACCAACCCTGCTGATACCTGCATCTCTGACTTGCAGGGTCCACAGCAATGAGAAATGAACTTGTATTGTTTCAGCCATCCAGTCCGTGGTACTTGTTACGGCAGCCCAAACAGAATCATACAGACTTAATAGCTTTTGAGAATATGTATTTCATCTTTCACATATGGAAGGAAATAAAGTAAAAGACTTCTTATTTTTTAAATATTTATTTATTTATTTGGCTGTGCTGGGTCTTAGCGGTGGCACTCGGGATCTAGTTCCCTGACCAGGGATCGAACCCAGGCCCCCGGCGTTGGAAGCACAGAGTCTTAACCACTGGACCACCAGGGAAGTCCAAATAACTGATTAAGAAAGATTCATGAACAAACATTTCCTAAGCCCCTTCTATATGCTAGGCTCCAGATGCTGCTCTCATTAGCTAATGTTAGTAGCAAGGATTTTGCTGCCGTGATTCCAAGGCAGAAATCGATGGAAATGAAGAGACCACTGGAAAGGCCTCTAACTTGACAGAGGACTTGGCTGGAGACACCGCCACGAGCAGAGGGAGGTTCAACCATGTCCGGGTAGGAACTGGTCATGCAGAGACGTCCAGTTTGTGCAGCACGTGAGATGGGCTGGTTGGGTATGAAAACACAGCTGACCAAGAGGAAAACTGGCTCGTGAACAGGCGGATGCTTGACTTAGTCCAGGTGAATCATTAATTTTAGAAATCCATGAAGATACAAAGATGGAAACTATCAGATGAGCAGAAACTCATGGAGGCTGCAGGGTCTATGCCGTGCAGGCTGGGTGGCAACCTGTCAGCAGAAGGAGGGGAGGCCCTGCTCGGCACTGCCTGTGATGGGACCTCCTGTGGGACTGGGAGACATCGAGTCTACACCGGGGCAGGAGGAACAACGCAGACCCCTGCCTGTCCCACAGATTTCGTCTTAAATTTCTGAAAGTCTCCAAAATCAGACAAGGACCTGCACTGCTAGATTCCCCAGAGCTTTGTAATTCATTGCTACATTTGTCACAAACATTTTTTTAAAGATTCAAATTTATTAGTAAATGCTTTATTATCTGAATGAAAACTATTCACTAATCTGACTAGTTACAAAGTTAATAACAAAAAAATTAGTAACCTTCACTCCTATAGTCAAATAACAAGCAGTTAGTAGATATAATGAAGAAAAAGCCTATTTACATTAAAACAAATACACAGGATGGGCTTCCCTGGTGACACAGTGGTTAAGAATTCACCTGCCAATGCAGAGGACACTGGTTTGAGCCCTGGTCTGGGAAGATCCCATGCCACGGAGCAAATAAGCCTGTGAGCCACAACTACTGAGCCTGCACTCTAGAGCCCACGAGCCACAACTACTGAGCCCGCATGCCACAACTACTGAAGCCCACAGGCCTAGAGCCCGTGCTCCGCAACAAGAGAAGCCACCGCAATGAGAAGCCCGCGCATCAAAACGAAGGGTAAGCTCCGCTCCCTGTAACTAGAGAAAGCGCGCACGCAGCAACAAAGCCCCAACACAGCCAAAAATAAATAAATAAATAAATAAAATACACAGGAATAAGCTTAAGTAATGTGCAAGATCTGTATGAAGAAATGTTTTAATGTTCCTGAAAGGCACAGAGAAAAGAGTTTAACAAATGCAAAGAGATACCACGTTCTTGCATAAGGAGGCTCATTATATAAATATCAAGTCTCCTTCATCTATACATTTAACGTGTCTGCAGTAAAAATATAATGGGGGGGCTTCCCTGGTGGAGCAGTGGTTGAGAGTCCGCCTGCCGATGCAGGGGAC
>NW_006778108.1:1068288-1082170 GCF_000442215.2 Lipotes vexillifer | reverse complement strand
ATATATATATATATATATATATATATAATGGGGTATTTTGGGGATATAGACAAATTGTTTCCAAGGTTTGAATAAATAAGCAGAAAAGTCAGGTTTTTCTGAAAAGGAAGAATAAGAGAGGACCAACCCTATGAAATGTTAAAACAATTACAAAGCTGCAATAATTTAAACAAGGTAGTATTTATTAGCGTAAGTCCAGAGAAAAAGAGCCACTGAACAGAAACAGAAAACGTCTAAAATAAAATAGATGAAGACGTACACAGGAATCTAGCATATGATCCAGGTGACACTGCATAGCAAAGTAGAAAATAATTCATCAAGAAAATGCTACCCAAAAAACTGATTAGCCATATGTCAAAAAAAAAATTTTTTTTGGATACCTATCTCATTCTTTTCAGTAAAGTAAATTCCAGAAGAATCAGAAATTTAAACAAACAAAAAAATTAATCTATAAAAGAACTAGAATGAAATGCAGCTTTTGCATCATCCTTAAAAGACTGGGAAGTGGGCTTCCCTGGTGGCGCAGTGGTTGAGAGTCCGCCTGCCGATGCAGGGACACAGGTTCGTGCCCCGGTCCGGGAGGATCCCACATGCCGCGGAGTGGCTGGGCCCGTGAGCCACGGCCGCTGAGCCTGCACGTCCGGAGCCTGTGCTCCGCAACGGGAGAGGCTACGGCAGTGAGAGGCCCGCGTACCGGGAAAAAAAAAAAGAGTGGGAAGTTTGACTTAAAAGTCAAAATTTCTATGAACAAAAGAATATCATCAGAAGATAAATGGCAAAGAAAAAAACTTCTAATATAAATCACAACAAAAGGCTAATTTACTTAATAAAGAGCCCCGAAAATCAATAATGAAAAAAATTTACATCTTAAGTGATCTAGCAAAGGAACTAGATTGCATACAAGGAAACACAAACGGCTCTTAAACATGTGAAGAGATGCTTACCTGTACTTACTCATCAGAAGAGAAATACAAACAAAGCACAATGACATATGACTTTCCACTTATCAGATTGTGGATTGGTTTGCCAGGGCTCCATAACAAGGTACTATACACTGGGTGACTTAAAACAACAGAAATGTATTTTCTCACAGCTCTGGAGGCTAGAAATCCAAGACCAAGGTGCTGGCAGAGTTGGTTTCTTCTGGAGTATCTCTCCTTCCTGCTGTGTCCTTACATGGTTGTCCCTCTGTGTCTGCCTGGATCCTAATCTCTTTTTCTTGTAAGGACACCAGTCACACTGGACTATAGCCATCTGTTGGGCTGCACCCCTGAAGGGCCTGCAAGCCTTGTAGTTGCCCTGCTGTGAGACTGAAGAAAGACCCCGGATACAGCGACAGAGATGTCCACGGTTTACTGAACAGAGAAGCTTACAAGTCTGAAGTAGAAGGTCCTCAAGAATTTTGCTGCAGCTCCTGGGATGGCCTGGCTGGTAGGTCTGGTCAGGAAGCAGCTGTGTGCCTCCGTTAAGGTGCTTCAGCTCACAGGGCCTGGGCTTCCTGAGATACCAAATGAGGAGGCCAAACCTCATGGCCCAAGGCACCTTCCATGCTCTGACATCCTAGTTCTCTCCGGTCCAGCATGATGTCTTTGGGCTCCACTCACCACTGAGCTCCGCAGGTGTCCAGGGGTAAGGCCACAGAGACACCAGGCCTTTGGGTCCACGCCTCCCACACCCGGAACCCCCAGAACCAAGTTTTGCCCAGACACTGTCTCCTGTCTCCCTCTGGCCTTTGCATGGACTCTGGATCAACGTCTGCTGAGTCTCACTTTCTCTCTCCCTCTCCTGCTCTGGGTTGGGGAAAAGGCGACATGAATTTTTCTTCGATATCCATGCAAAGACTGGCAGAAACTCATTATGCATCATTAGCAGAACACTAATTATGTAACCAGAGGTACTGGAGCACAGTGCATGGTGGCTAAACAGACCCCGTCTTAAACATCAATAGGGAAACACCCTGATATTTTGGAGCTCCAGAATCGACATTCTGGAATGACACTCAGACACTCAGAATGACAACTACGTTTGTCATTCTTTCCAACCAACTTCACAATGTCCTAAACACTCTGAAATGTTTTTAAAAATGTGTCTACATGGAAAAACTTGAAAGTCAGGTCAGTCTCAGAACACGAAAGACGGTATTTACAAGGCTCTAGCCCAACTCGCTGTACACATGGCCGTCCACAAATATGCAGCCAAAGATGAAAATAACATGGATCAGAAATGGACTCAAAGCTGACAGGACAGTAAAAAAGAACATATAAATAAAACATCCAACATAACATAACGGAGGGCACTTGTCTCTCTTTTCCAGACACTTTGGATCACATCACATTTACTCAAAGGAAAAGGGACTGCCCAAAAGACATAGAAAAGTGAATGTATTACGAAGCTATTTCCCTTAAGCCTTCTCTCGTTTTCTCCCTCCTCCACTCAAGTAAAAGATCTACTAAAAGAACTGTAATACGTAATCCTCTGGACTTGTGAGGCCAACTGCACCTTTACCCTATTAATCAAACACTGAAGTGGATTCCAGAGGTTTTGTTCCAAGCCAGGCTGACACAACGCAGACAGACACCACCTCCCAACGATCTTCTGTGGGAATCAGGGTGGGCTCCACGCCTGGCCAAGGCCTGCAGGTGGAGTCAACTCAGCCAGGTCTCGAAACGCCCCCTCGGGAGGCTGGAAAGATCCAGGTGCCAGGCTAAGCCCAGGAGAGAGAAACAGAGGGACGGAGCAGGTCCTGGGAAAAGGAAGGAGACACAGAGGAATTCAAACGAGCTCTCTGGTCAGTTCTCACAGCTTCGATGACAGGTTCTGGATGGGCCCCCCTGGTGCGCCATTAGCTCGGGGATCCAATAAATAAGCAACTTCACCTCTGAAGAGAGCCCCCCTGAACCAGAGCAGCTGCACACTGACTTACCTCCCCACGGCTGCACGTGAGGACACAGGCCTCAGGGACCTGCAGTCCCTCCACCCCTCTGCTGCCAGAAGTTATCTCTCATCCTTGCTTTATGCTAGAATCTTAACTGGCCCCAGAAGCACTTTGGGAAAAGAAGAGTGTGATCTAAGGCAAAGGCTGGAGGAATGGCACTTTAAATGGAGCTGTGCGCTGATGGGCCCTGGGTGTCCCGACTCCTCTGAGCAACTGTGTCCCTAACCGGTGGCCTGTGGGCAACATCAGGAAAGGCCTTTTCTCATTTCCTTTATGGTTAGAGACAACTTTGAGAAAAAGAATCATCATTCCACAACGAAGATACGTTCCTCTGGTTCAACGGCGGTGCAAACTGGCCTGAAGAAATTCCAGCTGGGTTAGTGGGGAAACACGGGTCACGTGGAAAGCCTGAACAAGACCTCATTCCCTTAATGAAAAATACACACCATGAACCCCGGATTGTGTGAGCCTGGGTCGAGAAGGACTGTCCTTCCCACGCCTTTCCCCACGGGGAAGACAATGGAGAAGGAAAGAGCATCTCAGTGACATACCTGCGACAGGTGAATGTGGGCTTGTAAAAGAAACCATGGTGCATCATAGACAGAATGACACGCCCTACACACCTGAATTTAAGGTTTGTAATTTATATGCAGTACAAAACTTGTGATCAACTCTGCAGCAGCATGGAAGGGAGATCAGTGGGGGAGGGGACAGCTGGGGGAGCAGCTGGCAGGCTGTTGAGTGTGGACGCCGATAATCCACTAGGTGGCATGGGCAGGAGGTGTCCTTCCTTGCTTTACAGCTTGTGGACGGAGGTCATGTGATATTAACATTTCAGGTCACATTACTGTTACACTGTTTGAAACTCTTTAAATACTAAAACAACCCTATTCCATTTTGCAGGTGAGAAACGACAGGTTTCACTATATTTGCAGGTGTATATTCCTTTGAGGCTCACAGGATTTGATTCACGATTTGAGACCTTTTGCCAGTTTTGGAAAATCCTCAGCCATTATATCTTCAAATATTGCTTCTGCCCCATTCCCTCTCCTCCCCTGCCAGGACTCCAAGGACAGGGGTGTCAGACCCTTTCATGCCATCCTCTATGTCCCTAACACTCCTCTCTAGCCCACATTTTTGCTCCTTTTGTCTACATGCTTCCTTCTGGATGTTTTCTGTCAGATCCTAACGTTTTCTTCATTGGCGCATATTCTAAACATATCCACTAAGTTAACGTTACTTACTTATTACAATTTTTAATTTCTCTAATTAATTCTTTTAGAAACTATTATGCCCGTTGGAATAGTTCAGCACTCTGATAACATCCTAAGTCACGATCACAGGTTGAGGGCTTCCCTGGTGGCGCAGTGGTTGAGAATCTGCCTGCTAACGCAGGGGACACGGGTTCGAGCCCTGGTCTGGGAAGATCCCACATGCCGCGGAGCAACTAGGCCCGTGAGACACAACTACTGAGCCTGCGCGTCTGGAGCCTGTGCTCCGCAACAAGAGAGGCTGCGATAGTGAGAGGCCCGCGCACCGCGATGAAGAGTGGCCCCTGCTTGCCACAACTAGAGAAAGCCCTTGCACAGAAACGAAGACCCAAGACAGCCAAAAAAATAAATAAATAAACAAATGTGGGGTTTAAGAAAAAAAAAGAAAAGAATTAAAAAAAAAAATCACAGGTTGAGATGAATAAAAATGAGGTTTGGTTTCCGAGAAGGCCAATCTGTTCCAGTTCACTCCTGCTCCTGGGAATGATCTTCCAGGTCCTAACCTAAATGCAAGCAGTTTGCCAGGTGCTCTGCCTTGGTGAGGTCTGGACACCAGTTTTTGTCCACCCGACCCTGTGAGGCTGTCAAAAGCGCTGCTCAGCCTTCTCGTGTCCTTCAGAATGTATGACGGTCCCACAACAATGCAGCCCCAAAGGCCAGACTCCCCTTCCTGGGCTTTCACCCCCTCCAGGGCTTGCCCTGTTCATGTTTTACTGCCTCCTAGTTCTCCAGGGTCTTCGAGTGATGGTGAAAAACAGTCTTCCCAAATGTTTCCACTTGACTACAGCAGGAAATCTAAATGACCCAGCCTGACATGATTACATTCTAAGGTAGTTCCCAACACTACTTATAGTCAAGGCTCACTGCTTTACCCACATACTCACTAGTTTTTTTTGTTTTCCCATTCTTCTTGCATTTTTTTTCATTTTTTCCCCTTTATTTTAATTAATTAATTAACTAATTTTTGGCTGCGTTGGGTCTTCATTGCCGTGAGCAGGCTTTCTCTAGTTGCAGTCAGTGGGGGCTCCTCTTCATTGGGGTGCGCGGGCTTTTCTCACTGAGGTGGCTTCTCTTGCTGCAGAGCACGGGCTCTAGGCGCGAGAGCTTCAGTAGTTGTGGCATGCGGGCTCAGTAGTTGTGGCTCGCAGACTCTAGAGCACAGGCTCAGTAGTTGTGGCGCATGGGCTGAGTTGCTCCGCGGCATGTGGGTTCTTCCCAGACCAGGGCTTGAACCCATGTCCCCTTCATTGGCAGGCGGATTCTTAACCACTGCGCCACCATGGAAGTCCCTCTTCTTGCATTTCTGACTTTCCATCTTGAACTATCTTTCTTTTGCCTAGAGTACAGCACTTAGAACTTCATTTTGGGTCTGCAGGTGGCAAACTGTTTTTGTCTGTTTAAACTTTCTTCCTTTCATCTTCATTCTTTCTTCCTTAATTAATTAATTTATGGCTGAGTTGGGTTTTTGTTGCTGCGTGAGGGCCTTCTCTAGTTGTGGTGAGCGGGTGCTACTCTATGTTGTAGTGTGCGGCTTCTCATTGTGGTGGCTTCTCTTGTTGTGGAGCACAGGCTCTAGGTGCGTGGGCTTCAGTAGTTCTGGCGCGCGGGCTCAGTAGTTGTGGCACACAGGCTTAGTTGCTCTATGGCATGTGGAATCTTCCCAGACCAGGGCTCAAACCCATGTTCCCTGCATTGACAGGTGGATTCTTAACCACTGTGCCACCAGGGAAGTCCCTCACCTTCATTCTTGAAGGATGTTTCCACTGGGCATAGATTTCCTTTATCATGTTTAAAATTATCCATCTTCTGTTCATTGTTACTGTTGAAAAGGCAGTGGTGGGCTATCTGTTGCCCCTAAAGTAATCTTTCTTCTCTGGCTGCTTTTAATAATCTCTATTTTTGTTTGTTTTCTCTCATTTCTATCAATACATTTACACTATGATGTACTTTTAAATTTATCCTGCCTGGGATTCACTAATTTCTTGACTCTGTGGGCTGATGTACCATTAGTTCTGGAAAATTCTCATATATTATTTCTTCAGTTATTGCCTCTGCACTGTTGTCTCTTTCCTGCTAAGACTCAAATCACAATGTGTTAGAACTTTTCCAACAAGCCACTCTGTCACTTATTCCCGTCACTTCTTTAGTTCTACATGCTGCGTTCTGTGTAATTTTTACTTACCCGTCTTCCAGTTTACTAATTCTTTCTCCAGCTCCATCTAATCTACTGTGAAGCATGTCCATATCGATGGCTTAATTTTAGTCATTGTATCTTTAAGTTGTAGGATTTCAATTGTGTTCTTTTCTAATTTGCTGTGTTACTTTTTATTATTTTTTACTGAATAATTCCACGCTGAAATTTCCAAGCTTGGCTTTTATTTCTTTTGTTATGATTAGGATATTTGTTTTAAAGTCTCTGATCATTCTGATATCTCATGTCTTTGTGGCTCTGTTTCTGTTGTCTTTTGTTCCTGCTCGTCCTGGTTCATAGTATCTTGTTTGTTTCTTTGTGTGTCTGGTTATAATTGACTGTCTGTGAACATTGTACATGAAAAATTACTTGGGGTATTATTTTTTGATGCATGGGATAATTAAATTCTTCCTCTGGAGAAAATGTTCAATTTGCTTCTGCCCATAGTTTGCTTAGTTTGCCCATAGTTTGCTTAGTTTGCCCATAGTTTGCATAGTTTGCTTCTGCCCATAGTTATTGCCCATAGTTTTCTGTGGGCAATAACAATCTGAGACAAATCATTTTTTAATAAATTTATTTATTTATTTATTTACTTTTGGCTGTGTTGGGTCTTCTGAGACAAATCTTAAACTACATTCAAGATTTCAAATTCTTTGATCCACAGAAGTTGTATTATACTACAAGTCACTGCAGGTAAATGAAATACTTCTACTACTTTCCCCAGTCAAAAGAAGGGGTGGTTTGGTTAGTTAAATAACCTAGAAACAGAAGTTTTACCTGAAATTCTCTTACTGAATAACCTATCTTGGATATTATTCCATATGTGTATGCACAAATACATTAAGATGTAAATGTAAATATCATTCAGTTATAGAAACAGCTTCCTCATTCTTTGCTACACCTACATGTACCACATTTGCTTAACCAATTTCCTATCAATGAGCATACATTGGTCAGATATATATATATATATATATAAATATAAATACATATATTTCTTTTTCATATTCTTCTCTATTATGGTTTATTACAGGATATTGAATATAGTTCCCTGTGCTATACAGTAGGTCCTTGTTGTTTATCTATTTCATATATAGTAATTTGTATCTGCTAATCCCAAACTCCTAATTTATCCCTCCCCCCATCTTTCCCCTTTGGTAACCATAAGGTTGTTTTCTATGTCTGTGAGTCTTTCTGTTTTATAAATAAGTTCATTTGTATCATGTTTTAGATTCCACATATAAGTAATATCACATAATATTTGTCTTTCTCTGACTTAACTTCACTTAGTATGATGATCTCTAGGTCCATCCATTTTGCTGCAAATGGCATTATTTCATTTTTTATGGCTGAACAGTATTCCATTGTATATATATACCATGTCTTCTTTATTCATTCATCTGTCGATGTACATTTAGGTTGCTTCCATGTTTTGGCAGTTGTAAATAGTGCTGCTAGCATTGCTATGAACATTGGGGTGCATGTATCTTTTAAAAATAGTTTTCTCCAGATATATGCCCAGGAGTGGGATTTCTGAATCATATGGCAACTCTAGTTTTAGTTTTTTAAGGAACCTCCATACTGTTTTCCATAGTGGCTGCACCAATCTACATCCTGACCAATAGTGTAGGAGGGTTGCCTTTTCTCCACACCCTCTCCAGCATTTGTTATATGTAGACTTTTTAATGATGGCCATTCTGACCAGTGTGAGGTGATACCTCATTGTAGTTTTGATTTGCATTTGTCTGATAATTAGCAATGTTGAGCATCCTTTCATGTGCGTATTGGTCACCTGTATGTCTTCTTTGGAGAAATGTCTATTTAGGTTTTCTGCCCATTTCTTTTTTTGTTTGTTTTTTTATTATTGAGTTGTATGAGCTATTTGTATATTTTGGAAATGAAGTCCTTGTCAGTCGCAGTATTTGCAAATATTTTCTCCCAGTCCATAGGTTGTCTTTTTGCTTTGTTTATGGTTTCCTTTGCTGTGCAAAAGCTTACAAGTTTGATTAGGTCCCATTAGTTAATTTTTACTTTTACTTCTATTGCCTTGGGAGACTGACCTAAGAAAATATTGGTACAATTTATGTCAGAGAATATTTTACCCATGTTCTCTTCCAGGAGTTTTATGGTGTCATGTCTTATATTTAAGTCTTTAAGTCATTTTGAGATTATTTTTGTGTATGGTATGAAGGAGTGTTCTAACTTCATTAATTTACATGCAGCTGTCTAACTTTCCCAACACCACTTGCTGAAGAGACTGTCTTTGCTCCATCGTATATTATTGCCTCCTTTTTCAAAGGTTAATTGACCGTAGCTGTGTGAGTTTATTTCTGGGTTCTCTATTCTGTTCTATTGATCTATATGTCTGTTTTTGTGCCAATACCAAGTTGTTTTGATTACTGTAGCTTTGTAGTATTGTCTGAAGTCTGGAATGGTTATGCCTCCAGCTTTGTTGTTTTTCCTCAGGATTGCTTTGGCAATTCTAAGTCTTTTGTGATTCCATATAAATTTTAGGATTATTTGTTCTACTTCTGTGAAAAATGTCATGGGTAGTTTGATAGGGACTGCATTAAATCTGTAGATTGCTTTGGGTAGTATGGTCACTTTAACATTATTAATTCTTCCAATCCAAGAGCAAAGCATAGATTATTTCTAATATTTTGCTGTTATAAACAATACTACAGTGAATAATCTAATATATAGGTCATTGAACACATGCATTAGCACATCTGAAAGATGTATTACTACAGATGATGGAAATACTGGGACAAAGGACCTGCACACTTACGATTGTGATAGATATGGCCAAATGCTCTGCATCGAATTTAAATGGGACACACCAGCAGTTTGTGTCCTCATACCCTCATCAACACAGTGTTACAAGTATTTTTATTTATACTTTTGGTTTTTTTTTTTTTAGGATTTTTAAAATTACAAGACAGGACAATATAATATAATTACTGCAACTTTTTTTTTCAATTAACAATATATCATGAATAATTTTCCAGGTATATAAACAGAACACTAACACACTTTTTCTAAGTAAAATTTATACTGAAGTATAAATATTCAGGACTTCCCTGGTGGTCCAGTAGTTAAGATTCCACGCTTCCACTGCAGGGGGCACAGGTTCGATCCCTGGTTGGGAAAGATCCCACCTGCCATGTGGTGTGGCCAAAAAAAAAAAAAAACTTATTGTTCATATAATTGATGTTTTGATCATGGATTTTACTTTGTGTCCTATTCAGATTTCTCTTCAGATTATCCTCTTGGAGGAATATATTATATTTGAAACCCCCCCTGCCATGTGGGGTGGCCAAAAAAAAAAAAAAAAGAATAAATATTCAAAGATAAAAGTACACAAATCATAAAAGTATGGCTCAAGGAATACTTACAAAGAGAACGCACTCATGTAGCTACCATCCAGAATAAGAAGAAGACACTGACAGAAGGCTCCATTAGTCATTATCCACAAAAGTAATAAAATGATTCTAACACCCAGTTCCAACGTGTGTGTGTGTGTGTGTGTGTGTGTGTGTGTGTGTGTGTGTTTTCCCACACCACCAAGCAATTCTCTGATACCAGCTGGGTGTCCTATAATTCTACTCAAATTTTTAAAAATTAATTAATTAATTTTATTTTTGGCTGCATTGGGTCTTGGTTGCTGCATGCTGTCTTTCTCTAGTTGTGGCGAGCGGGGGCTACTCTTTGTTGTGGTGCATGGGCTTCTCACTGCGGTGGCTTCTCTTGTTGCGGAGCACAGGCTCTAGGCGTGCAGGCTTCAGTAGTTGTGGCATGCAGGCTCAGTAGTTGTGGCTCCTGGGCTCTAGAGCGCAGGCTCAGTTGTTGTGGTGCACAGGCTTAGTTGCTCTGCGGCATGTGGGATCTTCCTGGACCAGGGCTCAAACCCATGTCCCCTGCAATGGCAGGTGGATTCTTAACCGCTGCACCACCAAGGAAGTCCCTCTACTTAATTTTGACAGTATCCACCCAGAGATAGCATCAGACCCCACAGGTTAAGGGCTCAGTCCTACAAGACTGGCCCCCCGCCCCGACCTTCGCAGGCACCAAATGCAAGTCCAGGTCATCATCTGTGCTTCTGACTGAGAGGCTATAGACTGGAGGTTTTAATGACACTTTCCTTGGGTTTATTTAATTTGCTAGAGCAGCAAAGAGCAGGGAGATTCAGGAAAGGAGTGATAGACACTGTGTCCATTTCCCATTTTCACAGCTTCTAGGCTGAGGGAAGCTCCAGCCCACACCATGTGAAGCAGCTAAAACTTTGATAGAAAAACACAGTTTTGAGAGCTTACAGAGTTTGAGGCAACCACAGTAACTGAAAAATGAGCCAGGAATCCTGAAAAGGAGAACACCAAAGAGAGAAGGCTCTGAATTCTGCAAATGTTACCTAACTCTCCAGAAAACCCACGGACTATGCATGTGTGGAGCAGCCTCCAAGCAGCTCAGACAAGAATAAAAGAACTGAAATGAAATTTGAGCTGCTTGCAGAGGCAGAGTTTTCAGTCTGAGTCCAATCTCACTGCCTACTAAAACAACCACAAATGAACACTCTTCAGAGAAATATAAGAGAACCTTCATTCTCCACAACACAACTTCACAATGTCCAGGATACAATCCAAAATTATTCACAAAAATGAAGAACCAGGAAAGAGTAAGCCATTCTCAAGAGAAACCACAGCCAGAGATTAACCTCAAGATGCATGAGATGTTGGAGTTAGCTGCTTTAAAATCCTCTGCCAGCATAATTATACTCAAGGATGTGAAAGCAAAGATTCTCTTAATGAATGCACATATCAAAAACCACACCAGAGAAACAGAAACTATAAAACAGAGCTAAATGGAAATCTGAGAACTAAAAAACACAATACCTGAAATCTTAAAATTCCAATGAAGGGTTTAACAGCAGAATGGATATGACAGAGGAAAAAGTCATCAAACTTAAAGACAGATGAATAGAAATCACCCAATCTTAAGAAAAGAGAAAAGGGAATTTTTAAAAGATTAGCCTCAGGGATTAAAGAGACAATTGTCAAAGGTCTAGCATACATCCTAGAAGGAGAAGAGAGAGAATTAGGCAGAAAAACAGACTGAAGGACAAGTGGCATAGATTATCCTAAATTAGGTGAAAAACAAAAATTTACAGATTCAGGAAACTCAGTAAACTCCATTTAGGATGAATGTTAATAAAGTTATACCCAGGCACATCAGAGTCAAACTGATAAAAACCAGTAGAAGGAGAAAATCCTTGAAAACAGCCAAAGAAAAACAACACATCACATATAAGGAAACAACAATTCAAAATGACTGCTGACTTCTCATCAGAAACTATGGGCTCCAGAAGACAGTGCAACTTCATCTTTAACATATGCTTAAAAACAAAACAAAAGGAAAACTCTGTCCAACTATAATTTCATACACAAAAAAATATCCATCAAGAGTGAAGATAAAATAAATACATTTTTGATTTAAAAAAAGCAACTAAGAGAAATGCCAGCAGGCCTGTTCTAAAATAAATGGTAAAGGAAGCTCTTTAGCTGAAGAGAAATTATACCAGATGGAAACTTATATTTTTGGAAAGGAATAAACAGCATCCAGAAAAGTAAATACTGGAGTAAAATAAGAGAAAAAAGTCTTAAACTTGGATAAAATACAAACAACTAAAGTAAAATCATCATAACGTTGTCTTGTCAAATGTATAACATATGCAGATGTAATACACATAAAATCTAAACTATCATAAAATGGGTGAGATGGATATATACATTTGCAGGATTTCTATATTACATGTGAAAGTGGTAGAATATTAACTCCAAATAAATTATGAAAAGTTAAGTCCACAGAAAAACCTGCACACAAATGTTTACAGCAGCTTTATTCATAATTGTCAAAACTTGTTAATAACCAAAATGTCCTTCAATAAGCAAATAGATAAACTGTGGTACATCCATACAATGGAATATTATTCGCCACTTTTAATTAATTAATTAATTAATTTTTGGCTGTGTTGAGTCTTCAACTGGGGAAGTCCCTATTCACCACTTTTAAAAAATGAACTATCAAACCATGAAAAGGCATGGAGGAACCTTAAATGCACATTACTAAGTGAAAGAAGACAATCTAAAAAGGCCGCATGCTGGGGCTTCCCTGGTGGCTCAGTGGTTAAGAATCCGCCTGCCAATGCAGGGCACACGGGTTCGAGCCTTGGTCCGGGAAGATCCCACATGCCATGAAGCAACTAAGCCCGTGCGCCACAGCTACTGAGCCTGTGCTCTAGAGCCCGCGAGCCACAACTATCAAGCCCGTGTGCTACAACTGCTGAAGCCCACACGCCTACAGCCCGTGCTCTGCAACAAGAGAAGCCACTGCAATGAGAAGCCCGCGCACCGCAATGAAGAGTAGCCCCCACTCGCCACAACTAGAGAAAGCCCGCGTGCAGCAACGAAGACCCAATGCAGCCAAAAATAAATAAATTAAATAAATTTATTTTTTAAATAAATAAATAATAAAATAAAAAGGCCACATGCTATATAATTCCAGGTATATGACATTCTGGAGAAAGTAAAACTGTGGAGACAGTAAAAAGATCAGTGGTTGCCAGGGGTGGTGATGGAGCATGGCTGAACAGACAGAGCACAGGGAATTTAGGGCAATGAAACTTCTCTGTATGACACTGTAAAGGTGGAAACGTTATTATGTGTTTAAAAACCTACAGGATGTAAAACACAGAGAGTGAACCATAATGTAAACTATGGACTCTGGGTGATAATGATGTCAATGTAGGTTCATCAACTGTAACCACAATGGTGAGGGGTGTTGATGGTGGAGGAGGCTATGGGGTGGGAGAAGTATATGGGAACTCTCTGTACTGTCTATTCAATTTTGTTGTGAACCTAAGAGTGCTCTGAAAAAATAATGTCTATTAAAATTTTTTTAAAAAAACAGAAAAACCGGTTGGATAAAGTACTGATTATGCTACAACATTTATGACCCTTGAGAACATTATGCCTAATGAAAGAAGCCAGTCATAAAAGACCACATATAGTATGACTTCATGTATATGAAATGTTCAGAATAGACAAATCTATAGAGATAGAAAATAAATTCGTGGTTGCCCTGGGCTAATGGGGGTGGGGTGTCAGAAAGAAATGGGGAGTGACTGCTAATGTGGAATTCTTTAGAAATGATGAAACTGTTCTAAAATTTGTTGTGGTCATGGTTGCACAACCCTGTGCATATACTAAAAACCACTGAATTATACATATTAAATGGGTGAATTGATGGTATGTGAATTATATCTCATTAAAGCCTGTCATTTTTTTAGAGTAAAGCTGCAATTTTTAAAAAGTAACTGGTTAGAACCCATACCATGCATACTTTAAACATTAGAATGCTGAAGAGGCCATATTAATAGACTTCTAGAGACAGGGTATTATCAAAGATAGACTTTTCACAGTGATAACTCAG
>NW_006778108.1:1050166-1068278 GCF_000442215.2 Lipotes vexillifer | reverse complement strand
AGGAAGGCACGTCATAAATATCCACATGCTTAACAATAGAGTCTCAAAATAAACAAAGCAAAAACTGAAAGAACCAAAGATAGAAATAGACAATTCCACAATTGTAGTTGGAAGTTTTAACACCAGTTTCTCAGCAGGTGATAGAACTAGATTCCCCCCCCCCAAAAAAAAATCAGTAACGATACAGATGATCTACACAACACCATCGACTACCTTGCCTAAAAATAAATATGCTGGGACCTCCCTGGTGGTGCAGTGGTTAAGAATCTGCCTGCCAATGCAGGGGACACAGGTTCGAGCCCTGGTCCGGGAAGATCCCACATGCCGCAGAGCACCTAAGCCTGTGCGCCACAACTACTGAGCCTGCACTCTAGAGCCCGTGAGCCACAACTACTGAGCCTGCACTCTAGAGCCCGTGAGCCACAACTACTGAGCCCATGTCCCACAAATACTGAAGCCCTCGCGCCTAGAGCCTGTGCTCTGCAACAAGAGAAGCCACCACAATGAGAGGCCCACACACCAAAACAAAGACCCAATGTAGCCAAAAATATATACATACATACATAAAATAAATATGCTGAGTATAGTGAGCAGTGGTTAAGCATTCATTTCATAATAATTTTTTGTCTCCTCAGAACGTATAAGGATCTTTCAGCGGTCTGAAATCTTTCTTTAAGTCTTCGTAAAGAAGCTGACCAAGGTAATTTGCACTGATGCCTTCTTCCTTCTTAACATCCTTTTCCAAACACGAAGATTCATTCAAAACCATTCCATTTCCCCCAAGGAACAGTCCCCTTATTCTTTCCTCTTAGACTTTTTTTTTTTTTTTTTGTGGTACGCACGCCTCTCACTGTCATGGCTTCTCCCGTTGCGGAGCACAGGCTCCGGACGCGCAGGCTCAGCGACCATGGCTCACGGGCCTAGCCGCTCAGCAGCATGTGGGATCTTCCCGGACCGGGGCACGAACCCGTGTCCCCTGCATCGGTAGGCGGACTCTCAACCACTGTGCCACCAGGGAAGCCCTCCTCTTAGACTTTTAAATTCTCTACTCCCCAGAACCCAGGTGGTTTTGATAAGAAATGTGTTGAGGGCCAATCACAGCGGTCAGTCAGAGGTAGCGGGTATCCAGGCGGGTGGTTTTTGAGTGCTGCAAACACCACGCAGCAAAAATTGGACCTGGCCTGTATCCCCATTTCATCACACGGAAGCAGACACCTGGAAGGCATTTGTTCATTTCCTAACAGCAAGCAGCAGAGTCGAGGCACAAGCTGGAGTCTCCTGCTTTTCCCAGGAGGTTGTTTCACCGCCAACGCCTTGTAATGTTCTCCAGAGTCTTAGGTTCCATAACACTGTTGCTTTTCAGTGGTTACCCGCCAGGTTCTGCCAGGTTCTGCCTCAAGAGACCCGTACAACCGGCTTCAACATAAGTGACTATCATGTAACGACCTGCATATGGCCTGAAAAGACAGCCCCGTGTCCGGAGCATCTGCATACCTGAGAGCCTCCATCACATGGACAAGGCCACACTGGGGGCTCATGCGCCTCCATCCTAGGGATCAAGGGGACCAGGGCACGTCCTCTCCCTCAAACCACTCGCAGGTAATACAAGTTGCTCTGCATCTGTGGGACCAGGCTAGGACAGCAGTGAGAGCATCAAAGAGGAGGTACCCGTTGGGGCTACGTACACCATGGGAGGATGCCAGGGACAGCTTATTTTTAAAAAAGAAGAAAGAAAAGCAAGTTGCAAAACTGTATTCTTTCATTCAAGAAATATTTACTGAGGGAATTCCCTGGCAGTCCAGGGGTTAGGACTCCGTGCTTTCACTGCTCAGGGCCCGGGTTCAACCCCTGATCAGGGAACCAGGGTCCCACAAGCTGCACGGCGAGGCCAGAAAAGAAAAAGAAAAAGAAGAAATATTTACTGAGCGTGTGCCATTCTAGGTACTTGGGACACTGCAACTAACGAAACAAACACTCTCGACCCGGCAAATAAGCAAATCCTATCTTAGATGGTGCTAAGTGGTACAAGAGGAACAAAGCAGGAGCGAGTGGGGAAGTTGGCTCACAGTTTTAAATGGGTGGGACTGGGAAGGCCTCCCTGTAAGGTGGCCTTTCTGTGCGCCTGAAGGTTCCCTCCCTTGGTCTGCATGCATATGCTTCACAACCAGCCAGGTTGGCCTCAAATGATTTCAGGAGGTCCCTGAACCCCTGAGTATTCCCCTGCCTTCTTCTGAAACCTGAAATTCCTTTAATGAGGGTATAAAAAAACCTGTTTAATTACATACTCTCAAAGAGGAATATCTGATGGTTTTGGAAAAGCTGGCAGGCAGTGCTCCCATGTCACCAGGCGACCATGGAAGCATATGGCTGATGGCTGGGCTTTGCTCTGTCATGGGAGAAGGGGGGCACCAATTCCAAGAAGACAGCGGGTCACTGAGTCAGGAGGAGCAAAGGGGGATATCAGACGGCACTCATCCAGGCTCAGCTACCTCTGCCTGGTTGGTGCAGGACAGAGCAGCTGTCTGCTGCGTGGTGCTTAGGTTGTGTGGCTGACACCAGGCAATTCCAGTACACTAACCATGATGTCTACACAAGACAATTTAGCAGTGGCTGAGCACCCTGGAGACTCACCGATCACTAGCACTAAGCTGAATCCTTACCTTCTGCACCATCCGCACTAAGGGGAGAGGAGAGCTCTCTAGCAGACCTGCTCTGAAAGAAACGTTAAAGAAAATTCTTCACATGGGAAGGAAATAATACCAGAGGGAAAACTGAAATTTCAGGAATAATGGAGGAGCAATAGGAATGGCAAATAACTATGTAAATATGAGACTATTTTGTATGTACATGTGATGGATGGATGTATGACAGCAAAAAGCAAAATTTCTAACACTGAAGCAGTTTCTGATGTATGAAGATGTAACACAAAGTGGTGGTGCGGTTTCTATGTTCCCCTTGAAGCGGCACAATCTTATTTTCAAGTGGACAGAGAAAAGCTAAATATGAGTACTGTAATCTCTAGAGCAACCACTAAAACAGCTATACAAAGATACATGGTTAAAAACTTCAAGAGTAAAACAAAAAACAAAAAACAAAAAAAACTTCAAGAGTGATTAAAATGGGACACTAAGAATATAGTCAATAATATAGTCAATAATAATGTAGGGGAATATAGTCAATAATGATGTAATATCTTTTATGGTGACAGATGGTAACTAGACTTATGGTGATCATTTTGAAATGTACAGAAATATCAAATCACTATGTTGTATACCAGGAACTAACATAGTGTTGTATGTCAATTATACTTCAAAAACAAACAAACAAGCTCATAGAAAAAGATATCAGATTTGTGGTTATTGGAGGGGTGTGGGGGGGGATTAGATGAAGGTGGTCAAAAGGTACAAACTTCTAGTTATAAGATAAATAAATACTAGGGATGTAATGTACAACATGATAAACACAATTAACAAACACTGCTGTAAGGTTTTTTTTAAATAATTTTTAATTTATTTTTGGCTACGTTAGGTCATTTGCTGCGCACGGGCTTTCTCTAGTTGTGGCAAGCAGGGGCTACCCTGATGCGGTGCAGGAGCTTCTCTTGTGGAGTACAGGTTCCAGGCACACGGACTTCAGTAGTTGCAGCATGTGGGCTTCAGTAGTTGCAGCATGTGGGCTTCAGTAGTCGTGGCTCGCAAGCTCTAGAGTGCAGGCTCAGTAGTTGTGATGCACGGGCTTAGTTGCTCTGAGGCATGTGGGATCTTCCCGAACCAGGGCTCGAACCTGTGTCTCCTGCATTGGCAGGCAGATTCTTAACCACTGCACCACCAGGGAAGCCCCACTGCTGTACGTTATATATGAAACTTGTTAAGAGAGTAAATCCTAACAGTTCTTATCACAAGGAAAAAATATTATTTTTTCATTTTCTTTTATTTTGTATCTATATGAAATGATAGGTGTTCACTAAACTTATTGTGGTAACTATTTCATGATGTATGTAAGTCAAATCATTCTGTACATCTTAAACTTACACAGTTTTGTATGTCAATTATATCTCAATAAAACTGGAAGAAAAAAATGAAATAATAAAAAAAGAAGGAATACTAAGAAACATTCAAGTAATCCAGGAAAAGAAAAGAGAGAAATAAAAATATAGAGGACAGTTATATGTCAACTGTACCTCAAAAAGCATACATACACACACACCGGGGACAAACAGAAAACAAATAATAAAATGATAGACCTATATCCAAACATATTAATGGTTACATTAAATGTAAATGGTCTAAACACAGCGACTAAAAGAGAGGGACTATGAGACCCAAATACATGCTCCCTACAAGAAATCTACTTCATTTTTTAGTAGAAGGATGGGTAAAATAAGCCATACAAACAATATTTCTTTATGTGAAATGGCTATATTAACACCAGAAGTAGACTTTGGAGCAAGGAAATTACCAGAGATATAGAGGGGCATTAAATGACTTCAAAATGTCCACTCACCAAGAAGACATAATAATCCTAAATGTAGATACATCCAAAAATAGACCAACAAAATACATGAAGCAAAAATGGACAGAACAAACTTCTTTTTCAGTTCCACAGCTTTCTTGGGGCAAAATTCTCTGGAGCCAGCAACACATAAACACATAAACAGTAGGTGACAACTGGAGGCTGGAGATGGAGAGATGGAGTTTAAAACTCCTGGGCTGGGGGAAGGGAGAAGAGGTGACACACATTCATGAGTTTTACTTCCAGGATCCCCACCAGGTCTTCATGGTAAAGACTGGAGAAAAAAAAAAATCTCTCATGATTTGGACAGAGAGGAGAGGAAAACTTACAGTTTTGAAATGCACCCAGAAAAAAGTAACCATTTTGAAAAACCACCCATCGCAAATGCCTTGCCTCAAAAGAAAACAATTTTATCAGAGTCTTATCAGACCTGTGGGGAAGGGCAACTTGACAACTGGAGCGTCTTCTAGCCTTCCTGTTTTAACAACAGGGAGGAAAA
This sequence comes from Lipotes vexillifer, assembly GCF_000442215.2. Lineage (NCBI taxonomy): Eukaryota > Metazoa > Chordata > Mammalia > Artiodactyla > Lipotidae > Lipotes > Lipotes vexillifer. Next base: position 1,063,267 of record NW_006778108.1, on the reverse strand, counting down.
ACAACAACAACAAGAAAAAAGAAAAAAAAGGAAAAACTAAGAAACTTCTGAAGGGCACAGTTCAGGACCTCAGGCCCACAGAAACAGTCTGACTCACAGGATTACAGAATGCTTTCCTTGCCTAGCAACTCACCACCACATGCACAGGGCTCCAGTAGAAAAGCAGTTCATTATACCAAGAGAGCTACAAGACACAGATTCCATTTCAGATAGAGTTTCTGGGGAAACCTATAGACAGTAGGGAGACAACAAAGGACACTTGAAGAATCTGAAGCCTCTACCATTTCAGCAAACGTCAAACACAGTAGGAGTTAGGATTCCTAGCCAGAAAAACATAAAACCTCACACTACACATCTACTTATTTCAGTTCCTATTACCCGATATGTCAAGTCCAGTTTTCAACAAATAGTTACAAGGTGAGCTAAAGGCAAGAAAAAGCAGAATTTGAGGAGATAAAGCAGGCATGAGAACCTGACTCAGATATGGCAAAGATTTTGCAATTATCAGACTGGGAGTTTAACTATGATTACTATGCTAGGACCTGTAATGGAAAAAAAGTGGACAACCTACAAAAACAGATGGATAATATAAGCAGAGAGATGGAAATTCTAAGAAAGAATCAAAAGGAAATGCTAGAAATCAAAAAGGCAGTAACAGAAATGAAGAATGCCTTTGATAGGCTCATCAGTAGACTGGACATGGCTGAGGAAAAATCAGTGAGCTTTAATTTACGTCACTAGAAACTTCTCAAACTGAAAAACAAAGAGAAAAAAAATAATGGATGGGCGAAAAAAGGAACAGAATATGCAAGAACTGTGAGACAATTACAAAAGGTGTAACATATGCATAATTAAAATATGAGAAGGGACTTCCCTGGCGGTCCAGTGGTTAAGACTCCACACTTCCACTGCAGGGGGCATGGGTTCAATCCCTGGTCAGGGAAGTAAGATCCCACATGCTGTGCAGCACAGCCAAGAAATAAAAAATAAGAATAAAAATAGGGGCTTCCCTGGTGGCGCAATGGTTAAGAATCTGCCTGCCAAAGCAGGGGACAGGGGTTCAAGCCCTGGTCTGGGAAGAACCCACATGCCACGGAGCAACTAAGCCCGTGCACCACAACTACTGAGCCTGCGCTCTAGAGCCCGTGAGCCACAACTACTGAAGCCCGCATGCCTAGAGCCCGTGCTCTGCAACAAGAGAAGCCACTGCGATGAGAAGGCTGCACACCACAATGAAAGAGTAGCCCCCACTCACCGCAACTAGAGAAAACCCATGTGCAGCAACGAAGACCCAATGCAGCCAAAAATAAATAAATAAATAAATAAATTTATTAAAAAATAAAAATAATTTTTTTTAAACAATGAGAAGGAGAAGAAACACAGAAATGAGCAGAAGAAACATTTGAAGTAATAATGGCTGAGAATTTTCCAAAATTAATGATAGATCCCAAAGTACACATCCAGGAAGTCTGGAGAACACCAACAAGGATAAATATCCAAAAAACTACACCTAGGCATATATCATATTCAAACTGCAGAAAACCAAAGACAAATCCTCAAAGAAGCCAGAGGGGAAAAAAAAAATCTCACCTGTAGAGAAGTAAAGAATTACATCCGACTTCTCAGAAGCCATGAGCAAGAGAATGGAGTAACACATCTGAAGCACTGAACGAATAAACCATCAACCTATAGCTGTATATCCAGAGAAATTATCCTTCAAAAGTGAAGAAGAAATAAAGACTTTCTCAGACAAACAAAAACTGAAGGAATGCATCGCCAGGAGACCTGCCTTGCAAAAACCGTTAAAAGTTCTTCCGAGAAAAGGAAAATATATATAGGTCAGAAACTCAGATCAACATTTAAAAAGGGAAAGCATAAGAGAAAGAATAAATGAAGGTGAAATAAAGTGTTTCACTTTTCTTTTTCTTTTTCTTTTTTTGGCCACACTGCATGGCTTGCGAGATCTTAGCTCCCCAACCAGGGATTGAACCTGCACCCTCGGCAGTGAAAGCACGGAGTCCTAACCACCAGACTGCCAGGGAATTCGCTCATTTTTCTTATTGACTTAATAGATAACTGTTCAAAATAAAAATAGCAACAATGTGCTGGGTGATCATAGCTTATGGATACGTGAAATGAATGACTGCAATGTTATAAGGAACGGGAAGGAGGACTTGGGAATACGCTGTTATGAGGTACTTGCACTATCTGTAAAGTGGTACAGAGTTATTTGAAAGGGTACATAGGGACTTTCCTGGTAGTCCAGTGGCTAAGACTCTGCGCTCCCAATGCAGGGGGCCCGGGTTCGATCTCTGGTCAGGGAACTAGATCCCACATGCTGCAACTAAGAATTCAAATGTCGTAACTAAAGATCCCACAGGCTGCAGCTAAAGATCCTGCATGCCGCAACCACGTGCCACAAAGAATAGCCCACGTGCGGCAATGACGATTCTGCGTGCCCCAACTAAGACCCAACACAGCCAAATAAATAAGTAAATAATGTTTAAAAAAAAAGCGGACATAGATTAGCTGCAAATGTATATTACAAACTCCAGGGCAACCATTAAAATTTTTTTTTCAAAAGAAGAATTGATATGCTAAGAGAAGAGAGAAAATGAAATCATATAAAATGCTCAATTAAAGCCAGAGAAGACAGGAAAAAAGGGGAATATATTTTAAAAAGAAAACAAAGAATAGTGCAATGAATGGAAAACAGTTACAAATATAGTAGATATTAATCCAACTATATCAATAATCACTTTCAGTGTGAATGGTCTGAATACACCAATCAAAAGACAGAGCCTGGGGGCTTCCCTGGTGGCGCAGTGATTAAGAATCTGCCTGCCAATGCAGGAGACATGGGCTGGAGCCTTGGTCTGGGAAGATCCCACATGCTGTGGAGCAAGTAAGCCCGTGTGCCACAACTACTGAGCCTGCGCTCTAGAGCCCGCGAGTCACAACTACTGAGCCTACACGCCACAACTACTGAAGCCTGTGTTCCTGGAGCCCATGCTCTGCAACAAGAGAAGCCACTACAATGAGAACCCCGCACACTGCAACAAAGAGTAGCCCCTGTTCGCCACAACTAGAGAAAGCCTGCATGCAGCAACGAAGACCCAACGCAGCCAAAAATAAATAAATTAATAAATAAATAAATTTTAAAAAGAAGACAGAGCCTGTTAGAGTGGATAAAAAAACAAGACCCAACCATATGCAGTCTACAAGAAACCCATTTTAAATATAAAGACCCACATAGATTGAAAGTAAAGGGATAGGGACTTCCCTGGTAGCGAAGTGGTTAAGAATGCACCTGCCAATGCAGGGGGACATGGGTTCGATCCCTGGTCTGGAAAGATCCCACATGCTGCGGTGCAACTAAGCCCATGCACCACAACTACTGAGCCCGTGTGCCACAACTACTGAAACCCAAGCACCTAGAGCCCATGCTCCACAACAAGAGAAGCCACCACAAGGAGAAGCCCACGCACCACCACAAAGAGTGGCCCCTGCTCTCTGCAACTATAGAAAGCCCGTGAGCAGCAACAAAGACCCAGCACAGCCAAAAATAAATTTAAAAAAAAAATTTATTTAAAAAATAAAAGTAAAGGGATAGAGAAAGATTTACCATACTAACACTAATCAAAAGAAAGCTGGAGTAGCTATGTGGATCTCAGACAAAGCAGACTCAGAACAAGGAAAATTATCAGGGATAAAGAGGGACATTACAGGGGCTTCCCTGGTGGTGCAGTGGTTGTGAGTCCGCCTGCCGATGCAGGGGATGTGGGTTCATGCCCCGGTCCGGGAAGATCCCACATGCCGCGGAGCGGCTGGGCCCATGAGCCATGGCCGCTGAGCCTGCGCGTCTGGAGCCTGTGCCCCGCAACGGGAGAGACCACAACAGTGAGAGGCCCGCGTACTACAAAAAAAAAACAAACAAAAAACCAAATATATATATATTTGATAGAGTAAGAATAGTGTTTGCAGCAAACTCTGTTGGAACAACGGAATATCCATATGCAGGAAAAAGAAACAACGAAAACCTCACACCTTATACAAAAATTAACTCAAAGTTTATAATTAATCTATACATAAAACATAATAGTACAACACTTTCAGAAGAAAACTTGGGAGGAAATCTTTATCACTTGGAGTTAGATGAGTTCTTAAAAAGGACACAAAAAGTAAAATCCATTTAAGACATTGATAAATTGGATTTCAGCAAAATTAAAACTTTTTGATGTTAAAGGTACTGTTCAGATAATGAAAAGGCAAGCCACAGACTGGGAGAAAATCTCTGCAAATGACATATTCAACAAAGGACTAGCATAAATAATATAAAAAGAACTATTAAGGGGAATTCCCTGGCAGTCCAGTGGTTAGAACTTGGCGTTTTCACTGCCAAGTTCGATCCCTGGTGGGGAACTAAGATCCCACAAGCCGCACGGCAGGGCCAGAAAAAAAAAAAAAAAAAAAACCAAACCTATTAAAACTGAACATTCAGAATACAACCCTTAAAGAAAACTTGCAAGGCACTGGAATGGACGCACTTCCAAAGGAGATACATGGATGGCAGATAAGCACATGAAAAGATGCTCAAGGGACTTCCCTGGCGGTCCAATGGTTAAGACTCCTTGCTTCCACTACAGGGGGCATGGGTTCGATCCCTGGTGGGGAACTAAGATCCCACATGCGGGGGATCTGCACCACAAAGTGCAGCAAAAAAATTTTTTTAAAAAACAGAAAAGAAAAGATGCTCAACATCTTTCCCCAATAGGGAAATTCAAATTAAACTGCCACGAGATACCACCACACACACCTATTAGAATGGCTAAAATGAAAATGTTTAAGAAATTCCAATACCCAGAGCTGCAAGGACAGCAAATGAAACTCACACATTGGTGCTGAAAATGCCAAATGTGTAGCCACTCTGGGAAAGCAGTTTCTTATGAAATTAAACAAAGATTTACCATGGGACCCAGCAATCCCATACCTCAGTATTTACCCTAGGAAAATGAAATGTTTACAAATGCAAATGTTTACAATAGTTGCATTCGTAACTGTCAAAAAGTGGAGACTATCCTAACGTCCTCCATCAGGTGAATGGATGGACCGGGTGTGGTAACCCTCACCTGAATGCTGCTCTCAGTGAAAGGACAAGCATCTGTGCAGCCACACTGACACTGAGAGAAAGAGCCAGCTTAGAAAGGCCACATGCTGTAAGATTTCATTTATGTGACATTCTGGAAAAGGCAAGACTATAGGGTCAGCAAACACGGGCAGGGTTAGGACTACCCAAGGGCAGCACGTGTTTTTGGTGATGCAATTGTTGTGTTCTCATTGTGGTGACAGTTACACAAATCTGCACATGTTAAAACTCTTGGAACTATACACACGCATGCACATATAAGTCAATTTTTGTGTAAGCAATTTTTTTTTTAAAGGGAGAGAGAGGTCATTTTCCAGAAACTTCTGCCTTCAGCCCTGTAACATAAGTCCCCTGGAGGCAAGGGAACACCAAGGTCTGGTACTATCTTGGAATGGGAAAAACAGATAAAACACATATTGTGGGTTTTTTGTTTGTTTGTTTGTTTTGGCCACACGGCATGCAGGATCTTTGTTCCCCGACCACCAGGGATCGAACCCACACCCCCTGCAGCAGAAGTGCGGAGTCTTAACCACTGGACCGCCAGGGAAGTCCCTAATGCACATATTGAGTTTCAATAAATTATCCTGCTGCAGGCTTACAAACGCTAAGGCATGTATAGCTAGCTTGACCAAACAAAATCACTTCAGTTTTCCTCTGAGGGTCTGTTATTAACTTTCCAGCGGGTTTCAACCTCACTCCCATTTGAGCAGCAAAGGTGTGGAATGTGAAGCTGCAATTCCCTCTCATCCCTCACCCAGTCTCAAACCCTGGGAACAGGACCAGCCCCAGTAAATGGAGGTGGGCAGGTCACCTTCTCCCTGGAGGCCACTTGGAGGAGAGATGTGGGTACAGATGCATTCTGAGAGACAAACGAGTAACCTACATTTCTCTGCTTGAAGTGAGAGGCGAGGGCGTGCTGGAGCCAGCAGGAAGGCAGGCAGAGCAGAGACTTTCCCAAATGGGATGGACAACTCACACCCAAGGCTGTGAGCCCCATGACCCTTATCATTAGAGAAATGTTATAAGTGGTCACAGAACCACCTAGAGCTTTATCAGCAAGCCAGCTGGAGCATTTGATTCTCTATCACAGCTAGATATTCCAGAAGAGAATTCACATAAACACTAACTTTTTTTTCTTTTCCAAAATGTTTGAGATCCAAACTTTGAGGTGAGTGGATGTTACTGTGAAGGCTCCTTGTTCACACATTAGTCAGAGAACAGACCAGATGGTCAGTGCAAGGGGCACCTGCTGGCTTCAGGGTCCCACACCTGCCAGAACGATGCTGTCAAGATACCCAAGAACACAGGCTGAGTCCTAAGGGCATAATCTTGCTTTTCTTTATCAAAAATAAGCAAACATTTAATAGGCACAATCTTGCTAATCACTAAAGAAACCAAATTAAAACAACACAAGCAAGAGGTTTCCACCACAGGGTGCACGTGAGCTGACTCCACCTGCCTGGCCCTCTGGGGTCAAGGGCTGACTCTCCCACACCCCTCGCAGGGAGAAGCTGGTGAGGATGTTCTGGTCAGAGACCCCACTGCACACTCATCCCACCAGCCACATAAAGGAGCAGTGGCGGGGCTGGAGGAAAGAAGCGAGGAGTGTGCTTTCATATCCAAAGAGAGAGAAAATAGGAAGCCTGAAATTTTTCATTGAATGCTATCTGAAAGTCACTAACTGCTCAGAAAAAACAAGAAGCCTAACCAGAGGGAATAGCTCAGCACACCAGGTGAATGTTTTCAATAGCAGTGAAAATGGACAGACTTGTAAACTGCATGAACACACAAAGCTCATCTTTTACAAAACTACAGGGACTTCCCTGGAGGCCCAGTGGGTAACACTCCACGCTCCCAATGCAGGTGGCCTGGGTTAGATCCCTGGTCAGGGAACTAGATCCTGCATGCATACCGCAACTGAGTCCACATGCTGAAACTAAAGATCCCACGTGCTGCAACTAAAGATCCCACAGGCCGCAACGAAGATCCTGTGTGCCGCGCAACTAAGACTGGGGCAGCCAAAATAGATTAAAAATAAAACACTACAGAAATTAGCAGAAAAAAACAGAAGTCTAGCACACATTTCACCTCCACACAATACATTTGTCCACACTGGAGGAAATGAGGACAGAACCTGCAGGGTAATGATAACGTCTTGGTGAATATATTCTTTTCCTTTAAGTTACCCGTGTTTATCAATTTTTGAAATGTTTGTATATTTTGTTCGCCATTCTGAGTAGTTTCTTTTTGTGGGATAACTGTTGCAATTTATTTTTATTTCAGTCAAGTGACCTTAAAGGTTGAGAGAGAAAAATTAAAAGGGCTCTAGGAGTTTTTCTCAACGCCCCACTCCCAGCTGTGCAAGCCCTGGAGTCTACTTTCTGTGGACAGTCAGAGCCACTGGAGATATGTCTCGACCTTTGACACCTCCATAGGATGCTTGCTTTTGCTAAATAATCTTGTGACAATATAAAACTAGTATTTCTTAAGCACTCATCCTGTAATGGGCACACTCCTAAACACTGAGGAATTTAGCTTTGTGAGGGAGGCACTATTATCAACCTTCTATTAAAAGCAAGGAAAATGAGGTGCAGAGAAGTTAGGTAATTTGCCCAAAGTCACAGAGCTAGTAAGTGAACACACACTGAGGTCTAACCACACAGTTAGAGCTACCAACCTTAACATACCACCTCATGCCTACTAATAACATGTAAACCCACAAAGCAGTTTTGAATAGTTAAAAAAAAAAAAAAAAAAAGGTTTTCCATGAATAAGTGCAGGAATCTGAAACCCAGAATAGATAGGAAAATGTCTCTTCTAGCTCTAAACTAAACTAGAAAGTCCTAATGTTATGCAAGAATTTTGTATTAGGAAACCTAACTATAAGGAGAGAACATTAACTTGGATAGTCTCCCAAATTAAAAAGCAGTATTTCAACCAAAGATTCCGTGCCCCAGTCCATTTCCATTCATCTGTTAGGAAACTTTCTCTGTGCCAGAACCTGTCTTGTGTTGTGTTGATAATAAAGAAAACAAGTGAATAAAGTAACACGGCCCACAAAATCAATTCAGAAAACCCTGCACAAAATCAATTCAGAAAACCCTGCGCACAAATTGCCCCCTGCTCACCGATATCCTACCTTTCTTATCTTAAATTCCAGCCATGAAGTTAGGAGCCTAAAGGCACATCACACAAAACTGTTGATCTTGTTTGTTCTCTACACATATTTAAAAGTCCACAGAATCCAGCAGTGGCCTGAATACCCTGGGTTTCTCCTTCTAAAGAATGAGCCTGCTGTGAAGGTCACTGTCAACCCCAACAACTCAGTGGTCCCCAAAGCAGATTCAGAATCACCAAGAAGTAATCACCCAAAATGCAAATGAAACGGGGTAGTGGAGAAACTAGGCCACAGGGAAATCACAGTATTTTGCTACTGCAGTTGCTATGCCAAACAAAATAAAGGAAAATGTTACCATCCTGGGCTGATTCAAAGTTTCCCAAGTCAAATGGTGCTACAAAGACTCAGATGGAGCCATTCCCACATCTGACACACAGGGGTTCAAGAGCTAGTGAGACAATGTGGTGCTACAGTAGTTACAACCACATTCACAGTGGCCCTGGCGTGGAGATGAGCCCAGAAGCACCAGGCACGGCCAGTTCTATAAAACACACCTGCTCCTGATGGAGCCTGCCAGCATCCGGTGTACAACCAGCCCCACCCGACTCACCCATGAACTGAATGAACTGAACACGGTACCGGAAAGAAACCTGGGAGGAATTGCTAGGAGTCATTGAGCAGGAGGGTCGGCCATACACTTGCAGGAGCTCAGAGCAGGGTCTACCTAGCGGGAACTGGCCACTTGAATGATTCTAATTTAAAGTCTTCCTAAAATGCTCTCATATTTTAAGTCACAGAATTTCAGAGTTTTATGGTAACTTAACTTGCCTTGTACATTATCTTGACAGACTTGGGAAAAATATCCTCATTTGACAAATGGGGAAAGTGAGGCACAGACGTTTGGAGCCCAAAGACACTTCAAGAAATAGGCAGTCTAGGACTTCCCTGGTGGCGCAGTGGTGAAGAATCCACCTGTCAATTCAGGGGACCTGGGTTCAATCCCTGGTCCAGAAAGATCCCACATGCCATGGAGCAACTAAGCCCGTGCACCACAACTACTGGGCCTGTGCTCTAGAGCCCATGTGCCACAACTACTAAAGCCTGCGCGCCTAGAGCCGGTGCTCTGCAACGAGAGAAGCCACAGCAATGAGGAGCCTGGGCACCGCAACGAAGAGTATCCCCCGCTCAACGCAACTAGAGAAAGCCCACACACAGCAAGACCCAACACAGCCAAAAAAGAAAAAAAAAAAAAAAGCAGCCTCTGTTCCGGGTGAGACTGGGACACACACACCCCATCTCCATAAGCACTGACAGGTCCCTGTGCTCCTCCCATGGGGCCGTTCTGGAGCCAACTCTGGTTAAAAATCAGGTTTACACTCCCTGAGATAGGGAACCCAGAGGAAGAGCAGTTTGGGGTGGTAGAGGTGAAGACAGAAATCCAGCCTGGAATGTGTTGAGTTTGAAATATCTAGCAGGCACAGAGGTGGAAATGAGTAAATGTAGCCGGATATCTGGCCTGGAACAAAGACGCAAGCTGATAGACTGAAAAAACTTTACACATGAAGCTACTCGAAGCACTGTCTTCTTTTTCCCACTTCTCAGACAAAGCCAGAGAGAATACCATATTTCATCAAATCCACGATGCCACTGATTCTAAGACAAATCACTAAGAAAGAAAAACTGATGTCAAAACCTGACACAAGGGCTTCCCTGGTGGCGCAGTGGTTAAGAGTCCGCCTGCCGATGCAGGGGATGCGGGTTCGTGCCCCGGTCCCGATATCCTACCTTTCTTATCTTAAATTCCAGCCATGAAGTTAGGAGCCTAAAGGCACATCACACAAAACTGTTGATCTTGTTTGTTCTCTACACATATTTAAAAGTCCACAGAATCCAGCAGTGGCCTGAATACCCTGGGTTTCTCCTTCTAAAGAATGAGCCTGCTGTGAAGGTCACTGTCAACCCCAACAACTCAGTGGTCCCCAAAGCAGATTCAGAATCACCAAGAAGTAATCACCCAAAATGCAAATGAAACGGGGTAGTGGAGAAACTAGGCCACAGGGAAATCACAGTATTTTGCTACTGCAGTTGCTATGCCAAACAAAATAAAGGAAAATGTTACCATCCTGGGCTGATTCAAAGTTTCCCAAGTCAAATGGTGCTACAAAGACTCAGATGGAGCCATTCCCACATCTGACACACAGGGGTTCAAGAGCTAGTGAGACAATGTGGTGCTACAGTAGTTACAACCACATTCACAGTGGCCCTGGCGTGGAGATGAGCCCAGAAGCACCAGGCACGGCCAGTTCTATAAAACACACCTGCTCCTGATGGAGCCTGCCAGCATCCGGTGTACAACCAGCCCCACCCGACTCACCCATGAACTGAATGAACTGAACACGGTACCGGAAAGAAACCTGGGAGGAATTGCTAGGAGTCATTGAGCAGGAGGGTCGGCCATACACTTGCAGGAGCTCAGAGCAGGGTCTACCTAGCGGGAACTGGCCACTTGAATGATTCTAATTTAAAGTCTTCCTAAAATGCTCTCATATTTTAAGTCACAGAATTTCAGAGTTTTATGGTAACTTAACTTGCCTTGTACATTATCTTGACAGACTTGGGAAAAATATCCTCATTTGACAAATGGGGAAAGTGAGGCACAGACGTTTGGAGCCCAAAGACACTTCAAGAAATAGGCAGTCTAGGACTTCCCTGGTGGCGCAGTGGTGAAGAATCCACCTGTCAATTCAGGGGACCTGGGTTCAATCCCTGGTCCAGAAAGATCCCACATGCCATGGAGCAACTAAGCCCGTGCACCACAACTACTGGGCCTGTGCTCTAGAGCCCATGTGCCACAACTACTAAAGCCTGCGCGCCTAGAGCCGGTGCTCTGCAACGAGAGAAGCCACAGCAATGAGGAGCCTGGGCACCGCAACGAAGAGTATCCCCCGCTCAACGCAACTAGAGAAAGCCCACACACAGCAAGACCCAACACAGCCAAAAAAGAAAAAAAAAAAAAAAGCAGCCTCTGTTCCGGGTGAGACTGGGACACACACACCCCATCTCCATAAGCACTGACAGGTCCCTGTGCTCCTCCCATGGGGCCGTTCTGGAGCCAACTCTGGTTAAAAATCAGGTTTACACTCCCTGAGATAGGGAACCCAGAGGAAGAGCAGTTTGGGGTGGTAGAGGTGAAGACAGAAATCCAGCCTGGAATGTGTTGAGTTTGAAATATCTAGCAGGCACAGAGGTGGAAATGAGTAAATGTAGCCGGATATCTGGCCTGGAACAAAGACGCAAGCTGATAGACTGAAAAAACTTTACACATGAAGCTACTCGAAGCACTGTCTTCTTTTTCCCACTTCTCAGACAAAGCCAGAGAGAATACCATATTTCATCAAATCCACGATGCCACTGATTCTAAGACAAATCACTAAGAAAGAAAAACTGATGTCAAAACCTGACACAAGGGCTTCCCTGGTGGCGCAGTGGTTAAGAGTCCGCCTGCCGATGCAGGGGATGCGGGTTCGTGCCCCGGTCTGGGAAGATCCCACATGCCGCGGAGCGGCTGGGCCCGTGAGCCATGGCCGCTGAGCCTGCGTGTCCGGAGCCTGTGCTCCACAACGGGAGAGGCCACAGCAGTGAGAGGCCCGTGTACCGCAAAAAAAAAAAAAAAAAAAAAAAACCTGACACAATGAATTCTAAGAAAGCATTGATTATAAGATGCACCCCAAATTCAGAGATGTTATAAGATGAAAAAAAATGCATCTTAGCAAAGATGAAATATGGGACTTCCCTGGTGGTGCAGTGGTTAAAACTTCGCCTTCCAACGCAGTGGGTGTGGGTTCAATCCCTGGTCGGGGAGCTAAGATCTCACGTGCATCCCGGCCAGGAGACCAAAACATAAAAACAGAGGCAATATTGTAACAGATTCAATAAAGACTTTAAAAAAAAAAAAACAAAAGAAAAGATGAAATACCACAAACTTTTATTGGTGGAAGGTATTTAGATTGCAGTGAATCCAGGGTGGACACTCGTCTTTGTAACTTTTTATTCTGATATCATTTCAAATGTATAGAGAAGTTGCAAGAACAGTACAAAGAATTCTCGAATACTCTTTACCCCACTAGCTTCACCAATTAATTGTTTTCACTTTGCCCCATTTATCATGTCCATGTGATCATTTTCTTTCCCACCCTCTCTCCCCTTCCCCCATCGAGTTTCAGACTTTGTGCCCTCTTATCCCTAAAGACTTCCATATGTATTTACAAACTCAAGGACATGGTCAGAGCATGAGGTTCAAACTCGGGAAATGTGACATTGCTAACATACTATTGGCCAATCTATCTTTACACTCACATTTTGTCCACTGTCCCAATAATGTCCTTTATAGTCACTCCCCCCACCAAATCCAGTCTGTGGTGAAACACTGTATACAGGACTTCCTTGGCAGTCCAGTGGTTAAGACTCCGTGCTTCCAATTCAGGGGGTGTGGGTTCAATCCCTGATGGGGGAACAAAGATCCCACATGCTGCACAGTGCAGCCAAAAAGAAAAAAAAGAAAAAAAAGCACTGTATACGGTTGTCAGATCCCTTTAGCACTTTTTCAATTGGAATAGTTCTTCAGTCTTTCTTTGTGTTTCTTGACCTTGAAACCATGAAAGTTTTGAAGAGTACAGAGGCCACTTACTTTATAGAATGTGGCTCAAATGTAGTTTGTCTCAGGTCTCCGCACAATGAGATTCAGGTTACGGCGAGAATACCCCAGGCAAGGTGGTGTCCTTCTCTGTACCTCTTTTTTTTTTTTTTTTTTTTTGGGGCAGCGGGGCCTCCCCCTTTT
>NW_006778108.1:1043551-1050113 GCF_000442215.2 Lipotes vexillifer | reverse complement strand
TTTTGCGGTACGCGGGCCTCTCACTGTTGTGGCCTCTCCCGTTGCGGAGCACAGGCTCCGGACACACAGGCTCAGCGGCCATGGCTCATGGGCCCAGCCGCTCCGCGGCATGTGGGATCCTCCCGGACCGGGGCATGAACCCGTGTCCCCTGCATCTGCAGGCGGACTCTCAGCCACTGCGCCACCAGGGAAGCACTCTCTGTACCTCTTATCAGGAGGTTAACTGGGACCTTAACGTTGATTGCTTAGTTAAGGGGCGTCCATAGCAGGGCAGTCAAAGTCTTATTTTATTTGTACAATTTGGAATAATGAAAATTCAAAAAGAATTTAAAATGTATGAAGAACTGCTTAATTTTAAAGTCACATTGCTGCATGAACTAGCAGCTGTTTTTTTAACTCCTTTGCTACAGAGCAGGGCCGGCTAAGTCTGAATTACACAGGACCCTGCAAACATCCTATTTGAAGAGGTTTTCTGAGGAGTGCTACCAGCAGCGAGAACAGGCCATTAATGTAGACTATGAGGTTTAGAAATTGGGCATTCATGTTTCTGGCCCAGTCAGGGGGCAAACTCGCCCTGTCACTTTCTTCGTCTAGATCGTTGGAGAGCGGTGACTTCACTGGAGCCAGACCACAGAATCGGTCACCTGGGCCCAGGGAGCTAACCGGTGGGGCTGCAGTCAGCACAGAGGAATCACCCCCCTGGGACAGAAGGCACTGCCCTCCCTGTTATCACGGGGTCACACATTCCCCAGTGTGAGGGGACGAGTCTCGTCTGTCCAAAGCTCGGTCATCCCTCCCCAGCTGCACAACTGATGATTCTGCCCACTTTCGCCTGGTTTTGTCCACTTCCATGAAGGCAGCCGGAAGCCAGGAGGCCACGTGGACGGACAGTGCCAGCACCTCCCTCCTCGAACCACCCGAGTGCAGGGCAGGTGGACATACTCTAGATCCGGTGAGCTCTCCCTGGGGTGTGACAGCCTGCTTGTCAAACTCTCCACTGAGCAGACTGCCTTGTTGGTTTTTAAAGAATTTACAACCATTACAAAATTCCTGTGCCCTGAAACTAAACTCCAAGTCAGTGAATGTTTCATTACATTACTTGATGTTGGCTCTTATGTTCATGCCGTCTTGTGACCCTGAGAGCGACCCCCACGGCCCCGTGTGAACCGCGCTCCGACGGATCTGCCCTGGCAGGACCAGTCCACTGCCCTCCGCGGGGGGGGCTGGCAGAGGCTCAGCCCGACCCCAGCATCAGACTCTTTTGTTGTTATTGTTAGTTGTCGTTGTTACTTCCGAGGGCACACACTGCCACAAGGCCCACAGGAGGCAAAGCCCAACTTATTAAGCCATCCACACTCTTGCCCACAGGCGGAATTTGGGTGGACGGTTCCTCTCTTGCCCCGCACTTCACGAGTCTAGATAGATCATGTAAGTCACAGGTTTGTATCAACACTGAAAACTCCTCATTTTTTTCTAATGTAAAGAAATGATGCTGTCACTGAGGCAGTGAGGTACAGTCTTCGAGATGGGAATGACAGCACGCCCCAGCTCAGCCGACTGCTTGCTGTGAGCACCACCCAAAGGAATTTACCCAAAGCACTGAGAACAGAGCCTGGCACACAGTGAGCGCTCAGTCAAAATTTAAACACAGATCTAGAGACCGGGGCTCCATTTCCAACAGTAGCTTGGCCAGTGCACGAGCTCAGGTACTGGGGACATGCCACCTGTGTGGCGAGCCACACAAGCCCTCCGGTGACCAGGCACCCAAAGCCTGCCCCCCACAGTCCCCACACACCCCGCTTCCAGGGAGTAGCGGCAGGGAAGTGGGGGGACCTGACGCAGACGGGGGAGGGGGTCCTCTCCCAGCCAGTGACCAGTTCAAATGGCCCGGAGGCCAACAGGCGTTTTACTCCTCATTCTTTTTTTTATTTTACTTTTATTTATTTAGGCTGCACCAGGTTTTAGTTGTGGTATACGGGATCTTCATTGCGGCATGTGGACTCTTAGTTGCAGCATACATGCAGGATCTAGTTCCCCGACCAGGGATCGAACACGGGCCCCCTGCATTGGAAGCACAGAGTCTTACCCATTGGACCACCAGGGAAGTCCCCACTCCTCATTCTTAAAGCGAGCCATGGAAGCCAAACTCCCTCTCCCTCCTGATGTGAGTGAGACAGCCACAACCAACATGACACTGTGAGGAAGAGGGGCAACCTGGCCCCAGAGGCTGCTTCAGCCACTGGAACAACCCATCCTGAAGCCTGTACTTTCCCCTTGGGACCTCTATTTGTTTAAGCCAAGACAGGCAGCTAAAAACATAACTGACGTATACCTACAAATGTAAAATTCTTCACTGGAAACTTAAAAACCTAGAGATTGTGAAGACTGACTTCCCTTCAGATCTTTAACAATCACAGTAAATGATGACCATTTTGAGAAACTCCAACATACCAAAATCTCAACTTATTAAGCAAAGCAGATCCCCAAACAAGGTAACTGGGTTATAAGAGCATGTGTCACATCACAAAGATTTGCCAGTTTCCTCTCATGAAATACAAAATAACTGTCAACACATAAAAGCTGGTATGTGCCAGCACCTTCAGGGCTTTGGTTCATTTGGGACTATGCACCAGTCTTGAGAAATGAGAAGGCATCATCCCTTGAAGTCTAAGGAAGGACAATCCAGGGTCGAGAGAGACAGAAAAGTGCAACCACCAGCAGCAGATGCAAACTCCAACTTCCATCAAGAGGTTAAAAACACAGAATGCTCCAAAGGATTTCTTTGTCCCACGGTTCACAAACCAAAAGATGGTGACAGTCAGAATCCTTTGGTAGAGAGGTTTCACCAGGGGCTCAAGGTTACCTCAAGGATGGGGGAAGAAAAGCCTTCTGCTGTCACCTCCCTCCAAATAGCTCCAGGTGGGGTCTGACCCAAAGTTTTGGCCTCCTGCTTGTGATTAACCAAACTGCTGGCCTTGAGCCTGAATTCCTAATTCGTACTTGAAGCCAAGGACTAAGCTAAGCCCAAATCTAAAGTCCAGTTACAGCCACTGCTACTCAACTTTTTAGGGAATGACCACGGAATCGGAGAGCAAAGTGGCCACAGCACTGGAAACACCCTTCCAGGCCAGAAGGCACTACTCCTTCCAGTCAGGAGCCACACCACAGCCCTGACTCCACCTCTGAAATGTCCACTTCAAGGCCACGCCAGACACTGTTTTGCCTCCTTCTTCTAGATCTGTCTTGAGTCAGGGAAGGAGAGAGATGTTTAGCAACCGCCTGTTTGTGGCAAGATCCAAAGCTAAGCGTCCAAGGTGAAAAGAATGTGGTCAGAGGGCTCTCTTACATGCCCCAAGTCCCAAACGCCATGTGTGTCATCTTCCAAAAAAACACGAAACGAACTATCCAGTAACCAGCACCTAAAGCTACTCATAATAAAAGGGCAGGATCTGAACACCCTGAATACTTACAGTTAGAACTTTGCAACTCTTTGTTACTCTATTTCCCACCACCAGATGTTCACAAGGGCAAAGGACACAGAACCCAAGATGCACTAATGTTAAGGGATTCACAGCATGGCATCAGCAACGGCACAGCTCGCCCACCTCCGAGCAGCCCTGCAAACCGCAATGTCTGGGGTAAACATGAGCTAGAGAAAAACAGCTTTCCATCAAAGTTTATATAAACTCCTCAGTTGAAGGGAACTCCCTGGCAGTCCAATGGTTAGGACTCTGCGCTTCCATTGCAGGGGGCACATGTTCGATCCCTGGTCAGGGAACTAAGATCCCGACAAGCAGAGCGGCACGGCCAAAATAAAAAATAAAAACATAAACTCCTCAATTGAAAAAATGTTAAAACCCTAACTTTTCCATAAAATGTTCTCTTTCTAATTTGACGATGTAACGTTATCTGAAGTTCAGGTTCTTTGGAGATGGCTTGTTATTTTACCATTTGTTATTTTACCATTCTGCAAAAACGATTATCCTCTATTTTTTATTGAACCTGAGCTGTATATTTGTTATTTGCCATATAGACCAGTTCAAGCTGTAATAGCTTAAACCACTATGGATGATGTGTAAATCAAACAGAAAAGGGACAGCGCGGTGGTAGCCGCTTCCCTAACCGCCTTAGCTTTTTTTAATATACACTTACTCCTGCACTCGGTTCATAAAACTGAGAGGCTGCTGACTTAGCCTTCTGTTTAACCGACCAGTTTTAACTATCTTTTTTTTTTTTTTTTTTTTAATTTTCTGCTTTTAAAAGTATCCTAAGTCCGATGTGGAAAACCTGGAAATCACAGCAGCTGCCTCTAAGGAGCAGCTCACCGTCACTCAAGAGTCGCTCCGTCCTATCGACGGTGTTGGCGGTGGGAGCCCGAGCGTCACTCGACCCTCCCGGAGCTCCAGCTCCACAGTTCTTGCCCCGACCCCTCCCTGTTCCACAGCGTGGCCTAAGTCTCCAGTTGCAGAAGGGAACCCAGCGATCTTCTTCACTTCCATCCCGTCCAAATACACGGAGCTCCCTACGCGGAGCTCCCAGTAATCAGCACGATTTATGGGTTCTGCGACTAAGCGCACTGGCGGGAGGAACGCTGCGCTTCTGCAAACAACTCACGACAGACAAAACTCCCAGCAGACTTTTCCGCTCCAGAGCGTGAGTCCCCATTTCTAACAATTTTTCCATGTGCAAACTCCTGATACACCAAAACAAGCAGGTAGGTCCTACAGCTTCGGCATAGTGGGGGGATGTTATTCAGAGCTCATCCCGTGCAGCAACTGGACGCCAGCAGCCGCCCAGAGGACGGGCCCGGCAGCCCCGCGACCTCAGCCGATCGCCCGCCGGCCACCTGAGCCAAGGTCCCGGAGCGCCAAACTAGACGCGGCCCGCCAGAGGGCCTGGCTCTACCGGACCCGCCCCACGCTCCAGGGTCTGAGGAGAAGCGGGGTCCCGCCGGACTTCCCGAGGGGCCCCCAGGCCCGGAGACGGAGCGAGGCGCGGGCCCCTGGCACTTGGTCCCTACCAACCCACCCTTGTGCGCCCCCTGATGCACGATCACGCCCCGCGGCCGGCTCACCTGGGCGTGGGGGCGTCTCCGGTTCCGCCTGCGCGCGTACAGGCCAAGGGAGCGGGCGGGTGCTCTTCTTCCACCAGCGTCCTGCACCGCTCTTTGTGTCTGGAGGGCCCCGCGCCGCGCTCCTCCCGGCCTTCAGGCGCCGAGGCTGCTGCAGGCGCGGGACGCGGAGCGCCGAGCCCGGGTCGGGGCCGAGGGGCGGGGCCAGAGGAGGCGGGGCCTGAACCAGGCGCGGGGCCGAACTCAGGGGCGGGGCCGAAGAGGAGAGGCGGTAGAGTGGGCGGGGCAAAGACAACGTGGGTACCCTCCGTTGCAGGGACAAAACCGGGGGCTAGGCAGGAGGGGCTGGGGCCAACAGAGGAGGGACCATCTTAAGGGCGTCGGAGGGGCGTGGTCTGTGCTGAGTGGGTGGGACCTGGTGGGCGGGTCCGGAGTGGTGGGGCCTCTTCGGAAGTATGATGGGTAGGGATACGAACGCTGGCTGGGGCTGCCCCGCCGCCCCGGGGGGCATCTCGGAAAAGTTTAGAGCCTCAGGGAATGAACCCAGGGGCGTTAGTGATCTCTGTGAGCGATGCACCATTGTTCACAGGTCTCCGTCTAGCATCCTCTTTTGGAAACAAGCCGAGGAGGCCAGCCAGGCAACACCCCAAATCGCAGTTGAGGAAACCAGAAGACATAAAACTTTCGGTTATTGTTTTTCCATCATGTATTCAATCAATAAATGTTTATTGAGCACCTACTAGTGCCAGGCATTGTCCTAGGGGCTGAGAATAGAGCAGTGACGATGGGGGGAGGACGTTGGCAAAAACAATCCCTGCTCCTCCTGGAGTTTACACGCTAGAAGACAATTGAAAAACTTAAGGGAAATATACAAAAACGTTAGATAGTTGTAAATGCTAAGGAGAAGCAAAGTAGGAGAGGAGCTTAAGGAGTGCAGGAGGTTGGCCAGCAAAGGTCAGTGGGAAGGTCAAAAGGCCAGAAGAAGTGAGGGAAGGAGACAACTCTGGGGGACCAGCTGATTACAACTTCCTGGGTCTTTATAGTCTGTTACTCTGGTTTTCTCTCTTTCTCTCTTAAAGCCCCAAACATCCAACTGCCAACTGGATATTCTACTTCCGTGCCCCACACAGTTTAAACACAACCAGTCAACAGGTCTCAAACTGAAATATTTATCTTTGCCTTAAACATGCTTCTTCTTATGGGTTCCCCATGTGGATGAAGGTCACAGCCATTCCATCACCTCCTCACATTTACTCAGCTGCCGGGTCCTACAGATTTCTGTGTCTTCTCTCTCAAATCCCAGCCACACCACCCCCTGTGTCAGGCCCTTGGGTCCCCTCCCAGGACCACCGCAGGAGGATTGCTAAAGCTTTTAAGACCACTGTCTGCACTTTGTGCGTGCCACCTCCGTGCAGTGGCCAGATGTACTTTCTAAAACTTACACCTGTGTTGTCCCTCTCCTGCCTAAAGCCCTGCAAGTTCTCCTGCTGA
>NW_006778108.1:1000092-1043406 GCF_000442215.2 Lipotes vexillifer | reverse complement strand
CTGCTGAAATTATTCTTCTAGACCTGGCCCTGTCACCTTCCCAGCATTACCGCCCAGCTCACACAGCCTTCAGGCAGCGGGGCCTTCCCGGTTCTCTGTGAATGAGGCAGACCCTGGGCATTGCAGACGCCCTGGTAACCTCTTGGCCAGTTTTCAGCATTCAACCCAGAAATTCCCACACCTGTGTTTGCCCCTTTCCTCTGTCCTCACAGGACACCCATGCTCACTTCCAGACTTGTATCACTCTTTACTTTGATAATCTCTACATCAATTTGCTCTTTTGGCAGTTTCTGAGCTCCTGCGGGCAAGAGTCATCTTTTTTCTCTGCCTGCGCCGGTGCCTAGAATCCAGCAAGCGTTGTTTGCTTTGCGAAGTGATAGAGTGAGCTATGCTGACACCGGCCCTCTTAGACCTTGTTAGTGATGCTCCTCCGACTCTTTGCTCTTTCCTCCCCCTGCTGATGTGGAAGGGGAAGACTTAGTAGCATAATAATACATCAGTATGATGAAATAAGCTGTAATCTAGCACGGGGTAGGTGTATATACTTTGTAGGGACTCCACCTTAAAAGATGTGAAGATATAGGGCAAAATGGTTTGGGAAGGAGCTAGGAAGAAAGCTAGACTCTGGGGGAAAAGGGTAGGAAACTGTGGGCAAGGGACCAAGGGGAGGTAGCAAACTTCACACAGAGTGAATGGCAACCAGAGGGGGTTAGTGAAGATGTGCTCACACCATGCTCTGCTGTTCTGAGTGAGGCTGGAGCCCTTCTGCTGTGCCTGTGAACTTCCTCAGCCAGGGAGGGCCACAGTGGCAGGCCACACCACGCAGATGTGGTCAAGCTGCCAAGACCCTGATTGATTCCAGTTGATGGTATTAAATTCCCAGGGGTGCATGCTGCCAGAGTGAAGAATGTCTTTTCTCTAATGTTCCTTACTCTCTGCTTGGATTTTCACTCACCAGTTGGAGAATGAATTTGGGATCAGATGATGCAAATCATAGTGCCATTTTACTGGCTGTTTGACTGTGGACCACCCAGTCATTTAACCTCTAGTATCTTCAGTTTACTCATCTTTAAAATGGAAATCTATCGATAAAAAATAACCACTGCACAGGGACTTCCCTGGTGGTCCAGTGGTTAAGACTCCGTGCTTCCACTGCAGGGGCCATAGGTTCGATCCCTGCTCGGGGAACTAAGATCCCACAAGCCGAGCAGTGCGGCCAAAAACAAACAAACAAACCACTGCACAAGCGTGTACTAAGTTTAAAGGAGTTCATCAAAAATATAAATGCCAGTGGGTAGGTCCTACCCGCCAGGAATTCTGATTTCATTTGCTCAGGAAAGAAACTTTGAGTCACTCTTGACTACCTCTCTTCTACCCTACAATCAATACATCATCACATCCATGTGGCTCTCCTACTTTAAAACTTCTTTTTAAATTTTGAATTAGCATTAAATTTATAGAAAACTTGCAGAGTAGTATACAGAGTTTCCATATACTTCTCACTCAGGTTCCCCTACTGTTAACATCTTACAGAATCATGGTATAGTTATCAGAACCAGGAATTTAACAACAGTACATTACTATTAACTGAAGACCTTATTCAAAACATTAGAAATGGACTTCCCTGGTGGTGCAGTGGTTAAGAATCCGCCTGCCAATGCAGGGGACATGGGTTAGAGCCCTGGTCCAGGAAGATCTCACATGCCGCGGAGCAACTAAGCCTGTGTGCCATGACTATTGAGCCTGTGCTCTAGAGCCTGCGAGCCACAACTACTGAGCCTGCGTGCCACAACTACTGAAGCCCGCGCACCTAGAACCAGGGATATGCAGCGAGAACCTACCTCAATGAGAGGCCTGTGCACTGCAATAAAGATTAGCCCCTGCTTGCCGCAACTAGAAAAAGCCCGCGTGCAGCAACGAAGACCCAATGCAGCCAAATAAATAAATAAATACATTTTAAAAAAATCAGAAAAGTCTCCAAGGTATCTTGCTTAGGTGGAAGATGAAGTTGCAGTGTTGCCCAACACTTTAGGGAGAAATTAGGTGCTCTGTTCTCACCATGACTTGCTAGTGGAACATTGACTGTAATTGTTTTATAAACTGAGTATTGTTTAAATTTAACCAGAGAGGAGGCTCAGGGGTAGAATCCAGTGCCTTCATTTTGAAGCATACTATCTTGCCCATGGCCTGCATTTAGAAGGAAAACTGATGGCAGTAGGTCAGTAAATGAAGTTGGGAAAATTCTGTTGGGTAGTTTGTAAATCTTGTCCTATGAGAAATACTTTTAGTCTGTCTCTAGAGCATACTTGATGTCTGGAGAGACTAACAATGCAAGGGCAAGAACATTCAAGACATGGGGTGTGGGTGTCACCCCCCAACTTGAGATGTGAAAGAGAGAAGCCAGGCTCTAGAGTTCTGAAGACCACTCAAAACATAAGGTATGCCTGGGGACTTCCCTGGTGGTCCAGTAGTTAAGAACCCACCTTCCAACGCAGTGGCCGCGGGTTTGATTCCCGGTCGGAGAACTGGGATTCCACACGCCGCAGGGCAAATAAGCCCACACGCTGCAAAGAAGAGCCCGCGTGCCGCAACTAACACCCGATGCAGCCAAAAATAAATAAATAAATATATGTGTTTAAAATATTAAAAAAAAACATAAGATATGCCTTACCAGGTTACACCCAAAGCCCCCACCTCCCAAATGTTTCTCCTCCCATCTCTCCATGTGCTGTGACAAAATGACTTTTCGTCTTCCCCCAAACATCCCATAACCATGTATTCCTTTCCTCAAGGCCTTTGGTGACTCCACATTTACTAGATAGGGAATCCAGATTCATGTCCCTTGTCCAGGATCATTCAGACATCCCAGCCCACCTTTCCAACTTCTATCTCTTGCCTCACGAACCCCTGGCTCCAGCAAAGCCATGTACTGACTGCCTGCTGAGAGTGCCCTTGGCACTACTGCCTTCATGTTTGACATGCAAGTCTCCCTTCTCTCTGCTTGAGTCTATTCATTGGTCAAGGTTGTGCTCCAGCCTGGCCACTTCAGAGAAAAACTCCCAGCCATTGCGTAATAGTCCTATTCTGCTTTGTGCCAATTGTTCTGGTGTCCTATTTATGTCACTATCCGAAGTTCCACTGGTAGGACCTTCTTATTTGAGTCCCAATATATATATATATATATATATATATATATATATATATAGATCACCACGATAAATCTAGTTACCATCTGTCACCATACAAAGATATTACCTAGTTATTTGATATATTCCCCACACTGTACATAGATTATATATATATATATATATATATATATATATATAGTTTTTATTTTATTTTTGGCCGCACTATGCAGCTTGCAGGATCTTAGTTCCCAGACCAGGATCAAACCCGTGCCCCTTGCCGTGGAAGCACAGAGTCCTAACCACTGGACCACCAGGGAATTCCGAATCCCAGCTAGATTATAAACTCCTACAGTCAGACACGATGATTTTTAAGTCTTTACATCTCCCACAACACATTACTAGAAAGCCAGGTAAGTGGTAGGGTTTATTATTTTATTGGATTCTTAGGTTGATTTTATGTTTCTGGCAATTGTCTCAATTAATGTTGAGTGGAAAAGCATAGTTTTTCCCTGTGATATAGATATCCTAATTTTTCTTAGATAACCTATCATGAAATTGCTATCTATGAATTCCAGTGTCATGCAGGAAGTTGAGAATGGCCAGCAAACCCTCGAATGGCTATGCTTTGGCAAACAGCCACAAGACACTGCATTTGTTTTTATAGCGTTAACTCACATAGATTTTTCATAGTCAGTTCAACTTAAAACAACAACAATCAGATGACTTAACAGAGAACTTTATCCTTTAATCCTTTTAAAGGATTTATCCTTGTAAAGGAAAGATTTGCCATATTCAGGTTCTTGGAACATTCCCTGGGAGTCATGGCTAAGCGCTGACCTCAGCACGTCTGGAAAATATATTCATTTGTGGATATTGTTGCTTCATTACCCTTTGATGAGCCTTGATAACTCACATACACCCAGATTAACTCAGTCTGATTATATCTAACCCTTGCAGTAAATTACACTTTTTCTTTTAATAAGAACTTATTATTTTGGAATAATTTTAGATTTATAGGGTAATTGCAGAGACGGTACAGAGAGTTCCCATATACCTCTCACGCAGTTTCCCTTAATATTAAGATCTTACATAACCATGGTACAATGATGAGAATTAGGAAATTAACTACTAATGACATGACTGTTAGCTAAACTCCAGACTCCATTGGGATTTCAGCAGCATTTCCACTAATGTACGTTTTCTCTTCCAAGCTCCCATTCAGGATCTCCGATGGCATGTAGTCATCACGTGTCCTTAGTTTCTTCAGTTTCTCACATTTTCCTTGTTTTTCATGACAGTTGTGAGAAGCTCTGGTCAGGCATTTCATAGAATGTCCCTCAGTTTAGTTGTGTCTGCTGTTTTCTCATGATTATACTGGTAATATAGGCTTTTGGGAGAACACACAGAGGTGAACTACCCTTCTCACAGCATCAGATCAGGGGTACCTGACATCCTCCGAACATTATTGGTATTGTTAATCTTGATTATTTTGTTCAATCGGTGTCTGCCAGATCTTTCCACTGCAAAGTTTCAATTTTTCCTTTCCATACTCCGTTCTTTGGAAGCAAGTTACTAAGTCAATCCTACACTCAAGAAGGGGAGGATCAAACTCTACCTTCTGGAGAGGGAAGTATTTACATATTTTATTTAGAATTCTTTATAAGGAAGATCTGTTATTTATTTATTTATTTGATTGTTTATTTATATCAGTATGGGTTCATGTGTTATTTATTTTATACTCTTGGTTATAATCCAATGCTATGTTATTTATTTCATTGCTCAAATTTTTCCAGCTTTGGCCATTGGGAGCTCTTTCAGATTAACTTCTGTGTCCCTTTGACAGGCTCCCATCCTTTTGCTTTTGGAGCACTTCCTTAGCTTCTGGCACCATAAGATGTTCCAGACTCAGTTTATACTTTGCCTGCCCCAGCCCTAGTATCAGCCATGTCCCCGAGGAGCCCTGGTTCTTTGCATTGAAAAATGGTATTTAGAAACCAAAATCTGGATGAGGGTATGCTCACTGCTATTGGAGCTGTCACTGCTTCTAGGCACTCTCAGGACACAGCTTCAGGTAATATATGTATGTATAATGACCCATGCATACTAACATAATTACAAATTATCTATCTATCTATCATCTATCTATCTCAATTTACCTATTAAACTGAGTATGAGTTCATACTGATGTCTCCTACTTAAAGGAAATTAAGGGACTTCCCTGGTGGTGCAGTGAGTAAGACTCTGCAATCCCAGTGCAGGGGGCCAGGGTTTGATCCCTGTTCAGGGAACTAGATTCCAAGTGCCACAACTAAGAAGTCTGAATGCTGCAACTAAGAAGTCCACATGCCACAACTAAAGATCCTGTATGCCACAATGAAGATCCCACATGCTGCAACTAAGACCCAGCGCAACCAAAATAAATAAATAAATAAATTTTTAAAAGTAAATTAAATTTAAATTAAATAAAAGTAAATAAACTGAGGTGGTTCTAATGCCTTAGCAGCCTATGGAAACAAACCAAAACCTAAGCCTGAAATGCCTCAAGGTTAAGAAATAAACACCTAAGGACAACCAATCACAAACAGCCAACCAGGCTTTCCCAAATAAGGCAACCACTTAACACTATAGCCAATCAAATAATTTTCTTGCTTTGCTTCCACATCTTCTCTATAAAAGTCTTTCCTCAGCTCTTGTCAGTGGAGCGCTCCTATCACTTCCAGTTTGGTGATGCCTGATTTGAATCAATTTTTTGCTCAAATAAACTTAAACTTTTTAATATACCTCAGTTTACCTTTTAACAACAGTAAGTCAAAGTATAGATACACTTATCATCTTCAATCAAAATGCTGTTGACAGAAGAACATGTTTTAGAAATTACTCCAGTTTGAAGGTGTTAAAGTAACCAGATTAGGCCCAAGATGGAGTCGCTCATGCTAAGCCCCACATCAGCAAACCAAAACTTAACTAAGGCTCAGCTCTCCCAGAAAAGGAAGGCCTGGGTCCACCAATCACACTTCCCTGCCTGGCACAAGTTACTTGAGCTGCTCCAAGACTGCCCTTTGCTCCACAGAAGGAAGGAACCCTACTTAGCGAATCAGCAAATGCCCAGGATAACTTCCTTGTTCCCACTCATTTTGGTCTATAAAAATCTCCCACCTTGTACAACCCTTGGGAGCCCCTTTCTATCTGCTGGATTGGATGCTGCCAGATTTATGAATCACTTTAAAGCCAATAAAATCATTAAATTTACTCAATTGAATTTTAAAGATCTTTAATTTCTAGAGAAAAAGGTAAAGGAAGTAATTGAGAAATGAGGGAATCTAAGTAAGATGTTCTTGCTATGGGATTTTTTTCTTTTATTCCTGGAATTTTCTCATTTAGAATAAAGTTTCCCTTTAAAGGCATGTATGATTGCCTACAGTCAAGGCTCTTGAGGGCCCAGAACCCTGGGTTAGTTCTGGCTCCTGAAGAGTTTAGATTGCACCCCAGTGGAGTAAAGCCCCAAGCCCCAAGGGTCCACTGCACAGAACACCCAGAAGTGGTCCAGGGCCTCTGGCTCCTTTGTTTCCCTGCTGTGGACTCAGTGCCCAGGGCACCCCACTGCACGCACACACACACCTGGTATGTGTGTATGGGTGTGCACTGCTCAAATGTTCGCTGGCTGAATGATACAATAACCAAGTCTTGCAAGTCTAACAGCTATTACCTCCTGTATTAATCTGTCCAGGCTGCCGTTAACAAAATATCACAGACTGGGTGACTTAAATAACAGGAATTTATTGTCTCACAATTATGGGAGGCTGGAAGTACAAGATCAAGGTGTTGGCAAGGTTGGTGTCTCCTGAGGCCTCTCTCCTTGGCTTGTAGATGGCTGTCCTCTCCCTGTGTCCTCATGTGGCCTTTCCTCTGAGGGCATGCATGTCCCTGCCTCTTCTTATAAAGATAACAGTCCTATCGGATTAAGGGTGCACTCTTATGACCTCATTTAACCTGAATCACCTGTTTTATTTTTAATATTTATTTATTTGGCTGTGCCGGGTCTTAGTTGCAGCATGTGGGATCTTTGTTGCTATGGGCAACAGGATCTTTAGTTGCAGCATGTGGGAGCCAGTTCCCTGACCAGGGACCGAACCCGGCCCCCTGCATCGGGAGCACAGAGTCTTAGCCTCTGGAGCACCAGGGAAGTCCCCTGAATCACCTCTTTAAAGACCCTGTCTCCACATAGTCACATTAGGGGTTAGGGCTTCAACATACGAAATTTGGGGAAACACAATGCAGTGCAGACACCTCTCCTCACCAGTAGGTCCCTCACCCTCCTTCTCCTTAGATACGTAATTTCTTCTCTTCTCTCTCCATGGACCCACTTTCTCTTTTTCTGTGGTTTTGCTTCATTCGCTCTTTTAAGCATTCACTCAAGAGAGTGGAATGTGCTGAGTTCACAATCCTGGGGCCCGTGGTTTCGCCTCAGACCTGTTTTGCTTGGCTTGACGATCAGGGCCCTCCTGCAGGTCACCCGCTCTGGGTTTGCTACAGTCCACACCACCTCTGTGCCCTCGCCCCGGCCCCCATGGCTCCTGCTCAGGCTGGTCTGGCCCCCATGGGCATTCATGAGTGGAACCCCCAAACTAGACCCTCTCAGTCCCAAATTGTAAGAAGAATCTGACCTGCACAGTTGGGCTCACTTGGTGGCTGCCGACCACCCCCGTCCCCAGCCAGAGAAGTTCAGAGAAGAGGCCAAGGACAGGAGTCCCTGTAAGAAGGAGCTTTGGGGGTTCAGAGGCAAAGACTGGCAAAGAACCATTTCTTTCTCACGTTGTTCTTATTCGGCCACCACACACACACTGTTAACAATACAGCACAACACACACACATACCCCACTAGTCATACCCCACACCACCTACACACCCCACTACACACAAGCCCACTACACAGATACCCCACTAGGCAAACACATACTCACTACTCACACCCCCACCTGCAACCTCTCTCCTCACACAACCCCAAAACATATACACCCCACCACTCACATGATTCCACCAAGTACCTCACTACTCACACAACTGACTGATAAGCACTCCACTGCACATACAACTCACACACATATACTGCAGTACTCAGCACACACAGTGCTCACACACACTCCTACCCCAGTTACCAATGCTTACACACAGCCTACTACATACACACACAAAACCCCCTGCACACACACCCCACTACTCACATATACACATGAACACAGCCCACTGCACCCATACGCCTCAAACACACACCCAGGCACACTCACCCACACAACACTGTTTTCACTCCCCACCACTCACACACACCCCACTACACACAGACCTCACTATGCACACATATCTACAGCCCTTCTACATATATGTACATACACTACATATGTGCAACCCACTTCACATGTATGCACCTCTACACACAGACACATACACTTTCACTCCACTAGTCATACCCCCATATCCACACACACTCATCTGTCCCATTACACACATGCACACAAACCCATAAACTCATACACACAAGTTTTACCCCTCCTTTTCTAAAATGTTGGTGACAATGCTCTCCCCACCCCTGAGCCTCATATCCAGGACTGTCCTTCCTACCTGTCCAAATTTCATTTGTAACCATTCCCTACTGAGATCCCTTTCTTCAGCCAGGCTGATCACTATCCTTCTTTAGAGACTGTGAACTCCTCCTGATTGCTTAGCGTTCAGTGTCTGGCACTCAGGAGGGGTCCAATAACTTTGTGTTGAACTGAATTCTCTCTGTTAATGTTCTCTCCTTTCTTTGCCCCAATCACATATTTACATCCTTCAAGGGGACTTCCCTGGCGGTCCAGTGGTTAAGACTCCATGCTTCCAATGCAGGGGGTGTGGGTTCGATCCTTGGTCAGGGAACTAAGATCCCACATGCTGCGCAGCACGGCCAAATATTTTACATCCTTCAATACCCAGCTCACATCCTCAGTGAAGCCACTGCACGGTAGCTCCCTTATTTGGTATTCTGTTAGGAAGTGCTCATCTGGGAATTCCCTGGTGGTTAGGATGCTGCGCTTTCACTGCTGAGGGCCCGGGTTCAATCCCTGGTCGGGGAACTAAGATCCCACAGGCTGCTCGGCCAAAGATATAAAAAACAAAGGAAGTGTTCATCTATTTTGCACTATACTCCTTCTTCCTTATGTAGCAGGATATTAAAATTGAAACTGTGATCTAAGTCAGTAGATATTAGACACCAAAGTGAGTGTGAGACTCCCTGAAGAGTTTTCAAGGTAATTAGTCAAGAACTTGTTTGCTGACTTTTGAGCTCCCTCACCCATTTCACAAACATAAGAGATGAGAAAGTAGAGATGGAGGTGGAAGGGAATTTATGGGGTCTCTTTGGAGACAGCTACTGCAGCCCGTCCCATCACCCTGGGGAGTGGCAGAGGAACTACCTCCTTGACCTCACACTTGAAAGAGTGGGATCCAACGAGAAAACTCAGAGAGACAGGCTGACATGCACTTGCTGCAGAAAGCACGTAAGTTCAAGGGTCCTAGCAGGGTAGTCAGCACAGTGGAGGGATGTGGGTGGGAGTATAACTCCACTCTCATTAATGGTGGGGCAAGGACATGGGAAAGAGGCTGATCTGGACCCACGTAGAGTCCTTCTCATCCCAGGAGGGCTGCCTGGGAGAGGAAGGGGATCCCACTGGTGAGTCAGTGGTGAAAAGGCTTGCCAGATAACCAGGGCCAGGGGGGCAGCCCGCTGGAGAAGGGGCCCAGGAGCAGCAGTTGGAAGAGCCCAGCGGGGGCCTCCAGAGGCCCTGGCAGTGCCCACAAGGTAGTCACGTGAGAAAATCTGTTGGGCCTGCAGGCCTCGGAGCCAACTCAGGACGGTAGCAGGCTCCAGCTAAGCGACAACCACCCTTTCCGCACACCATCCTCCTCCACCACCCTGCAGCCCCCAGCCTGCTCTTGACCAAACATGGCAGTGTGGACTATAATCTGTTAGGCTGCACATTCTTCATGTCTGAGTTTCTATCTGGTCTTTGCCCACTGGCAGGGAGAAAGCTTCACCCCTGAGTCGAGGCTAAAGGAACAATAGGTGACAGGGAAGTTTCATTATGATTACATCCCAGTGTCCTCCTTGCTCAGCATGCTGGTTACATGCATGTTTCCTACTAAGTTCTTTAGTTTTTATGTCTGACTACATGGTGTTTCAAATGTGGCGCCTGCATTTTCTTTCATCTGCCACACTATCAGACACTTGACTGGGGAGTTAACACTGGGCAAGCAGGGAATCTGGCAGAGCTGGGGGAGGGGAACTGGATGTGGCCCCCCTCTCATGCTGTGGTAGATGGGCTGTCTCACCAGCTGCGGTGTGTACCCAGTGTACCGACTGTTCTTACTTTGGCTCCATGTTGTTTATCATTCTTTAAGGGAGGAGTCAACCCACTGAATTTCCACAAACTTTGCTCATTCCAAGGAGTTAAATGTAACAACAGCGCTGTTTTCAGAGGAGCACTGTAAATATCTTATTTCAATGACATCTGCTGGACACTCAGTGAAGCACCATATGTGTGATTTTCAAAGTATATTTTGCCAACTATTTTTTTATTTACTTTATTATGTTTTCAAGCACAGACTTCAAACTTGGGAGATGTACAAAAAGATTAAACACACATCTCTAATTATTAGGAACTCAGCAAGTATAATATGGGTGATATAAACCAACAAATAAACTGTCATAAAATTTAACTTTTAAATCACTTAAAATTGTACAATTTAGGGGCATTAGTACATTCACAATGCTGTGAAACCATCACCACTATCTAGTTCTAGAAAATTTTCATCACCCCAGAAAGAAACTCTGTATCCAAGCAGTCGCTCTTCATTCCCGTTTCAGTAAATTAAGTCATTTATCATCTGTCACTTTAAAAAAGCCTGAGTTGAGGATCTTTTCCATAGGTAAGGCTGATGCCCAGAAAAAAAATATCATAACATCTTCCAAGAAATCCATGGAAATAACTGTATTGTCAATGTCACATATGTGAAGACTGGTTAAAAAAATATGCTTTGACCCATCAAGGTCATGTGACTTTTCTGTACTTTTTTTTTTTTTGCCCACATTGCAAGGCTTGCAGGATCTTTGTTCCCTGACCAGGGATTGAACCCAGGCCCCGGCGGTGAAAGCACCAAGCCCTAACCACTGGACCGCCAGGGAATCCCCTATACTGTTAAACTTCATTGTAAAAGTATAAATTGAATGTACTGCACTCAGAAGGATTTTATTATAAAGAAATCTGAGTTTACGTCTTAGAAGTGTTCATAGGAACAGAGCTGCCAATCAAAATAAATATCTATGTACAAGCAGTGTTGAAAATTCAGAAACAGAGAACATAAGGAGACCCACCATGATGATGAAAGTCAGAGAAGGAATGCTGTATACAAGAATACAGAGAATAAGGAAGTTGGGGAAAAGATCTTAAGAAATAAGCTGCATATATAATTAAAAAAAAAAGCTGTGGGCATGCTGTAAATCTCCACTTCAAATGAGCAGCCTTTCTCAAGCTGTGGGTAGTGACTATGAGGCACAGGCACTTGACCTACATTGAACACAGACTAGAAGAGAACAGCTTCCACAATAAAGGCAAAAGAAGGAAGCACCCATCTAATATTGCTTCTACCCCAAACCCAATGGAAACTATCATAAAGGAATTTAAACACACACACCAGGAAAACAGGCGCTGACAACAAAACTGTGGAAGCCAGAAAGCATATGGACAAGTGGCAAAGGAGTTAGTAGATTCAAGAAAGCTGAGTCTAGACCAGCTTTTCTAAACGCTGAGAAATCATGAGGTGCACAGTGACTCCTCCAAAGATTCAGGCACTATACCACTAGATGCCTCAGTCATGAAGGAGAGAGGGAGCTGAGTTAAGGAGGATGGGGTAAAAGGTGTTCCAAATACAAACGGAGGGAATTCCCTGGCGGTCCAGCAGTTAGGACTCGGTGCTCTCACTGCCGGGGCCTCGGGTTCGATCCCTGGTTGGGGAACTAAAATCCCGAAAGCCGCACGGCGTGGCCAAAAGAAAAAAGAAAAAGAAAGAAAACATGCAAATACAAATAGATCCCTAGACCCCTGCCCCCTCCAACCTGAAGTCCTCATTCAACAGAAGTCACAATGCTTCTATGGAAAGAGTAAAACAGAGGGTCTCTAGACCGGGAGAGAGCACACACAACTGGGCTCAGGTACAACCAGGAACAGGGATTAAGTGACCATATGCCTCTCCCCGCACCACACACCTCCTTCCCACTCAGCTCCCAGGTGCTGACATCAGACCTCTACCCTCAGTCAGGAGTCAGAGATTCTTCGCTAGGGAGCTAGACCAAGAGGAAAGACCTTCAGACACTGACCCCAGGGGTCCTTCATATAACTGCCTACCCAGATACCCTATAGAAAAGGAACCTCTGAGTTTATAAGACCCAGCCACTCGTGCAGAGCTTCCAATCAGCATTTCCATCCTTTCTCTTGTGATAAACACGGTTCACTAGGCATTTAAGGAAATCCTCTAAGGTGAACAAATAGACCCAAATAAACAGATCAAAGCAACATGGAAGATACAGTGGATTCCATGGATTCTTCAAAAACTTTAAAAAATTTTTTGAGAGGCAATATTCCACTCAAAACAAAAATGAATGTTAATCAGGGCCCGCATGCCATAGCTACTGAGCCCACGTGCTGCAACTACTGAAGCCCTCACGCCTAGAGCCTGTGCTCTGCAACAAGAAGCCACAGCAATGAGAAGCCTGCGCACTGCAACGAAGAGTAGCCTCTGCTCGCCAAAACTAGAGAAAGCCTGCGCGCTACGAAGACCCAACACAGCCAAAAAAAAAAAAAGACCATTAAGAAGGAATATTTATGTAAATCAACTATGCTCCAATAAAAATTTTTTTTAGGGCATCCCTGGTGGCGCAGCGGTTGAGAGTCCGCCTGCCGACGCAGGGGACACGGGTTCGTGCCCCGGTCTGGAAAGATCCCACATGCCGCGGAGCGGCTGGGCCCGTGAGCCATGGCCGCTGAGCCTGCACGTCCGGAGCCTGTGCTCCGCAACGGGAGAGGCCACAACAGTGGGAGGCCCGCGTACCGGGGGAAAAAAAAAATTTTTTTTTTAAAAGGGAAGGAACATTTAGAAAATCAAAGAAACTTGGATATTGAAATACATGATGCGAGGCAGGAAAAAAAATTCAATAGGATTGAAAGGTAAAGTTGAAGAAACCTTCCAAAAAGCATTATAGAACAAAATAAGAGATGGAAAAATAGGAGAGAAAAGAAAAGAAAGTGGAAGGTCAGTAGAGGAGGTCCAACATCCAAATAGTAGGAGTTCCAGAAAAAGGAAGTGGGAAACACAGTGGCGACGCAATTATCAATTAAGTAATTATATTTTTTCAGGACATAAGGTTTTGTTTGGAAAGGTTCAAGAGTGCCAAGGGTAGAGGATGAAAGCATAACAAGATACATCATCATGGACCACAAGGGAAAAACCAAAGTTCTAAGAGCTTCAAGAGAAAAAGAAAATTGTCACTTAAAATGGCTGCTAGACCACAGAGCAATGCCTTTGAAATTCTGAATGATATCTAACTACATGCTGTTAAACTATCAATGATGGGAGAAGAGAATAAAGGCATTTTCAGACACTTAAGATCTGAATATTTTTATCTCTCACATTTATAGGGAAACTACTCAAGGATGCATGCCACCAAAGGGGGAACAAATCAAAAAAGGGAATACACAGGGCACAGGACATCCAACCTAAGAGGCAAAGGGAAACTCCAGGATGGTGATATGTACCAGAAGAGGGCAATTAGATTGGGGCAGAAGCAAGGGCTTCACAGCTGTACGGACCTCAAAGTGAACAACTGGCCCAGTGAAAGCCAATGGAACCATCACCTTTATCAACAACAGTGGATGGCTGAGATCAAAGATGTATGCTCCTAAAATGAACGACTCACAGAAGCTTCATAACTTTTTAAATCAGTTTCTTAGCAAGATCATTGCCTCCTAAAACTGAAAAGCAGGAATAAAAACCTGCCTGAATCAGAGGAATTCTATATACTCACACCTACCTATATATGCAGATACAAAGGAAACTGCTGACAGCAGAGACCTTTAGGGCAGGCGGGTTGCTGGAAAAGAGATTGAGACGGACTTTTTGCTATTCACGTTTTCATTCTTTGACTTGTGTACCACAGATACTTGTACTTGTATGAGTACCAAAAGTACTTGTTCAAAAATGAAAAAAATCTATTCCCCAATTTAAAAAATGATGGAATGAAAAAAACCTGAGCATCTTGCATAGCAAGGAAGTAGTTTTGTTCAATATATATTTAATATACACACACTGATATTAACTAAATGTTCGCTATAAATGTGTTTAATGGGTTGCGACAGAAAATGTTTCCTATTGTGGGTTGCAAAGAAATCTGAAAGTGCTAAACCAAGTACCTCTGTAACTAAGAAAACTGTCCTTCCTACAATATTCACACTTGCTGGGCCCTGGGCACCACCATATCTAAGATGTTCATGCACCAGTGGGTGGACATGTGTATGGAACCAGAAAACATCCATCATTGTGTCAGTGTTCCAGGGGCAGCATCCACTCGTGTCTACTCTAGGCCTTCCTCTGTAATGAGTGTTTGGGAGAGCCTCTGGACAATTGAGAATTTATGGCTTTCTAGGAGTATGGGAAACTATGAAAAACAAAATATTATTCTAAAACAAACACATTATTAATAAAATAGGTCTATTCCAAGATTTCTTAATATCTTCTGTAACATTCCACTCAGAAGGCAGAAAACCACAAAGTTCTTCCCTAAGGAAAAGTGCAAATGGAATGTAATATTACATTACAAAAAACTCAATTATTTCATTCCCCGCCAGATCACTTTTGCTGACGAACTGCTCACATAACATCCTAGGAGATCTGCTGCCGTGATCTGGGAGCAATGAGCCTTCTCAGTGAGCACAGTGAACGTGCCATGTCTAGACCCATCCTGTGGGTGAGCTGAAAGGACAAGCTCTCAGCATCACACTCAGCCCACTGGAGAAATCATGCACACAACTATTTTCCTGTCAACATCCTCCAACTTAACAATTTTCAAATAGCTACAATTATAATTGAGGTCACATGGACACCGTACCTGGAAGAGCTATACACAAATATTCCCTGTCCACAAATGTTCAGCTTCAGAGCGAACAGTCAAGGACACAATCACATTTTTGAAAATTAAGAGTGAGAAGTTCAACAGGCACATGCACAATGGCAGAGAATCCTGTTCTTCGTAGAATACTTGAAGGAGCCCTAGCTAAATATACCCCAACTACCGAACATCTTACACTAGCAGTTTCCTATACAAAAGTTAAAAAAAAAACCCTACCAAAAAACAACCCTAATCATTATTTATTTTTTCCTTAATTAACCATTTTACTCTAAGTTTGGCTGGTGAAATCATGAGACTTTCTAGCCTCATGGTCTAGAGAAATTTTTCTAGTTGCAAGATGCCTCCCTATGGAGTTTTAATTACTAAGCTCAAAGCAAACTCTGAAATGGATATAGAAATCTGTGAAACAATCACATAGTTCCCAAAATTTGAAAAACAGGAGACTTAAGGCAGATGGTAACACCAAAAAGAGCCAGTCAAGTATGGCACTCTGGAAATGGTTCATAGCAAAACCTAATTTTCTATTAGTT
The DNA here is from genome assembly GCF_000442215.2 of Lipotes vexillifer. Classification (NCBI taxonomy): domain Eukaryota; kingdom Metazoa; phylum Chordata; class Mammalia; order Artiodactyla; family Lipotidae; genus Lipotes; species Lipotes vexillifer. Next base: position 1,027,537 of record NW_006778108.1, on the reverse strand, counting down.
TTCATCATATGGGTGAAACTATCCAGTCAGCAGACAACAGATGCGGGCAGCATGATTGGCCACACCAAGGCAACTTCCAGGAAAGTGACTTCTGGGGCCATGTGGCTTGCACTCATCCACAGCAAGACAGACTGGTCCCTCAACCTCACTGCGTACCTGGGAAAAGATAGTAAAAGTACTTCCATGAGAGGTAAAGACTAACAGGAACCTATAAGCTCACCCTGGAAAGATGTGAAAATGTAACGGAAAAGGAGCACCATATGCTGATTTTAACAGCTTTTTTACTGGAGGAATTTATTGGTCATGTACACACCATAGGAAAATTACCCCCCCACACCCCAAAGGTAATGCAGAAAAATTAGATTCATAAGAGAAGTATACGTTCAAAGTAGGCAAAAATATGGTGCATGTTTTTGAAACAGAAAATACGAAAATAATTTCACTGTGAAATGCCTTGATTTGTGAGTTGGTACTTATATTAACCAGATCCAACTGCTCTAATAAATCTCTAGTATATATGTTTTAGAATAACTATTTTTTAAAAAATACCTATTTTTAAGCCAAAACATAAAATCTGTATTTGTGCATCCATGTATAAGTTATCCTCCTTGGTATCTTCATAGATCCAAGATGCTAAGAGATTAACAAAGTAATTTTTAAGAAAAATCTCAAGCCACAGATTAACAAATATACTTCCTCAAGTTTTCTGGGTTACCCTACTAAAAATAACTTATAATAAGGTACTCTGGATTTTCAGATATAAATACCAGTCAATGGTTGGTTAGCCATTACATGACAAGTATAATTATCCTTAGAACTAGGTCATAGTATATAGAATGCCTTAACTTTTCTTAGTTAAAACTCTGTAATTTGACCCTAAAATTCGTAAGCATACCCTTTTCTGTGCTTTAAGCAGACACACTGACTTTGCAGTCTATACTTTGTAAGACAGCAGGTAACTCTAGCACAGAAGAAACTATATAATGCGGCCTGGGGGATGACTTCAACGGCACCATTCCATTTTTATTTATCCAGACTGTTGCCTTCAGCCCTGCATTGAGGCCTCCTTGTATATCGGTTTCTAGTGTGTCACCAACCATGACACAGTCCCCAGGCTGTACTCCAAGGAGATCACAGGAGTAATAAAATATGGAAGGTGCCGGTTTCTCCTCTTTCTGCTCTCCACCTACAACAATAGCGTCAAAATAGGACTGACAGGCACAAGCCTTGATTTTCTCCCTCTGGGTCTGTTGTTCTCCATTTGTTAATAAAAGTAGGCGGACCTCCTTTCGAAGTTCAGTGAGCATGGCTCTGACATCTTCTGCTAGTGTCATATGCTGTAAACGTGTAGATTTCCACAGGAAATAACATTCTTCAGCTAATTTCCTATTGGCCGCACCACCTTTTGTTTCCTGGATTGCTTCTTCCCAGTGTGAAGTCCTGAGGTCGGTAATGCAGCTTTTAGAGGGATGAAAACATTCCTTGCTGAGCTTAACTTGAACTTTGTTACAGATGATTTCAGCCTCTTCTTTGTAATGGTATTTTGATTGTAAGAGCTTTATCACCTAAATAAAGGAAAATAACTCCATCAACATACTTCATGTCTTTAATACTTATCCTGTGAGCCTATAAACCCAGAGCACAGACAGATTCTAACTCTACTCCTCTGTCTTAAGGAAGCTCTATTACCACACCATTTCTTTTGGGAATTGGTCTTATTTTTAAAGAACACAAGAGTGAAGATTTCCCAACCTTTCTAGACAACTCATTCGTATTTTTTTACCAATTTTTTCTAAGAAGATTCTTTATATATATATATATATATATAAAATAAAAATCCCTCATTTGTCAGTTTAAGTCTACCACCTTTCATTCTGGTCATGAAGACATGAAAATAAAACTGTGCTTATATTTAGCAAAACATAAAATTTCTAACAACTGGGCTTCCCTGGTGGTTGCATTATTCTACAGTTCAACACTGAAACTAAAAGTTATGGTTTTGGCATTTTTTTCCTTATATTTAGCAAAACATAAAATTTCTAACAACTGGGCTTCCCTGGTGGTGCAGTGGTTGAGAGTCCGCCTGCCAATGCAGGGGACACGGGTTCGTGCCCCGGTCTGGGAAGATCCCACATGCCGTGGAGCAGCCGGGCCCGTGAGCCATGGCCGCTGAGGCTGTGCGTCCGGAGGCTGTGCGTCCGGAGCCTGTGCTCCGCAATGGGAGAGGCCACAACAGTGAGAGGCCCGCGTACCGCAAAAAAAAAAACCAAAACCAAAAAATTTCTAACAACTGATATTTAGACTCTTCCCAGAAATAACGCTAGTTCACCTAACCTTTCCTCATCTTATCCATTTTACGTTCTGAAGTCCTAAATTAGGTCCTAAAGGGGACCTAATTCTGTACTTTTAAAAACAGGTATATGTAGCTCTAATGGAATCAGCATGTTCTGTGACCTCAGCAGTTTAATGATGGTGCTTCTTCCGAAATTAGGTTTCCAGATAAAAAACTTCAAGTAGTTCTGAGTCTCCCTCTTTGTCACACTGGTTCTGAATCCCTTATCATAATCTTTCTTATGTTCCCACAGCTCTTTATCTTGACTTTTTATGAGATTAGGTTCTTATCCCTTTGGCCTATCTTCTTACCAAGACGTTAATGTGGCAAAGCATTATGCCCAGTACTCACATATATTATTTCTAATCTTTCCTGCAACTCTGCAAGGGAATTTCCTTTCTGAGATGAGGGAATGGAAGTTTAGACCTGATAAGTAACTTGCCCCAGCTGAGATTTAAGCCCATACTTGCCTAACTCCACAGGCCACATGCTTGCCTTTATACTATGTATTCGGCACTGGAGACTGGACCCTTTGTCCTCATGAACTTATCTGGGGTGGGGAAAATAACCACCACAAATGCTGGGTTGAGTGCCTTGACAGTCACACAAAAAACTGGAAATAAAATGTAAGGAGCAACCCCAGGTTGTTGGGTAAGGAGGGCAGAGGAAGGTACATTTAAACCAAGGCGTTACCAAGCCCAAAGGTGGGGATGGGAGGAGGATAAAATCATTCTAGACAGAAGGAACAGCACAAAGACACAGTACTTGGAATTCTGTGAACTGGGAAAGGCAAGAAGCTGAGTTCAGCCACAGTGGAAGGCAAGTGAGGGCGAGTGCTAGAGATGAGGCTGGGTAGGCTGTAGCTACCGAAATTCCCTTGGCACACCTTATGCCCATACATGCCAAAGCCTTCAGACTGCAAAAGTGCTTGGGCTTCTCTGCCTGGGAGCTTTATCTCGCCATAGGGGCACCCATGCACATAGGCTGGAGCCAGAGTATAGCCCAAGGAGCAGGTCTCAACCAATAAGAAGTAGATATTGGTGGGTTGCCCCTTGGAAGGGACAAGTAAAGTATGTCTACATGTGTCTCCCAGAGTCCCCAACCGTTCACACAGTTCCCTGCTCATGAACACAGCCTGTATTAGATTCCTTCCCTTCCCTATCTGACTCCACCACCCCCTACAGTGCTTCCTAGGGTCACCTTCCAAGTGAACTGCTTGCAGTTGAAACCGCCTGTCCCAGGGACATCTGGGAAAGCCGATCATGCCAAGGCAATTTTGGATCTTTGAGGATGAGGGCAATGCACACAGCTGGGGCTAAAGATTTTCTGTTGTTGAAGTGAAGCAGTCAAAGTCAAGTTAAATTGTTACCCTAAACTCTATAGGGAATAAATGATCTGCTACTCACACCAGACACTCAATTCACCTACTGAAAAGGGGAAAGAGCTGAAGAGACACATTCTTCCTCCAGAGTATAAAAACCACACCAAAGGTAAAGGAAATATTTTTCAAGCTATTTGTGTTAATCACAAAACATAATAGTTAAGAAAAGTCTTACTAGTTGGAGAAAAATAAACCAGCCCTAAGAATTTTAGGTGAAGGGAAAACTTTGAAATTTCTTGCTTTATAAAGTTAAATTTCAATGAACAAATCAAGCCTTTTCAATCTCCATAGTTATGTCACCATCTTTTCCAGCAATGTCAACTAAATTACTCCTGAGCTACGATTGAAGGTCACTATACAGTTTTAGCAACGCTACTGCTACACAATAAAAGGACACAGGCCTCTAGGACTCCACAGTACTTGCGATTCAACAGGAACTGGCTCACAGTTCATAAATGAAAGCTCCCAGGAAAGATCCAGTTTCCTATAAACTGCAATTGGCAGTTTGTTAAGCACATTCTTGGGATCTGAAAAAGCAGATTAGCTCACCTTAAAGGGGAGATCTTGTAGAAGTATATTGCTCCCAAGTTTCAAAACTGTCTCCCATTACATTCCCTGAATTAACTTTGCCATTTTGTCACACAGAAACTAATTACATATTCATTTGGAACAACAAGTGGCATTTTAATAATATTAACAGCTTTGGGAAAGATGTTTATCAGTCATTCACATATTAGTATTAGTTCAAACAGAAATAATACCTAAGGTGAATTAGTCCACATTACTGGTGCAAACTCTCCTAACACCTGCACTGAGAGAATGGGAGTCTAAATTTAATTGGGGATGGAGGGAAAAGATCTCTAATTTAGAGGTGTGATGACATTTTGCATAAGGGTAAGTCAGGCCTGAAAAAGATTCTGAGTAGAATGAGCCCACTAGGCACGTACAGGCCTGAAGAAGGGAAAGTTAAGATAGTGAGAGAGGGGAGATCAATTTCTAGACACAATATAAACTCAAATTCCATCTACTTCAAAACTCTATTTAAGGCTCTATCTCAACACATACAAAAAGGAAACTCTGTCCTACTTCCTACTTTCTGGACCCAGACTTAAATACCATTAGTACTAGTGTTTAGCTGTGATTTAAAAAGACTTTTTGAGGGCCAGTGTGGGAACCATATAACACATATGATAAAGATATGAAGTGGCTGAATTCTAAATAAAACTATTTTAAAAAATACATGCTCACAAAACATGATGGCTGCATACAGACTAACAATTCAAGCAGCCCTCCTGTTACTTATTTATTTTTTTTGCGGTATGCGGGCCTCTCACTGTTGTGGCGTCTCCCATTGTGGAGCACAGGCTCCGGACGTGCAGGCTCAGCGACCATGGCTCACGGGCCCAGCCGCTCCATGGCATGTGGGATCTTCCCGGACCGGGGCACGAACCCGTGTCTCCTATATTGGCAGGCGGACTCTCAACCACTGTGTCACCAGGGAAGCCCCCTCCTGTTAGTTTTAGTTCAAGTCTTTGTTCAAACATCATCTACTCTATGTGGCCTAATCTGACCAACCTATTTTAAAAATGCAATTCTTTCTCCCCTCCACTTTTTCTGATACACTTATAAATAAAAGCACATTTATTATGTTCACTGTCATACCCATTAAAAAGCAAACTCAAAAATGCAGAAATTTGGGCTTCCCTGGTGGCGCAGTGGTTGAGAGTCCACCTGCCGATGCAGGGGACACCGGTTCATGCCCTGGTCCGGGAGGATCCCACATGCCGCAGAGCAGCTGGGCCCGTGAGCCATGGCTGCTGAGCCTGCGCGTCCAGAGCCTGTGCTCTGCAACGGGAGAGGCCACAACAGTGAGAGGCCCGTGTACCACCAAAAAAAAAAAAAAAAAAAGCAGAAATCTTTTTTGCTTTGCTCTCTGAGAAACCCCAGTTTTCTGGAGAAGGCTTCCTCTTGACTAGTGACACTGAAAGGGTGGAAATAGCATTCCCAGATGATTTAAAAATAAATTAAAGCTGATAGCCAATATTTTGTAATAACTGTAAATGGAAAGTAACCTTTAAAAATTGTATATATATAAAAAAAAGAGGCTGAAAAAAGAAAAAAAATTAAAGCTGATATATAGTCAGTATATGACTCCTTTTCCTCAAGCCCAAGGCAATGGCTGGACCTTTCCCCCTTCCTCTTTTCATAAATCATTCAGAGTGATTCAGAAAGCTGGCATGTTACTTTCGAATAGGCTAACATTTGTGGGTGTTGTATTCTTATGTGATAAAGCGATTCTAGATCCTCGTATAGTTAATTCTGCACATTTCATAGAATATTTATAAAGCAAATGGTAAGAGAACCAAGTCTGGGGAACTGGACTTTTATCCATCCATTCAACATTCACCCTGTGTCAAACACAGGGTGATGAATAAGACAGTCTGTTCCCTCTTAAAAAGCTCACTATTTAGCTGTGGGCATGTGAGTTGGAATGTGGAGGATGAACTGGACATGGTAAGCCTGGCATCAAGACCATAGTAACAGTCTTGGTGAGAGACAAGTCCAGCTTTAACTAAGACAAGGGCAGAGGGGATGTGCAGGAGATAACAGAATTGGTGACAGAGTGGATGGTGGTATAATTCTGGAACACTGGACTGTATGTACTTCCCATGCATTACATTAAACCTAGCTGATAGGGTTTTTGAGAACTAATTTCACTATTCAAATATCACTATTTAAAGATTTGAGGCTTAGAGCAGTTAACTAACTTGTTCGGGTGCTTTCACCTAGGTATTGGGAGAGCTGTGATTCAAACTCAACTGTCTAATTTTAAAGCCTAAACTCTTGGCCTATAGCAAGGATTAGAATAAAACAAGAACTTAATGACAACACACTGGACTTGGCCTGCCAAAAACACACAGGTAAATATGTACAGTTTGCAGCTAGAGATACTGGAGACAATATAGCAGGGGATGGTGGCCCTGAGGTCAAGATCAAAGGCATGAAGGGACAGTCAATAGTGTATAATACTTCGGTAAAGTAATTAAGACTTAAAATGTCCAGGATTCTGGCAATTTGGGAGGTGCCTATAGATGGTGAGTTTATTTCATTCTAGTGGCAAAAACCAAAAAAAAAAAAACCACACTACAGTGGTTTGGGAATACACAGGAAGTAGAAACATGGAGATAATGGTATAGATTTCTCTTGAAAAACATGGCTGTCAAGAGAGGTAATATCTTGTGAAGAAGGGTCCAAGGGAAGCGTTCTTTTTAAAGTACTGGGCATTTAAAAAGATTCTGCATGAATTATTCACATTTGTTTATTTCTTTTTTAAGCTCAAAAATTGACATAGGTTTGCTGCCCTTTTTTTATTTTTTGAAATAATTGTATAAAATAATCGTTAACATTTTTCCAATGCATATTTTGGAGAATCATTCTGCTAAATTGTTATACACTGTATCTCAATTATTTCCCCAAAACAGTCTTTTAAAGTTGGCCCTAGTGTCATATTGTAATACAGATGAGAAACTGAGGCACTGAGTTGAATTATTTGCCCGAGATCTCAGAGAAAATTGTGGAGCCAAGATTCAAACCCAAGAAATGTGCAAGCTGACTATATGATTAAACATTGATTATATTGCTTACGGAGTATCATAAGAGAGTGTAAAAACATCTTTATCAAACAAATAAAAATAGAGTATTGGAGGGGCTTCCCTGGTGGCGCAGTGGTTGAGAGTCCGCCTGCCGATGCAGGGGACGCGGGTTCGTGCCCCGGACCGGGAAGATCCCACATGCCGCGGAGCGGCTGGGCCCGTGAGCCATGGCCGCTGAGCCTGCGCGTCCGGAGCCTGTGCTCCGCAACGGGAGAGGCGACAACAGTGAGAGGCCCGCGTACCGCAAAAAAAAAAAAATAGAGTATTGGACAGATCCGAAAACGCAGCAGGTGTGGAATGCACCAAGAGAGGACGAAGAGGCTGAAGATCCAGGGAGACACAACCTAACTAATGAAGCATGAAGAGGACGGGGCACTCAGGGCTGGAAGGATTAGCTTCTGAAAGTGGGTTTTTCAGATACGGTAATCCTTAGTTTTCTCTTTAAAGCTGAATGCAGACGAAACAAAGCAGGGATGGCTTCGGGTCTTGAACAGCACGGGAAAGGTCTGAAAGAGCATCAGTAGGTACAGAAAGGGGAGGATGCAGCGGAGCAAGGCCTCGTGAAAGTAAACCTACTGAGGGTCACACCCACGGCAGGAACACCTTTGGAGAAAACTCCCTCGAGTCGATAAAGTCCAGGCTCAAAGGTCCAACGAAGAACACGCGGTGGGAGACCATCCTCCCGCGGGCAGTCCCGGAGAGCCGGGTGCCCGCTCGTCCCGGCAGTTCCAAACCTGTCCCGGCAGAAAGCCAGGCGCCTGGCGCGCGACCGCCTTTCTGTGCGGAGGCGACTCTGCCCTTGTGGCAGTTTGGCGACATCCTTCCGGGAGCCCGAGCGCTGGGAGCGCCCTCAGATCGCAGCCTCCCAGCTCTCTGAGCGGGGCCGCCGCCGCGGGCCGGCACGAGGGGCTTCCGGGACCAGGGGCGCCGGCGCGGAGGGAGCCGACAGGGCAGTGGGCCGGAGGCCCAAGGGGGCGAGGGAGCGCGCGGGGCGGAGCGCCGGGCTCGCCGGAGGGAAGCGGTAGTCGGAACGTTACCTCCAACATGCCCTTCCGACTTGCCCCGGCAGTGTCGATGAGCGTGTTGTCCAAGTCGAAGAAGACTGCCCGCACCCGGCTCAGTCCCATGCCGCCGCCGCCTGCGCGACGCGCCAACTCGCAGCAGCCGCGCGCGCCTGCGCGAAACGGGCCGGCGGACGGGAAATACCGGGGCGGAGCCGCGAGGCCGCCCGACCCTTGCGCCCCGGCGGGGAACTCCCGCGAGATGTCCCCATACCTGAGCGGCGCGGAACAGCGACGTCCCGCGAGACTCCGGAATCATGGTCCTAGGGAGGGCCGGCGATTCATCCCCGTCGCGATGCGAGCGGTTGTCTGAGTAGCTGACGTGTAGGGGGTGGTCGGAAGCGCGGCTTCCTTCTTGGTGCCTCTCTGTGCTTATCTCTTTTCTCATTTTGCCCTCCTTGCGCGAGGAGGACGTCGTGACTGCCCGCGGGAGGTTTTCTGCGCCTTGTGGCGACCGGGAGGAGACGGAACAAGGGGCTTTTCCGGTCGAACCGGGTGTCCTGGCCCACGCAGCGCCGGCGGCTTCCGAGCGTGGCCGGGTCGGGGGTGTGTGTGTGTGGTTACGAGTCTGCGGCCCCGCTGGATGGCAGGAGCCGGCTCAGCTGGGGGACGTGTTGGAAAGGTGTAACCTGGATTTTGGAGCCGTTGTTTGACGGCTCTGCCTGAAGACCGAGGGCTCCGTAGTGTCTGCCCGATGTTTTGTCCACCTTGATTTGATGGCTTTTCCTTGAAGCCTTGCATTTTCCGGTCGCTGGGTGTCTTTTTTACCTGGATGATTTTCAGGTATAGCCAGAGGCGAGGTACGTGGAGAGTCTGTTAGACCTGCAGAAGGTCAGTAACACTTGTTTGTTTGCCTTCTGCTGATAGCAGAATAAGGATCGTGGAACTAATCTCTAATCTTCTGTCTAAATTGTCTCTGTTGGGTAACCTTACCGAAATTTGGACATGTGGTCATCATCAGTGACCAGAAATTGTCTATCAGGTAAAACAGGGTCACCGGCCAAATCTGGCCTGCCACCAGATTTTGTTGGATCTGTGAGCAGGGTGGTTGTTAACATTTTTAAAATAACTGAGAAAAGAATCAAAAGAAGTGTATTCACGACACGTGAAAATTATATGAAATTCAAATTTTAGTGTACATAAATAGTATTTATGTATTGTCTTTTGCTGCTTTTGCCATACAATAGCAGAGTTGCATAGTTACAAGTGAGACTATATGGCCTGCAAAGCCTAAAATATTTACTATCTGGCGCTTCGTAGAAAAAAAGCTGCCCACCCCTGAGATACATGATTAACAGTTAGGCTGCAGATGTTCAGTACCATCAGATCAGTTGTCTTTTTGTTAATAGGTTTTTCTTCTGCAGTGGCAGACTACAGTTCCCATGTTTTGGAGCAGAATCGCTGGTGACCTCTCTTTGCTACTGTGGAAAATAAATGAATACCCATTCCTCAAAAACATGGCTGTTGATGTGCAGGACTAGTCTATCAATTTTGGTCATTTAGATTAGCAATCAGCTGAAATTATGAGTGCATTAATTAGAGTTACTTTTTTTAATTGCCTGAATTGTAAGAATAAATTTAGCATAAAACTGCATATGGGCACATGAAGTCTATAGGATTGCAGCCGTTTTTTGTTTTGTTTTGTTTTGTTTTGTTTTTGACCACACGGTGAGGCATGTGGGATCTTACTTCCCTGACCAGGGATTGAACCTGTGCCCCCTGCATAGGGAGTATGGAGCCTTAACCACTGGACGGCCAGGGAAGTCTGTATCCTTTTTCTGATGTGCGTATAGTTTATTGACTTAGGCACAAATCCAAAGTCAGAGAAAGTGCAGCAGTCTGCATGTATAATCAGTCCTCTTGACTTAATGGGTTGGGTGTTTGACAGGTTTCTTTTTGTGACAAGTACTCTAATGGCATTCCATGACCTGTCCAACTTGGCTGCTTGAAGGGAGGTGATGGCCAGGTACAGTACACTGACAACTTTAGTTCCTTCTAATTCAGTATCTCCAGGCTTTAGGTTGTTGCAGTTGATGTTTGTGAACCAGTGAATTTTCCTGTATGCTTTTAAGGTGGTGAAATGTACAGGCTCATTATAAATGAGCCTCAGGTTATTAGTACATTACTTAACTGGTCAGCTTGACAGATTTAACACTACTACCTAGATGTTTTTGTATTTCCAGGAAGCAAGGTCTAAATAAAAGATTGGTAATTGTGAGAATTGATCAAGGAACACAAAGTGAAAACTAAACTGCAACACTTGTCTCTCCTGCATCCTGCAGCATGGCACCATTGCTGTGCAACTGCTGCTACCCAACATTGATCCTGTCTTGTCCTACCCTAGGGAAAGTCTTGCCCAGACCTTTCCCACCCACATCTCCTGTACAAGTTCATTACAACTCCATGACCTCAAAAGAGAGGCTTACGCTGTGGTTTAAACTTTAAAGGTTTTCTCAGAATGGGGCATTGCTCAGTTGAGGGGCAAGATAGAAACAACCAGAAGAGAATCTCACAAGCTCCCACTACATCTACCCAGCTATCATCAGCTATAACCACCTCTGCTGCCTTCTGTGGCTAGCCGTTTCAGCTGTTTACTAGATTTCTGCCCCTACTTAAGGACATCTTTTCAGCAATTCTTTCCTCCTCTCTTTTACATCAAAATTTTCCCATCTGTTGGATACAGCCCTCTCACTCACAATACTTTATTGAAACTACTCTTGCCAAGTCACCAGTGACCTTCAGCTTGCTAAATCCAATAGCATTTCTGGCCCCATCTTCCTTCTCTTAATCAGCAACATTTCACGTAGCTAGTCCTTTTCCCCTCCTTGGCTTTCAAATTTTCTGCTCCCGACTACTCTTCACAGTCTCCTTTGCTGGTTCCCCCTCATCTCACTGACTTTCTGTGGTTCAGTGGCTCTAGGGCTGCCTAACTACACTCACTGCCTTGGAGAATCTTATTCATTCACTTGCATGACTTTGAATACCATCTATATATTATATGCTGATGACTCATAAAATGCTATCTCCCCTGATCCCTTGAGAATTAGCTTGGCCAGAGAATAGAAAAATAAAGCCAAAAACATTTGAGAGGTGGTTAATCACACTTGTATTTTAAGAAATGCAAATCCAAACTATAATATGATGTCATTGTTACATATAGGATAAGCAAAAGTTAAATGTCTAGGGCCTCCCTGGTGGTGCAGTGGTTAAGAATCTGCCTGCCAATGCAGGGGACACGGGTTCCAGCCCTTGTCCGGGAAGATCCCACGTGCTGCGGAACAACTAAGCCCGTGCGCCACAACTACTGAGCCTGTGCTCTAGAGCCCGTGAGCCACAACTACTAAGCCTGCGCACCTAGAGCCTGTGCTCCACAACAAGAGAAGACACCACAGTGAGAAACCTGTGCAATGCAAGGAAGAGTAGCCCCCGCTGTCCACAACTAGAGAAAGCCTGTACACAGCAATGAAGACCCAACGCAGCCAAAAATTAAACAAAATAAATATATAAATTTATTTTAAAAAAGTTAAATGTCTAAGTTATACCTCAATATTATTAAAACAAAACAAAAAACAAAAACAGCTTGCTGTACAACCTGGTCCATCTGATCCCATATATGTTACATAAAGTAAAAATTATTCTAGGAATTCCCTGGTGGCACAATGGTTAAGAATCCGCCTGCCAATGCTGGGGACAATCCCTGGTTTGGGAAGATCCCACATGCTGCAGAGCAACTAAGCCTGTGTACCACAACTACTGAGCCTGTGTGCCACAAGTACTGAAGCCCACGCTCCTAAAGCCCTGTGCTCTGCAACAAGTGAAGCCAATGCAATGAGAAGCCCACACACTGCAATGAAGAGTAGCCCCTGATCACCGCAACTAGAGAAAGCCTGAGCACAGCACCGAAGACCCAACGCAGCCAAAAATAAATAAATTTATTAACAAAATTATTCTAACTCATTAACACATGATTTTTTCCTCTGCAAAATGGAGATTCCAATCCTAACTTGCAGGTTGGTTGAGAGGGTAAAATATGGCATTGATTACCTGGGACAGGACAGTTTCTCTGTAAATGCTAACAATCATTTTCCACAAGACCCTGTCTATACCAGGAGTGCATCAGCCTGAATAAAGTGCTGAGAGAAGGAGTGCTGGGACAATGTTGCAAGTGTCCTGAATGAGGGCATAAGATCTGGGGAATATTCCTTGTGAAGAGGCCTAGTTGACTGAGAATCAGCTGAGGCTCTGAGCCCCAGATGGGACAGTGCAGGTCATGAGATGTCAGACATGAGCAAAGGACACCCACCATTGTATTGAGCAGAGAAGGCACTGCAGGAAGGCAACAGGTTAGGAGTACCCACCAGAGGCTGGGCTGTCCTCCCTTTCCCTAGCAGAGAGTCCTCTCTTGGGTGGGCAAGGCATTGGAGGAAGTAGGGCTAGAGGCTAAAAAAGGGTGTGATCCTGAGAATGTCCCTGGAAATTCCCAAGCCTGGGGAATGGCTTCCTCTTGTTTAAAAAAAAAAAAAGTATTAGTCCTGTCAGAGAAGAAAAGAACTATGGGCAGCTTCCTAAGAATAGATCCAGGGTGTAGGTATCAGAACACAGCCTATCCTGACATGATACTGACTCTGAGCAGAAAGTTTGTCCTCTTTGTGCCTCTGGAATAATGAGGTTTTACTATTAGTAATAGTTAACACTTATTGAGCATTTAATATACACTAGATGGTTCCCAGTGTCATACAAGATTTCCTCATTCAATCCTCACAACGATCCTATTAAGTGGTTATTTTTTTACCCATCTTTTTCAGATGAGGAAACAGAGTTTGAATACGTTTCTCAAAGTGATGGAGCCTAGGTCTGAAGTCTCACTGTAAAGGCCATGATCTTAAACCAGTTGGCCCAGAGTTTCTGCCCAGCCCAATCTTTGAACTTTTGCAACTTGCCTCCCAGCCTGGGGGCTTGAGAGCAGTTCCCCCTTCCACCTGTTGGGAAGGTGTTTCCAGCCTGGCACCTACCTGTCGGCTTAAAAAATATTCACAACAGGGCTTCCGTGGTGGCGCAGTGGTTGAGAGTCCACCTGCCAATGCAGGGGACGCGGGTTCGTGCCCCGGTCCGGAAAGATCCCATATGCCGCGGAGTGGCTGGGCCCGTGAGCCATGGCCGCTGATCCTGCGCGTCCGGAGCCTGTGCTCCGCAGTGGGAGAGGCGACAGCAGTGAGAGGCCCGTGTACCGCAAAAAAAAAAAAAATTCACAACATAAAAGTTGAGAGTTATGTTTCATTCGGCAGGAATTTTTAGGACTTCAAGCCCGGGAGGCAGCATATCAAGCAACCCTGAGAGAACTGCTCTGAGGAGGTGAGGTGTGGGGGAGCCAGGTTATACAGAAATTTGCAACAAAGGGCAGATAGTCCAGACAACAAAAGATTATTGTTGGGACTTCCCTGGTGGCGCAGTTGTTAAGACTCTGTGCTCCCACATGCATGCTGCAACTAAGAGTTCGCATGCCACAAGGAGCCGGTGAGCCACAACTAAGGAGCTTGCCTGCCGCAACTAAGACCTGGCACAACCAAATAAATAAATAAAAAATAAAATTTCTAAAAATAAAAAAGATTATTGTTAATAAAGAACACCAGATATCCCAAGTTAAGGAATTTAGTGCTTTTCTATGTATGGGAAGATGCAAGAATCTGGGCTCACTGAAATCATTCCTTTGATGTGCACCTCAGCTACCTGGGTATCCTGTGTTTCCACATCCTGAGTTTCCTCAGGGCTCACCATAGGGAGTGATGAGTCTGATGGCTGCTAGATGGCAGGTATTCTTTCCTTCCTGAGTTTCCTCAGGGGTCACTGGCTAATGTTGGAGGGCTGCAATCTCTGATGTCTGTGACTGATATGGCAGGAAATATTCCATTTCTCAGATCCTCCTCTTGGTCAGGAATTCAACCAATATTTGGGAAACATTTCATGACCAAATTTTGTCACGTGGCGCTGGGAGGCTCATCCTAGATCAGGAGAAAATTCCTGTTGATATGCTACTCCAAGAGCAAATTTACGGGTTAGGCCCTGTTGATAATTAAAGAGTCTCTGGATCCTCTGTCTTACTAGTCTGTTATGATCCAGGAAATGTTTTCCCTTCTTGCTTCTTCCCATATCTAGAATCACACTATTACAATTATTCTATAAGAGTCATAAATGTGATCTATTTCCTCAAGATGTTTAGCCATCATCAGTTTTGTTGGAGGCCACATTGAGTACTGTAAAAGACAACCATATTATAAAATAGTCAGGATATAAGTAATGTAGGTAGTAACATTACAAAGTCATAGTGCAGCAGGAAGACAAATCATAAACAATTTGGAAACAAAGAACAAATTAAAACAATCATTAGTGTAACTAGTTGTAATCCAGTTGCACCAAACCATCAAATCCACAGGAGTGCCAGATGGAGAAACCAAACTCTGGAAGGATCAGGTGGAGAGAAAAAGATAAATGTTTCCTCTTTGTTTACAAAGGTATACTTTATCAACTTGTTGTAGGTCATAGCATAAGAGAGAAGGTTTTTCTGGAAAACAAAGCTTTAGCTAGTGTATTTTCAAAAAGTCATAAAGTTATAAATCATACTCCTCAGTTCATTCAGTCTCATGTAATTAATTCCTGTTGATCTGGATGAAGTAATCAGGTTTTCCATTAGAGGTTTCTCATTTGTTACCCAGTTCATTGGTATTATCTAAATCTATCAGAAACTTGTATTTGTTTAAAAAGTTCTCTTTATGAGTCTTCTTGAAAATCTTCATTTTGTAAAAGCATCAGTGTAAAATAATGATTGTCTATAAAAGTTAAAACTTAAAATACCATGGTAAAGATTTGAGTACAATGCAATTAGCAGGAAACTTGGATATTTCTGTGACATATAACATTTTTGGATAATAACTAGAATGACTGATAACATTATATCAGGACATATCAGATGTTAGGGATTCCTTATAAATTTTGGAATATCTGTATTAATAACATTTATCCATAAACTATAACCTGAAGTTCATCTCCAATCACTTGACAATGTTTCTGAAGTAATTAAACATACCAAATAAACTTAGTTTAACATTCCTCTCTGAGATGTCTCAGAGATGTTCCTTTGAAGCATCCCAGAGTCAGCTGGAGGCTAAAAGAGCTTTAGTTCGATTTGATATTTGCGAAGTTTGTTAAAAACTATCAGAAGGGTGTTTAAAACACAACAGATCATAGGTCTCTATGAAACAATACTTATTCATTTAACCAAACTCACAAATAGATTACTTAAGGGCACAGAAACTCACACAATCTGTTATCAAAAAGGAGCACTCTAAGAAACTTTGTTCAAATTCCAGTCATGTACTACCTTACTTAACTAAGTAAAATCTACCTTACTACCTTACTTAACTAAGTAAAATCCATTTACTTAATTAACTTCAATCTAAATTTAGTTAATCCTGACCATGTATAAAATTTTTTCCTCAATAAAATGTAATTCCATTCATCACACCTTCTTTACTGAAAACACACATTCTACTTTCGTACTGTATACTGAAATGCTTCCTATTAGCTTTAATTACATGTTTAAATTAGAATCCTCAACTCTTCAAAACCTTAATTTCTAGTGAAAACTAAGAAGTAAGCAATTACGAACTTTCTTTTACATTAGCATTCTGTAGATTGGTGAACATAAATACCAGTGGTAATTTCTAAATACATTCATTTTCTTATAGAGGACATCTCAAGGTGGCACCAAACATTTTCATTAATAGTCCTAAATACCTTTAGTTTCTCTATTTAGTAATTGATGTCTCAGTATCTTATTTTTTTTGAACTTATATAGCTATTCAATAAACCTCCTTTGATAATACCTTCCAGAGGTAGAGATATCTCATATGTATAATGTGCACACAGACATATAAACAGACAAAACTAGAGATCTCATGGCTTCACTTAAAAAAAAAACCAATTATGAATCGGGTATTAACAATATAAACTTACTAGTTTACAAATAACAGTTGGAATACATTAAAGTTGCTTGCTCAGATGACCAAGGCTTTACTATTTGTAAAGTTTGGCTGAGGTAGCATTCCCAGCGGTTTGAATTTTAAAACTACCACTTTGTCATTTTTTTTTTCTCTTGGTTTCAGGTCTTGCCTGACTGAGCTAATGAGGCTCAGTCCCAGGTCCTCTGGCCTGTAGTTACATTTCTAGTTTGTAGAGATTTGCAAGAGAAAGACAGTTGTTTTTAGTTCCCCAAAGAACAGGTCTGTCACCGAAAGGATACAAAAAGATTGATTTGTCCAACTATATACTATATCAGTGAGAAGATTTCTAACTAACTGAAGTTTATGATGTCAACTACAAATTGGCACTTGCCACATACTTCTACAAGGATTAAATCATGTGCTGCTGCAGCTGATGACTTTCAACACCCCCTGAGTTCAGGGTGGAGAGCAGAAATGAGGCACTCTGTGCTCTGGGAAAAACTGGCAGAACAGGTCTTCAGATGTTAGATACTTTAAGGAGCTGATTTTATGAGCCCAATTCTTGTATCTCCTCATATGTAGAAAAGCACTAAAATCTTTCATGGTGATGTCTGCTCCTCGTGACTAGCAGTAACCCTCAACAGACTAGCAGAAACCTTCGGCAAAAGATATGTGCTTGATTGCATGTACTCCCCCTTCACCAAAATCACATATGTACTGACCTTTCCCCCGCCTGTTTGGAGCAGTTTCTCAGAGCTATCTGAGATACTGTCTCCCAGGCTATAGTCCTCATTTTGCCCCAAATAAAACTTAACTCACAACTCTCTTGTAGTGCATTTTTTTAAGACCACAACGAGTTTTATGTTCTAGAACTTCAGAGTTTAATTTATCATGCCTTCAAAGGCTTGTATAAGGCATTCAGGAAAGACCTTCTTTCTGAGTTTACAAGTTAAACCCAGAGCAAAATCACTATTTTTTTTTTATTAGCCCTTGAATGTTAGTTCCCAGTTTTTACTTATTTGTGTGGCTCAGGTAACCCTATTCGTTAGGGGAAACACTGACTGAAACCGCCCACCCTGGCCAGGCCCAATAGTAACCACTTGCATGAGTTATCTTAAGCAGGAGGTCCTGGTAAGGAATGCGGAACTAACAAGATACCATCAATCGGAAGAATTCGGGAAAGGTCAAAAAGAGAGGAGACGCCAGTCCATATGTCCTCCCAACCTCCCAGAGTCCTTCTGGCTGGAATCCATCTTGGCTGAGCCATGCATGAGCCACCAGGAAGGACCCTGAGTCAGAATGATTGGCCAGAGACAACCTGGAAACTAATCCCATCACCATAAAACCCAAGACTGTGAGCCATGTGGCAAAGCAGTCCTTCTGGGTTCCCTTACCCTCCTGCTCTCTGCCCGGGTGCCCCTTCCCAACAAAGTCTCTTGGTTTGTCAGCACATGTGTCTCCTTGGACAATTCATTTCCGAGTGTTAGACAAGAGCCCACTCTCGGGCCCTGGAAGGGGTCCCCCTTCCTGCAACAGTTGGAAGAGAAAGCCTCTCCATCACTGTCTGGCTGCTTCCTCCTTGTCCTCTCATCACCCGACATCTCTCTCCAGTTCCTTTTTCCTGCTCAGATCGGCCCAGGGAAGAGCAGCAGGTTTGAAGCACGTCCCAACAAATAATGGGGGAAAAAAATCAATGAGGCAACAGAGTGGGGGAACGTAACAGCATTCTCCATGTAGGCTGAGAACCCCCTACTCTAGCTATTTTTCCTCCACCAATTCTTGTAGACCAATGCTGTCCAATAGAACTTTACACGATGCTAGAAATAATTCTACGTCTGTGCTGTCCAATGCAATAGCGCTAACTCCATGTGGCTATTGAGTACACGCAATATAGTTAGTGCAACTGAGGAGCTGAAATTTTTAAATTGTATTTAATTTTAATTAATTTACATTTAAGTAGATGCATGTGGCTGGTAGCTACCAGATTGTATAGCACAGTCGCCCGGTAGGGGTGGGGTGACCACTATCGCATCAAGCTGGTTTAGCCACCTCTTATGTTCCTTTGAGGTGTGTCTGGTGGCTCTTGTTAAATGGTCTTCAGACTTAGGGTTTGCATTTGTTTTATTTCTTTTTTTTTTTTTTTTCGGCGGCCCTGAGCAGCTTAAGGGGTCTTAGTTCCCTGACCAGGGATCAAACCCGGCCCTCAGCAGCAAAATTGTGGAGTCCCAACCACTAGACAGCCAAGGAATTTCCTGTTTTATTTCAGAGACAAGGAAAAACACTTCCAGTTACCATCCTGATATTTAACAGATGAACTGTCTATTCTTCAATCTCAGGCAATTCTCAACTTGCATACTGGTCTCCTTCCCCCTTGCAATGAATAGATACTCCTGAACTTCCCTCTTCCAATTATGCCTTCTTTTGTTCCTTCTTTGCTGAGTTACCTTTAGCCTGCCAATGCTGCGTTACGTTTCATCCTTTAAAACATCTTCTGGACTTCCCTGGCGGTCCAGGGGTTAACACTCCGTGCTTCCAATGCAGGGGGTGCGGGTTCGATCCCTGGTGGGGAACTAAGATCCCACGTGATGCTTGGTGTGGCCAAAAAAAAAACCCCAAAATAAAAACAACAACAACAAAAAAAACCCAATAACGACAACAAGAAAGCTCAAGCAAACATCTTCTCTTGACCTCACTTTTCCCTATTTCTCTGCTCCCTTTTATAGTAAAACTACTCCCCAAAAGTGGCCTAATTCTCTCCACTTCTTCAGCTTCTGTTTGTCCTTGAACCCACTCTAATTGGACCTTGACCCCCAGAATCCTACTAAAACCTCCAAGTTACCAAAGCCAGTGGTCAATTCTCAAGTCTCCTCATGCTCACAGCAGCATTTGCCACAGTTGATCACACTCTTCTTGAAATACGTTTTTCCTTTGTTTCTAGTTCACTATCCATTCATTGAACAACTATTTATTGAATATTACTTGAGAAAATTGGGAAAGACTTTGAAACGGGGGGTGGGGGCTTCTAGAGTGTCCTTCCAGAGATTGCCTCTGAATTTTCTCTGCCTTTCACTGACTTTGACCTAGTTCACAATGCTGTAATTTATAGAAAACTGATAACAAAGCAAATTATTCTTGGCCATACACATGCAAATGAATTATGTTCTGTAGAATACAATTAGTTATTGCCCAATAGGTAGATCAATTTTGCATTCATTTGGAAATTCGCTTTAAGTATTCCTTACTGCCTATATATATATGATTCTTGGAATTCTCTTTTGAACCAATTGTAGCCTCTTACTTGTTTTCTTATTAACTAATGAGTTAAAATCTTAGACTCGTTTTCATTTTATATTTCTTTGTGAGTCATGATTTTATCTTCATTAAATTTGTCCTTGAACAGCTTGGGCACCATTTTTTTTTTTTTAATTGAAATATAGTTATGTTAGTTTCAGGAGTACTACATAGTGACTACATTTGCATACATTATGAAATGATCACCACGATAAGTCTAATAATCATCTGTCACCATATGAAGTTAGTACGATATTATTGATCATATTCCTTATGCTGTATATTACATCCCTAGGGCTTATTTATTTTATAACTGGAGGTTTGTACCCCTTAATCCTCTTCACCTATTTCACCCCAACTCCCGCCCCCTTAGATTCTTTTTTTTCCCCACCATAATTTTCTACGGGCCTAGAAGAGTGCCTGGCACACACAGTAGGTGCTCAGTCAGTATTGTTGAAAAAACCTTGGAGCCACTAACTTAATAAAGGGCATCAATTAAAAACTTGCGGCTAACGTCATGCTTAACGGTGAACAAAACTGAATGCTTTCCCCCTAAGATCACAAAAAAGACAAAAATATCTACTCACCACTTCTATTTAACATTGTACTAGAAGTTCTAGTCAGGGCAATTAGGCAAGAAAAACAAATAAAAGGCATATCCAGATTAGAAAGAAAAAAGTAAAACTATCTCTTTTTGCAGAAGACATAATCTTATATAGAAAACAGCTTTAAAAAATTGTTTTAAAGATTTTTTTTTTGATGTGGATCATTTTTAAAGTCTTTATTGAACTTGCTACAATGTTGCTTCTGCTTTATGTTTTATTTTTTTGGCCGTGAGGCATGTGGGATCTTAGCTCCGCGACCAGGGATCAAACCCGCACACCCTGCATTCGAAGGCGAAGTCTTAACCACTGGACTGCCAGGGAAGTCCCAAATCACCTTTTTCTTAAAAAAATTAATTAATTTTTATTGGAGTATAGTTATTTACAATGTTGTGTTAATTTCTACTGTACAGCAAAGTGAATCAGCTATACCTATACATATATCCCCTCTTTCTTGGATTTCCTTCCCATAGAAAACACCTTTTAAAAATTCATGAAAAAACTATTTGAGGTAATGAGTTTGGCAAGGTTGCAGGATACAAGATCAATATACAAAATCAACTGTATTTTTATTTACTTGCAATGAGCAAACTAAAATAAAATTATGAGAATAATTCCATTTATAGTAACATCAAAAAGAACAAGATACTTAGGAATAAATTTAACCAAGGAATTGCAAGACCTTTACACTGAAATTACAAAATATTGTCTGAAGAAATTAAAGAAAAACTACATAAATGGGAAAAACTCATGGTCACGAATTGGAAAATTTAATATTCTTAAGATGGCAATTCTCCCAAACCTGATCTATAGGTTCAATTTAATTCCTATCAAAATTCCAACTGCCTTTTTTTGCAAAAATAGACAAGCTAATCCTAAATTTTATGTGAAATTGTAAGGCAACCCAAATAGCTAAAATAATCTTGAAAAAAGAAGAACAAAACTGGAGGATTCACACTTCCTGATTTAAAAATTCACTGTAAAGACACTAATCAAAACTGTGTTACTGGCATAAAAGTAGACATACAGATCAATGGAATAAAATAGAGAGTTCAGAAATAAAACTCATACATCTATGGTCAATTGATTTCCAACAAAGGTGCCAAGATTATTCAATGGGGAAGGAATATTATTTTCAACAAATATTCCCGGGGCAACTGAATACCCACATGCAAAAGAATGAATTTGGTCTCCTACCTCACACTAAAACTTGTGGAAGGAAATTGTGTTGGGGAGCCCATAGCTGGTGTATTAAATTCAGAATACACAGATCGGGACTCCCCTGGCAGTCCAGGGGTTAAGACTTGCCTTCCAGGGCAGGGGGTGAGGATTCGATCCCTGGTCGGGGTGCTAAGATCCCACATGCTTCCCGGCGGAAAAAACCAAAACAGAAAACAGAAGCGATATTGTAACAAGTTCAATAAAGACTTAAAAAAAAGAGAAAAGAATACACAGATCATGACCTGCTGCATGAGGAGGCACAAGCCACCCATGGGGGTTGGCAAGTAGCTCCCTCAGCATCCAGGCTCCCACTTTGGGGAAATGAAACCCCAGGGTCATTTTCATTGAAGGCACAGTTTCAATACACTCACATAAAGGAAGTTACAAGATTTATTACTTACAAATCCCAGAAATGGGGGAGGGGGGGACACAATGAGCTGGGGGAAGGGCAGTCCTTCATTTCAGGTTACTAGTGAGCCGGAGATAGAGAGCAGGGTAGTAAGCAGCTGTTGGTTGGGGCAGACTTTTCTCGAGTTCAACTCTAAGTGGTCATTTTTAGTAATTTTCCTGGGAAAAACAAAGTGGGAAATTGGGGTGGGTATCCTAAACTCAGATTTTTATCTAAATGTCCAGACTCTGGGTGTGAGCAGGATTGTCATACTGTAAAACGCCTCAAAATGTCTGTTTTCTCATCACAGAAAACTGGGTATAGGGCTTCCCTGGTGGTGCAGTGGTTGAGAATCTGTCTGCCAATGCAGGAGACACAGGTTCGAGCCCTGGTCCGGGAAGATCCCACATGCTGCGGAGCAACTAAGCCCGTGTGCCACAGCTACTGAGCCTGCGCTCTAGGGCCTGCGAGTCACAACTACTGAAGCCCGCGCACCTAGAGCCCGTGCTCTGCAACAAGAGAAGCCACCACAATGAGAAGCCTGCACACCGCAACGAAGAGTAGCCCCCTCTTGCCACAGCTAGAAAAAGCTGCGCACAGCAACGAAGACCCAACGTAACCAAAAATAAATATATAAATAATAAATTTTTAAAAAATGGGTATAAATCTTCATGACCTTGGATGAGGCCATGGTTTCTCAAGTATGACACCAAAGCACAAGCAGTAACAAAGAAAAGGGATAAATTTGACTCATCAAAATTGAAAACTTTTGTGCATCAAAAGGCACTCCTACAACATTTTAAAGACAACCCGCGTAATGGGAGAAAATATTTGCAAATCATATATCTGATAAGAGTCCAGAAACCAGAGAATATAGAAAGAACCCCTCCAAAAAGATAAACAATTCAATGAGAAACCAAATACAGCACTTGAACAGTCATTTCTCAAAAAAAGATATACAAAAGGCCGGGCTTCCCTGGTGGCGCAGTGGTTGAGAGTCCGCCTGCCGATGCAGGGGACACGCGTTCGTGCCACGGTCCTGGAAGATCCCACGTGCCGCGGAGCAGCTGGGCCCGTGAGCCATGGCCGCTGAGCCTGAGCGTCTGGAGCCTGTGCTCCGCAACGGGAGAGGCCACAACAGTGAGAGGCCCACGTACAGCAAAAAATAAAAAGAAAAGGTATACAAACGGCCAATAGGCACATGAAAAGATGCTAAATATTATTAGTTATAAGGAAATGCATATCAAAACTACAGTGAAATATCACTTCATATACAAATACAAAAATAAAGTCACCAACAGGGAAACTAAACCCAGGACCACTAGAAGGCTGGGGCCAGCATTTCTGCCAATCATCCCCATAAGAAAAGATCTCGGGCTAGGTTGAGGCTTTGTTAAGACCCAGAACTGCCTTCATGCATCCACTTGGACCAGCTCATGCATTTGGTAGACCCTGTCTCTTCGGGTACATTTTCTGTCATGAATGAGATCTGAGCGACTCTTGCAAGCGTTACACTCAGAGGCAGGGAAGGAGGGCTCGTTTTTGCTGTATAACAAACCACTCTTAAACTTAATGGTTCAAAACAACATTTTGTTGCCCGTAAGCCTGCAGTTTGGGAAGTTCTTGGCGGGGACAGCACATCTCTTCTCCACATTGCCCTCCTGGAGCAGCTCAAAGGTTGGGGGTTGGAATCTTTGAAGCCTCACTCACCAACATGGTGGTTGCTGCTGCTGCTAATATTGATGACTGGTGGTCAAGGCTGACTGTCAGCTGGGCTTGTGGCCAGAACATCTACAGTGGCCTTTCCATGTGGCTGGTGACAGGATTCCCAGGTCAAGGATCCCAAAAGGGCCAGCAAATGCAATGCAGCCCTTTATGACCTTGGGAGTCACATGGCATCCACTACCACCACCTGGATGCAAAGTGAAGGAGGAACAGAGACCCTCCTGCTGATGGAGGAGAGACTATGCCCGTTGAAAGAAGAGTGCGGGGGAGGGCGGGACATGACGACGGGACCATCTTTAGAAAATACAGTCCTTCACTGAGGGCCTGAGAGTTAGATTCCTACCAACTGCCCATATCGTGGTGTGTGTGTGTGTGTGTGTGTGTGTGTGTGTGTGTGTGTGTGTGTGTGTGTTGTGTTTCTCCTTTAACTTACTCATATCCATGGGCTCCCCTCTGCCTGGAGCCTGACCTTGGAAAAAGCCCCTTATCTCTCCATATCCCAGGCTATGCGACACCTTGGAAGGTGTCAGGCTTTATTTAGTACTTGTGAATGAAATCTGCAGAACTCTTAGGGTTATAAATCATGTGCCGAAAGTTTTGGCTTTGTGCTTAATGGCAAAGCTAAGACGAAATGCCTTCCTCTTGGGTTCCCAGCACGTCATTAATTTGCATTAGAAATATTACCATTCAGCAGTTTCCAAAGTTTTCTCTTTAATAACCCTTTCAGCCCATTAGTACACTTTATGGATCTCTTCTCTCTCTCTCTCTCTCTCTCTATTTTTTTCCAGAATGAAGAAATCCAAATTATCTTCCTCTGATTACCCTGAAGTACTTACTTATTCCAAGATTCTGCTTTCGATGGTTCTCTCCTCCAATCAGGCAGCCTGCTGAGTCTCCTTCCTTTAGCCCACATGCCAAGGATGTCACAAAGATCAAATGAGCTTGGATCACACACATGGCAGGGTCCTAGCAATAACAAGCTTATCAGTTAGGAATTCATTGGGCTGCAAGTAACCAAACTCTCAGTAGCTTATCGAATAGTGATTCATCTGTTTCACATAAAAAGTCCACAGATGGCTCTTGCTTCTAGTAGTGATAGACTAGCTTATTGCACATCAACACTCTCACCAAGAACAACCAGAAAAGCTGGAGAAAACATATGAAATTTGTTTGAGTCATCAGAGAGCTACCGAGGCAATGAGGACTTGCAGAGCCAGATCCCAGAGAGAAGGGAAGTGCAGAGAGGGGAGTCCCACTAAATTAGTACAGCTGAGGTTGTGTGGACACTAGCCTATCAGAATGGAGCAGAGACCTGAGGACAGATGCGGTTCTGGGCATGAAACTTGGAACTGTTAGAGGTCTTGGTGATCCCAGGGGAGGAGTTGTGAGGCGGGAGTGGCAGCGAAAGGACATTTGAAGAGCTTAAGGACAGTGACTATTTACCAGCCAGTAAAGCATTGTTTCAAAAATTTAACTAGTACCAGTGAATCTAGGAAAAGTTAATTACCTACCATAAATATCTGAGAGGCACAACCATTTGTTAAATCCAGGTATATCAGAATGTCATTTTTATACCAGGTAACAAGTCCAACAAATTTCTGAGCGGCTTTGATTAAATCGGGTGAAGATGAGAAAAGGTACCGGAACTTCTTATGGGAGAGTGTGGCCAAAGGCTTAGGAAAGCACCAAAGAGCATCCCCGCCTCTTCATTCATTTGGTCATGGGACAAATGTGCATTGCCTGGAGGCTGCTCCAAGCATTGGTGACCTATTACACTTGAGACTAGGAAAACTGAGGAGCTTCCCAAACCTGGGTGTCCTCCCCAGCGACCTGCCAGCCTCTGCCATTCCTTCCTCTGGCAGAAAAGCACCTGTGCTAGTTGTACCTGTGAAACGTCAAGTTTCTGGACCATAACAGGTTAAAGAATGGCTGCTCTAGTCCCCAGTCCACCTGTCCCCTGGGGAAATGGGATCCAGGTCTGGCAATCTGGAACACGGGAGCAGGTGCCATGAAGAAGCAGGGCACTTAGTTGGGTCGTGCTAGGAAAGGGGTTGGTTGGGAGCTCTTCCCCTGTTTAAACTTGAGGTGGCGCTGAAGACCAACTTAACTGCCCAAGGAGCAATTACACATTTGTCTTTGAGAATAATTGTATTTCTAAAACTGATGCATGAAGTTTCGAAACTTTGAAAGAAGAAATAAATCTCCACCTAGAACAAGTTTCCCCCCCTGTTTTTCTTAAAAATAATCCTATTTCAAACTGTTTTATCTTTCCCATTATATTTTGGTTTGACCTTTAAGTAAAGACCCTTCTTAACCTAGCAGCCATTTTATTCAGCTTCCTGGCTTGAGAAAATATTCCCTGCCCGTTGAGTACTAAGGCGTTAAGCCAATGTTTGCCTAAACTTTGCTTCAAGCATAATCTCACCTTTTATTTTATTTTTATTATTTTTTTGCGGTACGCGGGCCTCTCACTGTTGTGGCCTCCCCCGTTGCGGAGCACAGGCTCCGGACGCGCGCGCAGGCTCAGCGGCCATGGCTCACGGGCCCAGCCGCTCCGCAGCATGTGGGATCTTCCCCGACCGGGGCACGAGCCTGTGTTCCCTGCATCGGCAGGCGGACTCTCAACCACTGCACCACCAGGGAAGCCCGTAATCTTACCTTTTAACAAAACACACTCAAAAGGCTGCAGCAGAAGTTTTTCATAGCTCGGAATCCCGTTCATACCAGGAAGGGGAGGAATTGAAGGACTATCTTGTTTGAATAGTAAGTCCCACTGCGATGAATCTGAAAGCGATAGGTGTCTGGAAGTCAAATATTATTCCATCCTCCTGCAGGGGTAGGAGCTTGCAGGGGATTCTGACCATAGACAGCTTGGAATGTTTGCCGCTCTGAAGTGGGAGTAGCCTGGGGCAAACCTGAGCTGTTGGGAGGGGAATCTTTTCGTTTTGGCTTTTTTCTATTGGGGGGTGGGCTGGGCTGGGGGCCTGAGGGGAAAATCCCAACATTTCTACCATTCTGCCTTCCACCATCTCTTCCCTGAGTGGAGAAGGAATTGCAAATCTTATTGGTCAGAAGCTGAGGTGCTCACTAAGCCAAGTTCTACTAGTGCATGGGGACCACTGGGCCTGGAAGACACACAGCGCTGCCCGACCTTCTTTTTCGCCTCCTGCCTCTTTGCACGCCAGGCCTTCTCCCTACGTTCGGTTTTGCTTCCAGCTTCTGTGGAGAGGGCCTGCCTGTTAAGGATGGAACCAGTCATCCTTTCTGTCTTGGTTAAGGTTTCCCAAGAAACAGACCCTGAAACAAGGATAAGAGTGGAACTAATTTCTTTGGGATGGTGATTCCAGGGTTCAAGAGAGGGAAGTGGGAAAGTGAGGCAGGGAGGACAATACGGTCACAAAGGGTGTGTTATCAAGGAAGTCATCCCTGTGGGCACTTGGACCTCAGTTTCACTTGGGGCATCTAGTGTAGACTATACATCTAGGGGTTATCCCCTCCAAGGGTGGAGTGCTGATAAATGACACACCAACCCCCATCCACCGCTTGTTAAGGTATCCTTTTAGGGGCTGTCAATCCTCTGGTACTTCCAGACAGCCCTGAAAGTGTAGAGCCAACACCAGTGACCAGAAAGGCCATCAGGCAAAGAGATGCAGTTGTCATGGGCCAGGTGTCAGGAGCATCTGCTCTGCTTCCTCTCTCTATTGTGTGACTTCTCCATTTGTAGTCGAGTGGGATCCACCATTTGTCCACACGGTCAGTGGAATCCTGTGCCACAGACCCAGATGACCGAGACG